>NC_143202.1:15166250-15514375 GCF_051530095.1 Phoenix dactylifera
TCTGTTTGCATTAACTTTCGTTGCACCAGGGCCGAGACCCATACAACATGGCAAAACGCCAACATACAAAGAAAAGAACAAAAAAAAATACAGAGGGTCAGCTTGGAGGAACCCCTGGGTGGGAACGGCGAGCACACCTGCAAGGGGTAGGGAGACAGTTGGAGAATCAGCAGGCAATGGCATCGAAGGGGAGTCGAGGAGGGAGACCCCACTCAGGTCAATTTCGGGGTATCTAGCGGACACCCTCGCCAGGCCTTCATCGAAGCCTAAGACAAAGGAGTCGGACCCCGCGTCCGACATGTCACGGATGAACTCGGCGGACTAACGATAGGCCTGTACCGCCTGACGCCCGATTTTCGCGCTCTTCTCGGCCAGCGCCGCCTCCGCTCGCTCCGTAATCTGAGCTTTCGCCTCCATGACCTTCGCCACAATCCGGTCGTCCGCCTCGGAGGAGACCCTCAGCAGATCGGCCCGAGCCTCCATGTGCTTCGCCTCGGCAGCAACGCGAGCAGCCTCAGCCTCCTCCAGGCGCGAATGAAGCTCCTGGTTGCTCGCGCGGGACTCCTCCAAGGCCGATTCCAATTCGGCCAGCTTGGCTTCAAGAGATCGGGCTCGGTTGCAGGCGTTGTCGGCTGACTGCTGGGCCTTCTCCCACCTCTCCCGGAAGTCGGCAGCCTTCCGGGACTGCTCTTCGGCCCGCTCCTCCGCCTTCCTAATCTCGCCTTCGAGACCCGAGGCAACCTTGAGTTGCTCCTGAGTCTCCAACAGTTGCCTCTCGAGGGCGGCGAAGCCGAGTACCCGCTCTTCGGCCACCTGGAGCCTCGTCTCGAGGTCCCTGGTCGTCCTCCCCGCCGCAGCCTGGCCTCCCTCCTCTACAGCTTTCAGTCGGCTCTCGGCCCTCGCCAGAAGCCTCGCCTGTTCCTCGTGGCTCTCCTCCAGACGGATCATGTACTGGGCGAGCTAAGAGATAGAAAAAATGAGGGCGTCAGGCGGGGATCAATAGAGCCTATAAATGACGAAAGCGGCCAGAAGAACACTCACCGACATGAGACAGACGCAGCTGGCAGCTCCGACGTCAGGGATCCCCATCTGTCAGACCCGCCTACGGTCACTCTCCAGCAGCACCGTCTCGATGAGGTTTCGGGCGCCGGCGAAAGTGAAGGCTGACCCCGACTTCGCCCCGGAGCCGGACGGTGGTTCTGCGGCCTTACCCTTACCCATTGCTTGGGGGAGAGTCATGCTGACCGTGCTCGGGGCGGAGGCCGCTCCAGAAATCGACAGGGTCCCGCTCGGCCGGGGCCTCGGCGCGCTCCTTCTCGTATCATCCGAAGCCGACCGAGTCGAAGGCCGGGTTGGGGACCGATCGCGTCCGACCCGGCCGTCTCGGGCGCGCCCGGGTGACGCCTCCGGAAAAGTGGTAGTCTCATCACCGGAGGGCTGATACGGCGTCAACTGTCGGTCCGAGCCCGCGGCGTCCCCCTGATCGGTGGGTCCGGACCCGTCTGTCGGTGTCGGAGTCGCCTGCTGGCGGGACTTCTTCGCCGGTGGGACCCCGCTCGGAGGAGTCCGTTTCTTCCTCCGGACCGCTTCCAGTAGGGACGCCCTACTAACAGCCATCGCCTTGTCCGACCGCATGACGTCGTCGATTTCTGCAAAAAGGACGAGATGGTCGGAGACTGAGAAACTGATGGAAAGAAGAAATGAAAGAGAAGAAAAGAGCTAAAAAAGAAGTGGTGGCGGGCTCACAGTCGGCGGGGACCGAGCTCAGACCGACGTTCACCAAGGCATCCTCGGAAATAAGGCGGGCCACCGGGGGAAGCCGGCCCTCGGCAACCAGCCCCCTCAAGACGGCAACGCCATCGGACTCCTCCCTCGACAACCTCGATAAGCCGATCGGGGACTTCATCGGCGTCTCCCAGGTTGTCCTGATTCCCCAAGAGGGATCTACGTCAATGAAAAAGAAACGCTCCTTCCAGCCGTGAATGGAGGAAGGAGCATCCTTGACGAGGCCGCACCCTCGCCGCGCCGCGAAGCACCACCACCCTCTGTCCCGGGGGTGGCCGTTCAGGCCGTAGCATTTCCAAAAGACATTCAGGGTGGCGGGAACCTCATGCATGCGGCAGAGAACCTGGAAGGCCGTCAGGGTGCGCCATGAGTTCGGCACCAGTTGCGTCGGCGCCACTCTTAAACCCCGAAGCACCTGCACGACTAAGTCCGAGGGGGGAAAGCGGAACCCAGCCCGAAGGATGTCCTCATTGATGGCGACCTTCCCTGGAGGAGGATGGGACATCCTCTCCTCAGGCCCCGGGAGCGTAATGTTGCAGGCTTCGGGAAGGTGGTACCGGGCCACGAACCTATCTAGGTCTTCAGGGACCAGCTCCGACTGAATGCGGTCCGCCCTTACTTCGTCCATCCCTAATGGCCAGTGAACCTACGGTCAGGACGGGGTCAAGAGGGGGGAAGGCACCGGAACGACTGGAGTACACTAACACGAAAGGAGAAAGTACGGAGAGCCCTAAATTGAAGAGTGGGGCAACTCACCGGAAAGGAAGGAAGAACGGCTCCGAGAGCGTCAAAGGAGGAGCGAACGAACAGTTCGGCGGCAACGGCAGCGGCACAAGGGAGAAACTTGAAGATGCCTGTGAAGAGAAAGGCGGACGGGGGTGGGCCCCCGGTTAAATAGGCGGAAAGGCGGGTGACGCCAGAGGACGCCTGGCTGCCGAAAGTTTGTTCGCGCCCCAAAGGCGAATCGACGCCATTAAGGAAGGATGTCCACCGAAATCCGCAGACCGCCAGATCAGCGACAACTGCCATACGCCATAAAGAAGGCGGGAAGCTCGGAGCGCGCGCGCCTTTCCGAGGGATGGCGGCAATCTCGAAGCATCACTCCCTTCACCCGTTCCCCTCCTGGTTCCAGGCTCGGGAGTGGGGGGCTACTGTTACGGGGGAACTTAGCCACCATGCCCCACGTGACCGGCACGCGCGCCCAGGAAGACTACGGCTGCCCCTTGATCCAGCAATCCGACCTCGGGTCGGATATCTTCGGCTCCGCAGCCCGACCCCGAGTCGGCTGCCCCTTGATCCAGCAATCCGACCCCGAGTCGGCAATCTCTCGACAACAACAGACTGTTCCTCTGAGGCACGCCGCGGCCCCCTGCTCCACTACTCCCTGCAACGGCCGTATCTGGCGCTGCCCCACGATCCCCTGTAACAGCCGTATAAAGCGGAGCTCCACTATGCCCTGCCATGGCTGTACCCAGCGCTGCCCCACGACGCCCTGTAGCGGCCATATCAGTGGCAGCCCCATCGTGCCACACGATGACGAATCCCCGGAAAAACCCCCCAGCCTGATATATATGAGGCTGGGGGGGAAGGGGGAGGGTAAGAGATATCTTCCAGAGTATCATCTCACCTGCTACCTTCTCCTTCTCCTTCTCCTTCGATCTCCTCTGACTTGATCGTCGGAGGGCCCCCACTACCCCGGTGGTGGTGCGAGGCTTGCTTGCAGGTTTCACGGCGGAGGGCGGAGCGCAACCAAAGCAACTCAAAGGGAACCCCATTCACACTGCTGTGCCAATCGTTCTCGGTTTGGACCACCAGCAACAATTTCTTTTGATAAACACAGAGTGAATTTGTTTGTGATCCTCCCCCTTAATAATACATCCTATAATAATTTGATAATGATTTTTGAATTATTAATATTGAAATGAGGAATGTTTGACCAAATTTCGAATACCTATGAAATAGGCTCTGAAAATATCTCCATGAAGAGTCCAAGGGAGGGTAACCATCCTCCGGAAAGTCAAACAGTTCGTCATTTAGCTTAGATGAATTCATGCTTTCACTTATGTTTACCTTGAGATGGATTACTAGTTTGAGTAGCAAAGCAATGCAATACAAGTTCAATTTATTTGCTAGGATCATACAAGCTCAAAGCATTCCTTAAGAAGTTGAATCTATCTTTACAAAGGGGCTTTGTAAAGATATCGGCCAATTGATTTTCAGTACATACATATTCAATCATCACATCATTTTTCAGCACATGATCCCTAATAAAATGATGCCTAATCTCTATATGCTTTGACTTAGAGTGTTGGACAGGATTTTTTGTTAAATTAATTGCACTTGTATTATCACATTTAATTGGTATATTATCCATTTTGATACCGAAGTCTTCAAGTTGTTGCTTAATCCAAAGAACTTGGGCACAACAGCTTCCAGCTGCAATGTACTCAGCCTCAGCTGTGGACAAGGCAACTGAATTTTGTTTCTTGCTAAACCAGGAAACCAAATTAGCACCTACGAATTGACATGTGCCACTTGTGCTTTTTCTGTCGAGTTTGCACCCGGCAAAATCAGCATCGGAATAAGCAATTAAATTTATGTCAGATTGTTTAGAATACCATAAGCCTACATTAGATGTCCCTACCAGATATCTAAAAATTCTTTTAACAGCTTGCAAGTGTGATTCCTTAGGACATGCTTGGTATCTAGCACACATACAAACACTGAATAATATATCTGGTCTACTAGCAGTAAGGGAAAGTAATGAGCCTATCATACCTCTGTACAATTTGCAGTCTATATTTTTACCTTTTTCACCTTTGTCAAGCTTGCAACTTGAGCCCATGGGTGTGCTGATTTCCTTTGCATCCTTCATCTTGAATTTTTCCAACATTTCCTTGATGTATTTGGACTGACTGATGAAGATGCCTTCCTCTGATTGTTTTATTTGTAGCCCAAGGAAGAAGTTGAGCTCACCCATCATGCTCATTTCAAATTCTCCCTGCATAAGCTTGGCAAACTCTTGACAAAGACTATCGTTAGTAGCACCAAAAATTATATCATCCACATAAATTTGCACAAGCAATAAGTCATTTTCTTTTCTTTTAATGAAGAGGGTTTTGTCTACATTTCCTCTCTTAAATTTATTTTCAATTAGGAAATTACTTAATCTTTCATACCATGCCCTAGGAGCTTGCTTAAGTCCATACAATGCTTTATGCAATTTATAAACGTAATCTGGATGTAAGTGGTTTTCAAAGCCTGGAGGTTGTCCTACATAAACTTCCTCCATTATATAACCATTTAAAAATGCACTTTTTACATCCATTTGATAGAGTTTAAAATTCATGAAGCATGCATATGCCAAAAGTAGTCTAATAGCTTCTAATCTAGCAACAGGAGCAAAAGTTTCATCAAAGTCTATTCCTTCCTCCTGATTATAACCTTTGGCAACTAGTCTAGCTTTGTTTCTTATGACTATTCCATCTTCATCTAGTTTATTTCTATACACCCACTTGGTGCCTATAATTGTAACATTAGGGGGTCTTTTCATTAGAGTCCAAACTTCATTTCTTTCAAATTGGTTTAATTCCTCTTGCATAGCATTCATCCAATTATCATCTTTTTCGGCTTCTTCTAGTGATTTAGGTTCTATTTGTGAAACGAAAGCAAGATAATTACTGGTATTTCTTAGAGAGGATCTTGTCCTTACCCCTTGCGAAGGATCACCAAGGATTAGATCCCTTGAATGACCATGTGCATACCTCCATTCCTTAGGAAGATCTTGATTTCTTGATGGAGGTTGATCTTCTTCATCTTGCTGAATTGTATCTTCTTTGATCTCATCTGTTGCTGGTGGTCCAAACCGAGAACGATTGGCACAGCGGTGTGAACGGGGTTCCCTTTGAGTTGCTTTGGTTGCGCTCCGCCCTCTGCCGTGAAACCTGCAAGCAAGCCTCGCACCACCACCGGGGTAGTGGGGGCCCTCCGACGATCAAGTCAGAGGAGATCGAAGGAGAAGGAGAAGGAGAAGGTAGCAGGTGAGATGATACTCTGGAAGATATCTCTTACCCTCCCCCTTCCCCCCCAGCCTCATATATATCAGGCTGGGGGGTTTTTCCGGGGATTCGTCATCGTGTGGCACGATGGGGCTGCCACTGACATGGCCGTTATAGGGCGTCGTGGGGCAGCGCTGGGTACAGCCATGGCAGGGCATAGTGGAGCTCCGCTTTGTACGGCTGTTACAGGGGATCGTGGGGCAGCGCCGGATACGGCCGTTGCAGGGAGTAGTGGAGCAGGGGGCCGCGGCGTGCCTCAGAGGAACAGTCTGTTGTTGTCGAGAGATTGCCGACTCGGGGTCGGATTGCTGGATCAAGGGGCAGCCGACCCGGGGTCGGGCTGCGGAGCCGAAGATATCCGACCCGAGGTCGGATTGCTGGATCAAGGGGCAGCCGTAGTCTTACTGGGCGCGCGTGCCGGTCACGTGGGGCATGGTGGCTATGTTCCCCCGTAACAGTAGCCCCCCACTCCCGAGCCTGGAACCAGGAGGGGAACGGGTGAAGGGAGTGATGCTTCGAGATTGCCGCCATCCCTCGGAAAGGAGCGCGCGCTCCGAGCTTCCCGCCTTCTTTATGGCGTATGGCAGTTGTCGCTGATCTGGCGGTCTGCGGATTTCGGCGGACATCCTTCCTTAATGGCGTCGATTCGCCTTTGGGGCGCGAACAAACTTTCGGCAGCCAGGCGTCCTCTGGCGTCACCGAGGCGTCACCCTCCTTTCCGCCTATTTAACCGGGGGCCCACCCCCGTCCGCCTTTCTCTTCACAGGCATCTTCAAGTTTCTCCCTTGTGCCGCTGCCGTTGCCGCCGAACTGTTTGTTCGCTCCTCCTTTGACGCTCTCGGAGCCGTTCTTCCTTCCTTTCCGGTGAGTTGCCCCACTCTTCAATTTAGGGCTCTCCGTACTTTCTCCTTTCGTGTTAGTGTACTCCAGTCGTTCCGGTGCCTTCCCCCCTCTTGATCCCGTCCTGACCGTAGGTTCACTGGCCATTAGGGATGGACGAAGTAAGGGCGGACCGCATTCAGTCGGAGCTGGTCCCTGAAGACCTAGATAGGTTCGTGGCCCGGTACCACCTTCCCGAAGCCTGCAACATTACGCTTCCGGGGCCTGAGGAGAGGATGTCCCATCCTCCTCCAGGGAAGGTCGCCATCAATGAGGACATCCTTCGGGCTGGGTTCCGCTTCCCCCCCTCGGACTTAGTCGTGCAGGTGCTTCGGGGTTTAAGAGTGGCGCCGACGCAACTGGTGCCGAACTCATGGCGCACCCTGACGGCCTTCCAGGTTCTCTGCCGCATGCATGAGGTTCCCGCCACCCTGAATATCTTTTGGGAATGCTACGGCCTGAACGGCCACCCCCGGGACAGAGGGTGGTGGTGCTTCGCGGCGCGGCGAGGGTGCGGCCTCGTCAAGGATGCTCCTTCCTCCATTCACGGCTGGAAGGAGCGTTTCTTTTTCATTGACGTAGATCCCTCTTGGGGAATCAGGACAACCTGGGAGACGCCGATGAAGTCCCCGATCGGCTTATCGAGGTTGTCGAGGGAGGAGTCCGATGGCGTTGCCGTCTTGAGGGGGCTGGTTGCCGAGGGCCGGCTTCCCCCGGTGGCCCGCCTTATTTCCGAGGATGCCTTGGTGAACGTCGGTCTGAGCTCGGTCCCCGCCGACCGTGAGCCCGCCACCACTTCTTTTTTAGCTCTTTTCTCCTCTTTCGTTTCTTCTTTCCATCAGTTTCTCAGTCTCCGACCATCTCGTCTTTTTTGCAGAAATCGACGACGTCATGCGGTCGGACAAGGCGATGGCTGTCAGTAGGGCGTCCCTACTGGAAGCGGTCCGGAGGAAGAAACGGACTCCTCCGAGCGGGGTCCCACCGGCGAAGAAGTCCCGCCAGCAGGCGACTCCGACGCCGACAGACGGGTCCGGACCCACCGATCAGGGGGACGCCGCGGGCTCGGACCGACAGTTGACGCCGTATCAGCCCTCCGGTGATGAGACTACCGCTTTTCCGGAGGCGTCACCCGGGCGCGCCCGAGACGGCCGGGTCGGACGCGATCGGTCCCCTGCCCGGCCTTCGACTCGGTCGGCTTCGGATGATACGAGAAGGAGCGCGCCGAGGCCCCGGCCGAGCGGGACCCTGTCGATTTCTGGAGCGGCCCCCGCCCCGAGCACGGTCAGCATGACTCTCCCCCAAGCAATGGGTAAGGGTAAGGCCGCAGAACCACCGTCCGGCTCCGGGGCGAAGTCGGGGTCAGCCTTCACTTTCGCCGGCGCCCGAAACCTCATCGAGACGGTGCTGTTGGAGAGTGACCATAGGCGGGTCCGGCAGATGGGGATCCCTGACGTCGGAGCTGCCAGCTGCGTCTGTCTCATGTCGGTGAGTGTTCTTCTGGCCGCTTTCGTCATTTATAGGCTCTATTGATCCTCGCCTGACGCCCTCATTTTTCCTATCTCTTAGCTCGCCCAGTACATGATCCGTCTGGAGGAGAGCCACGAGGAACAGGCGAGGCTTCTGGCGAGGGCCGAGAGCCGACTGAAAGCTGTAGAGGAGGGAGGCCAGGCTGCGGCGGGGAGGACGACCAGGGACCTCGAGACGAGGCTCCAGGTGGCCGAAGAGCGGGTACTCGGCTTCGCCGCCCTCGAGAGGCAACTGTTGGAGACTCAGGAGCAACTCAAGGTTGCCTCGGGTCTCGAAGGCGAGATCAGGAAGGCGGAGGAGCGGGCCGAAGAGCAGTCCCGGAAGGCTGCCGACTTCCGGAAGAGGTGGGAGAAGGCCCAGCAGTCAGCCGACAACGCCCGCAACCGAGCCCGATCTCTTAAAGCCAAGCTGGCCGAATTGGAATCGGCCTTGGAGGAGTCCCGCGCGAGCAACCAGGAGCTTCATTCGCGCCTGGAGGAGGCTGAGGCTGCTCGCGTTGCTGCCGAGGCGAAGCACATGGAGGCTCGGGCCGATCTGCTGAGGGTCTCCTCCGAGGCGGACGACCGGATTATGGCGAAGGTCATGGAGGCGAAAGCTCAGATTACGGAGCGAGCGGAGGCGGCGCTGGCCGAGAAGAGCGCGGAAATCGGGCGTCAGGCGGTACAGGCCTATGTCAGTCCGCCGAGTTCATCCGTGACATGTCGGACGAGGGGTCCGACTCCTTTGTCTTAGGCTTCGATGAAGGCCTGGCGAGGGTGTCCGCTAGATACCCCGAAATTGACCTGAGTGGGGTCTCCCTCCTCGACTCCCCTTCGATGCCATTGCCTGCTGATTCTCCAACTGTCTCCCTACCCCTTGCGGGTGTGCTCGCCGTTCCCGACCCAGGGGTTCCTCCAAGCTGACCCTCTGTATTTTTCTTTGTTCTTTTCTTTGTATGTTGGCGTTTTGCCATGTTGTATGGGTCTCGGCCCTGGTGCAACGAAAGTTAATGCAAACAGAGTGTTTCCTCATTTCACTTTCATCCTTCCTCTTTTTAACTCTCGGTAGCGCCTCACCGACTCCTGACTCTTGAAGTTCCTCCGGCGCTAGGCCAGGCATCCGAGGGTTAGGCCTCAGGAAATTCATCCGGCGCTAGGCCAGGCATCCGAGGGTTAGGCCTCAGGAAATTCATCCGGCGCTAGGCCAGCCATGCAAGGGTTAGGCCTCAGGAAATTCTTCCGGCGCTAGGCCAGGCATCCGAGGGTTAGGCCTCAGAAAATTCTTCCGGTGCTAGGCCAGGCATCCGAGGGTTAGGCCTCAGGAAATTCATCCGGCGCTAGGCCAGGCATCCGAGGGTTAGGCCTCAGGAAATTCATCCGGCGCTAGGCCAGGCATCCGAGGGTTAGGCCTCAGGAAATTCATCCGGCGCTAGGCCAGGCATCCGAGGGTTAGGCCTCAGGAAATTCTTCCGGCGCTAGGCCAGGCATCCAAGGGTTAGGCCTCAGAAAATTCTTCCGGCGCTAGGCCAGGCATCCGAGGGTTAGGCCTCAGGAAATTCATCCGGCGCTAGGCCAGGCATCCGAGGATTAGGCCTCAGGAAATTCATCCGGCGCTAGGCCAGGCATCCGAGGGTTAGGCCTCAGGAAATTCTTCCGGCGCTAGGCCAGGCATCCGAGGGTTAGGCCTCAGGAAATTCTTCCGGCGCTAGGCCAGGCATCCGAGGGTTAGGCCCCAGGAAATTCATCCGGCGCTAGGCCAGGCATCTGAGGATTAGGCCTCAGGAAATTCTTCCGGCACTAGGCCAGGCATCCGAGGGTTAGGCCTCAGGAAATTCTTCCGGCGCTAGGCCAGGCATCCGAGGGTTAGGCCTCAGGAAATTCCGCTCGTTGGTCGGCCAAGGCTGGTGCAAGCCGAGGCGACCGGTCGGGGCTTCAGGCTAGTCTGCCCCCGGGATGGTCATCGGGTTAGCCTGGCATCCGAGGGCCGAGCCTCGGAGAATTCCGCTCATTGGTCGGCCAAGGCTGGCGCAAGCCGAGGCGACCGGTCGGGGCTTCAGGCTAGTCTGCTCCCGGGATGATCATCGGGTTAGCCTGGCATCCGAGGGCCGAGCCTCGGAAAATTCCGCTCGTTGGTCGGCCAAGGCTGGCGCAAGCCGAGGTGACCGGTCGGGGCTTCAGGCTAGTCTGCTCCCGGGATGATCATCGGGTTAGCCTGGCATCCGAGGGCCGAGCCTCGGGAAATTCCGCTCGTTGGTCGGCCAAGGCCGGCGCAAGCCGAGGCGACCGGTCGGGGCTTCAGGCTAGTCTGCTCCCGGGATGATCATCGGGTTAGCCTGGCATCCGAGGGCCGAGCCTCGGAAAATTCCGCTCATTGGTCGGCCAAGGCTGGCGCAAGCCGAGGCGACCGGTCGGGGCTTCAGGCTAGTCTGCTCCCGGGATGATCATCGGGTTAGCCTGGCATCCGAGGGCCGAGCCTCGGGAAATTCCGCTCGTTGGTCTGCCAAGGCTGGCGCAAGCCGAGGTGACCGGTCGGGGCTTCAGGCTAGTCTGCTCCCGGGATGATCATCGGGTTAGCCTGGCATCCGAGGGCCGAGCCTCGGAAAATTCCGCTCGTTGGTCTGCCAAGGCTGGCGCAAGCCGAGGTGACCGGTCGGGGCTTCAGGCTAGTCTGCTCCCGGAATGATCATCGGGTTAGCCTGGCATCCGAGGGCCGAGCCTCGGGAAATTCCGCTCGTTGGCCACGCGCCTGTCGCTTGCCGCTCGACGGGATTTCTCCGTGGCCAGCTACGATCGTGTTTCTCCTATTCTCCAAGCGTCGCCTGGGGAACACTAGAAGGGTATTAAATGCTAATTGAGGCGTTACCTGGGAAATCGGATCGCCAGTTGCTGCTTGCAAGGAGTGTCAGTTAAGCGGCCGCGATACGCGCGCTCTTCGAGGCGGATGCGGCCTGGGCGCGAGCGGAGATACGTGGGCCGTGGGATACACACCGCCCGGAGTGTCCTGCATGAAGAATGCAATTAAGGAGAACGACGCTTAGGAGATCGTGGGAGGATACGACTCGAGTGCTGGAACGGCTCCGGATTCGGTGCGCCCGCCTTTATTGGAGCCACCCGCATCGGAACGACCGGGGGGCCACAGTTTGGCTATAAATATAAGTGCAGGTGCGGTGGAGCCTCCCAAGCCGGAGCTATTCAGGTTGCCATGGATCGTGGACCTCCTCTCCGGCGTGTGGCTGGGAAACCCCTGCCGGAGGAACGGGAGGCGCGCCCCTCGCGACTTCCGCCAACTAGCCGTTTCATCTGGGATCAACAAGGAGGTTCTCCCCGGCGGAACTCTGCTCTAGGCGTTTCATCCGGGATCACATCCCCCCTCCTTTCAGCCCCGCCTCCCGATTGAGCTCTGCGCCAGACGCTTCATCCAGGATCGCGCCTCCTCGCGCTCTTCTCCCTTGTATTCCTTCCCTCCCCTTCTCCTGGGGAGGACCGGAATATCCCTTGGAGGTGGCGTTCCTCTGGAGGCAGCGGGAACTTCTTCTGCGGCGGCTCCTCATCTTTTTCGTGAGGCGTCGATGGCGCCTCCGGGGAGAAGCACCCACGCCCGGTGGGATTGCAGCTGCTTCGGATGGAGGGTTCAGGATCCCAGATCTTCAGCTCCACGGAGTCTCCACCTCTTCCTTGTTTTCTTTACTTCCCAATTCCCCTCTGGGAATTCTTTGTAATCACACGAACACACCGTTGTAACCAGGAATTATTGAAATGAAAAGAATTGTACATTTTTCGAACTGTCTTCCTGGCTTTGTCGTTCTACTGGTAATACGCCCGCAGGTTAGCGGAATTCCAGCTCCTCGGAATTTCTCGACCATCTAGGGCCTCCAACTGGTAGGAGCCAGGTCGGTTTACCCAGCGAACCCTATACGGGCCTTCCCAATTTGGCGCCATCTTCCCACCTTCCGCGGGTTGAGATGCTTTGGCTCGCCTTAGCACCAGATCTCCGATTCTGAAAAGTTTCGGTCGGACGTTGGAGTTATAATATCGGGCCACCCTCCGCTGATACATCGCCATCCGAACCTGCGCCATTTCTCTTGCTTCTTCCAAGAGGTCCAGGTTCCCTCGGAGTTGCTCCGAATTGGCCTCGGGTCGGTGCGCGGCCACCCGGGGCGAGGGGAGTCCGAGCTCCACGGGAACAACCGCTTCCGTGCCATAGGTTAGGCTGAAAGGTGTCTCCCCGGTAGGGGTCCGATGCGTGGTCCGATACGCCCAAAGGACATTCTCGAGTTCTTCGACCCAAGCTTGCCCCGTCCGACCGATTCGCGCCTTAATTCCTTGGAGGATTGTCCGATTTGTGACCTCGGCCTCACCGTTGGTTTGGGGACGCGACACAGATGTGAACCGATGCTCGATCCCGAACTCCTCGCAGAAATCACGGAAATGCTTGTTGTCGAACTGTCGACCATTATCCGAGATGAGGACTCGGGGTACCCCAAATCGGACGATGATGTTTTTCTTCACGAACTTCCAGACTTGCGCCTCCGTGATAGTGGCCAGCGGCTCTGCCTCCACCCACTTGGTGAAGTAGTCGATTGCAACAATCAAGAATTTCCGCTGGGCTGAAGCGACGGGGAATGGTCCGAGGATATCCATTCCCCACTGTGCGAAGGGCCAGGGTGCGGTGATTGGTGCCAAGGGGACAGAAGGGACTCTCTGGACGTTGGCGTGGCGCTGGCAGGCGTCGCATTTCCGTACATAATCCTTTGAGTCCTCCAACAAGGTAGGCCAATAATAGCCTTGCCTCATGATCTTGTGCGCCAAGGACCTAGCCCCCAAGTGCGATCCGCAAACGCCCTCGTGGACTTCGCCGAGGACGTAGGCCGCCTCCGAGGGGCGGAGGCACCTTAAGAGGGGGGCGGTAAACGAGGCCCGATACAGCCTCCCTTTATAGAGTACGTAGTGGGCGGACTTCTTGACAAGTCGCCGAGCTTGATCTTCGTCTTCAGGGAGGATCCCTTCGGCGAGGTAGGCGACGAGCGGGTCCATCCAAGACGGCTCCGGATCAATCGCCATCACCGCTCCAGCCTCGTCGATGCTCGGGGCCTCCAGGGTCTCCAGGTAGATTGCCCTCGACAAGTTGTGCGCCTCTGCGCTCACCAAGCGGGACAACCTGTCGGCCCTAGCATTTTCGCTTCTGGGGACCTGCTGGATGTCGACACTGCCGAGATCGGAAATGAGTGCTTGCACCTTCCGGACGTTGTTCTGCATGGTCGGGCTCCGGGCCTCGAACTCCCCACGGACCTGCCCGACCACCAGCTGGGAGTCGGTGAAGACCTTCAAACGCCGGATGCCGAGCTCCCTGGTGAGTTTGAGTCCCGTGACTAGGGCCTCGTACTCCGCCTTGTTGTTGGTCACTGGAAATCCAAATCTCAAGGCATACTCGGCTATCACTCCATCAGGACTGGTAAGGACCAGCCCGGCTCCTCCACCCTCGGGGTTCGACGACCCATCGATGTGAAGCGTCCAGGTCGGGAGGTCGAGGCTGGGCGTTTCCGGCGGTCTAGGTTCCGCCTCCTGCACCGTGCACTCAGCGAGGAAATCCGCGAGCACCTGGGCCTTGATGGCGGGTCGAGGCTGGTAGCGGATGTCGAACTCACCGAGTTCTATTGCCCACTTCACCAGCCGTCCCGCATTTTCGGGGTTGCTGAGGATCTGTCGTAGTGGTTGATCAGTTAAGAGGGTGACAGAATGGGCCTGGAAATAGGGGCGGAGTCTCCTGGTCGCGGTCAGCAGTGCGAAGGCGATCTTCTCAGCCTTCGTATACCGCGTCTCGGCATCCCGTAGGACCCGGCTGATGTAGTACACGGGCTTCTGGAGCTTTGCCTCTTCCCGAACCAGCACCGCACTGACCGCGGTTGGGGAGACCGCCAGATAGAGGTAGAGCATCTCCCCTTCTTGCGGCTTGGACAGTAGGGGAGGAGACGCCAGGTATTCCTTGAGCTGGTCGAATGCTGCTTGACATTCGGCCGTCCAGAGGAAGTCTTTTGGGCGTTTTAACACCTTGAAGAATGGTTGGCAGCGTTCGGCCGATTTTGCCACAAATCGTCCAAGCGCGGCGACCCTTCCAGCGAGCTCCTGAACCTCCTTTACTTTGGTCGGAGGGGACATACCTTGGATGGCCTTGATTTTGTCCGGGTTGGCTTCGATACCCCGCTGGTTGACAATGAAACCGAGGAACCTCCCGGCCGAAGCGCCGAAGGCGCACTTCGCTGGGTTCAGCTTCATGCGAAACTTCCGCAAGGTGGTGAAAGTCTCCTCTAAATCCGCGATGTGCTGGTCTGCATGGCGGCTCTTCACCAGCATATCGTCCACGTACACCTCCATGTTCCGGCCGATTTGCTCTTTGAAGATTTTGTTGATGAGGCGCTGGTAAGTAGCGCCAGCATTCTTCAGACCGAAGGGCATTACCTTGTAGCAGTACAGCCCCCGGTCTGTTATAAAGGCAGTTTTCTCCTCGTCCTGTGGGGCCATCATTATCTGGTTGTAACCGGAGAAGGCGTCCATGAAAGGCAGCAGCTGATATCCGGATGTCGCGTCGACCAGTTGGTCTATTCGCGGAAGCGGAAAGCTATCCTTAGGGCACGCCTTGTTCAGGTCGGTATAGTCGACGCACATCCTCCACTTCCCGCTCGCCTTCCGAACAAGTACAACATTTGCCAGCCACTCGGGGTAGCTTACCTCCCTTATGAATCCTGCCTCCAAGAGCTTGTCTACCTCCTGGTCGACCACCCGAATCCGATCCGGGGCACAGTGTCTCTTCTTCTGCTTTATTGGTCGGTGGGTCGGGTCGACGTTGAGGGCGTGAGAAATGACCTCCGGGTCGATCCCAGGTACATCGGCCGCCGACCAGGCAAATACATCGGTATTGGCTCAGAGGAATTCCACCAACCGGGCCCGAGCTCCCGGATCGAGATTGGCGCCGACCCGGACCGCCCGGTCGGGGCGGCCTTCCTCGAGGGGGACTTCGACCACACCCTCGGCCGGCTCCCCCTGCCGCAAGGCCACCTCGTCTCTGGCATCAAGGGACTCGACGCTTAGGGCTTCCACGGGCTTCTTCCCTTTGAGGGTTGCTAGAAAACATTGCCGTGCGGTCGGTTGGTCACCTCGGACCTCTCCGATCCCGACCGCCGTGGGGAACCGCATGAGCAAGTGGTACGTGGAGACCACCGCGCGAAGGGCGTTCAGCCCGGGTCGCCCGAGGATAGCGTTGTAGGCCGAGGGAACACGGACGACCAAGAACCCGAGTCGCACCGTGGCTTCTGCGGGTGCGACGCCCGCAGTCACAGGCAGCTCAACGACACCTTCCGCCGGGACAGCGCCACCGGTGAATCCTACTGTTGGGAACCCGCCCATGCCGCTGATATTTCAGATGGCAGCGGAATCGGCATGCACGAGTTCGACGTTCATCTCATGAACGTTGTTTCGAGACCTTTCGTAATTAGGTAAGAATTAAATCCTTTTAAAACTAATAGGAAGATCAAATCTTCACCTTGCGCGGGTAGATGATCACCGCGAATCTGAATTCGTGGTTTTAGGAAGAGGGTTCGCTTGAAGCCGTTCAAACGTCCGGCCTCTACGGGTATCCACACGAAGCAGAGGACCGATCAAAGCTTTCTCGTCTCCCCGGGGTGCTAGCTCCCTTGCAGAGACTTCCTTTGATGGCTGATCTCCTCTCTTTCTTTCAACTCTTGAAAGTGCTTGAGAGGAGGAAGAAGAAGAAGGGACTCAAGGAAGAAGAACACAGTTTCTGCAGCCTTCTTTCTTTTCCCTGCGTTGGAAGAAGGATTGGAGGAAGAGGATGACGCCAACGCTTGGACTTTGCTCTCCCTTTGCTTGCGGCTGAACCAAGAGAGGAGGGGGCTGGTGGCGGCAGCAAGAGGAGGAAGAGAGCTCTTGGCTAGGGCGCCGGCCTCATGCCTCCTTATAAAGCCATCTAGGGCTCCTACAATCTAGGAGCCCTAGACATATTGCCTAAGAGGGAAGGGGGGCGCCGGCCCTTCTCTTCATGCCGCACTCAAGGAGAGGAGGAGGGGCGTGAACCCTCCTTCTTGTGATGCCCTAATCCTCTTCCAAAGAGGATTGGGTGCCTCTCTTATGGTTTAATCCCAATCCAATTAGGATTAGCCAAATTGGGTTCAATCTATGCTAGTCCTAATCCAATTAGGATTTGAATGAACCATGACTCAATTGAACTCTTCAATCCTAATCCAATTAGGAGTCATGTTGATTCATTAGATTAATAATTAATTTAGACTTAAGAAATCCTAATCTAATTAGGATGTATTTAATTTTAGTCCTAATCCAATTAGGACTCTATTTGAATCCGAAGTCCTAATCCAATTAGGATTTCTAGGAATCCTACTCCAAGTAGGAATCCAATTTTAATTCAAAATTCCTAATCTCATTAGGATTGTAGGAATCCTATTCCAAGTAGGAATTCCAGTCCTACTCCAACTAGGATTCCCAGCCCTAATCCAATTAGGACTCTAGGAATCCCTCCCGAAGTAGGATTTGTGTTTAAGTCTAATTAATTAATTCTCTTTGTTTCTTCTTCAACTTCTTATCAATCAAATTGATTTCTTGTGATTCCTAATCACGATTTCAACCATCGGATCGGTCAATACTTCTAGTGTGTGTGACCCCATAGGTTCTATTCTGACTGGTAGTGAGATATATTGTGATCTCTATCACTATATCATTGAAAACTCCTTTCAATGGGTTGGAACGATTCCAACTCAACTCATTAGGGTTTATCGATCATCAAGATAATCCCTATGAGTCCCACCATCCACCAGTGACACCTAGCAGCATGTAGTGGCTACCCAGCAGAATGGAATGATGAACCTCTAGGTGCAGTTAACATGTGATATAGTCCTACTATCGTGGATCCCTACAGGACGGAGGTCATGGACAACTCGTCAAACCCCATCGTCTGTCATATGTCAAGATTTATTCGTCTCGAGTTCGATAGTGAGAAACTCTTTCTCCACTGTGTATACTGCCCCGGCCGAGGTCTTACGAACTCAGTCTTATAAATCACATAGGATCTCTCCTTATCTATCAAGGTCGATAGATTCCATATAGGTGCATACCCTACTCCTACAGTGAACTTACTGCAGCCAATCTACACTGCATGGACCCATATGGCTAGGGACCATGTATGTGTGCAGTCAAACTACAATAACCCCACTGTGAGCAGCCGAAGCACCGCAGGTCAAAGGACCAGTCACACTACTGCAACATCAAGCAAGTCACTGACGAGTGGATAGACATCCAAGTGACTTCTTGTATTGGTCACGCTCAGTACCCTTGTTCTCTAACAAGCACCTGCACTATCACTTCAGTGTCCCTACACTGTGGACTCAAGTCTCGTCCATCCAGAAGGAGAGTGATCTGTGCACTGATCGGATCGATCACCGTCCTCGTGATGATCCTTTGATCAGGAACATTTAGAAATTAATCACCAATGATACATGGCTCAAATTCTCAACTCTTGAGAATATGTATCATCATCTTATTAATTTCTTGGACGATTCATAGACACATAAACAATATGAATGAAAAGATGCCTTTTATTTATTCAATAATAAATAGTCAAGTACAAAATTATGTCCCTAGAATCAACAATGTGTCAGCCAAATTGGCTTCTAGGGCATACATCTAACAATCTCCCACTTGCACTAAAGCCAATTGGTCATATATCTTAGGCCCATCTTCTCAAGGTGGGCTTCAGTCTTTTGCTGACTCAGCTGCTTAGTGAAAGGGTCTGCCACGTTATCCGCGGAGTCTACTCTCTGCACCTCTACATATTTCTTCTCCACATAGTCGCGTATGAGGTGAAAGCGCCGCTCTATATGCTTAGACTTCTGATGAGACCTTGGCTCCTTAGCAAGAGCTATGGTGCCAATGTTATCGCAGTAAAGTGTTATGGCATCTAATGACATTACACCTAACTCTGCAATTAACTTTTAATCAGAAGGTTTCCACTGCACCCTTAGATACGGCTTAACATTCAGCTTCTAAGGTAGAATCTATATGATCGGTTGTTTGGAACTCTTCCAATTTACTGAACCACAATTGCACATATTCTGATGTAGACTTTCTATCATCAATATGTGTGCATCCTTCTACCTTCAACTCTGATCTTCTCCCAAAGACCAAGAACATGTCCTTAGTTCTTCTCAAGTACTTAAGACTGTTCTTCACAGCTATCCAGTGCTTCTTGCCTGGATCCGACTGATATCTGCTTGTGACACTCACAGCAAGAGCTATATCAGGTTGTGCACACAACATGGCATACATGAGGCTTCCTATTGCCGATGCATAGGGAATCTTGCTCATGCGTTGAATCTCTTCAGATGTGTTGGGGCACATCTTCTTGGAGAGATGAATTCCATGTCTTAGGGGTAAGAGACCCCTCTTGGAGTTTTCCATGCTGAACCTCTTCAGCACCTCCTCTATGTACATCTTCTGTGAAAGGGCAAGCATCCTTTTAGATCTATCTCTATAGACCTTTATTCCCAAAATATAGGATGCTTCCCCAAGGTCTTTCATGGAGAATTCTTTTGACAACCAGACCTTGACCGAGGTTAGCATGGGAATATCATTCCCAATCAGGAGAATGTCATCTACGTACAGTACGAGAAAAACGACAGCACTCCCACTAACCTTTTTGTAAACACATGGTTCCTCTTCGTTTTTGATGAAGTCAAACGTTTTGATTGCGTCATCGAAACGAGTGTTCCAACTCCAAGATGCTTGCTTTAGTCCATAGATGGACCTTTGCAGCTTGCAGACCTTGTGATCTCCATCACTGGAAGTGAAACCCAAATGCTGTTCCATATAGATATCTTCATCAAGATATCCATTCAGGAAAGCAGTTTCTCGGAATCGATATCAGATATCGCCTCGTTGTAGGTTTTGGGATCCTGTATGCGATCCCTATCTCCCACTAGGAACATTTCCTCGGTATCCTCTTCTAGTATACCTAAGTATCTATCAGGAGGATGGGAGACCCTACTAGATCTACGAGGTGGTTGAGGGACATCGTGTACTGGCTCTGTATGAATGGGTTCTATAGGATCCATGACTCGTTGCTTTTCAGAGACTTTCTCTTCAAGCTCAATTTTCCTCCCACTGCCTCTATCAAGGATAAACTGATTTTCCAGGAAGATGGCATGACGGCTCACAAACACATTGTGATCCTCTGAGACGGAAAAATTGTATCCTAATGACTCTTTAGGATATCCTATAAAACGAGCACTTATGGTCCTAACCTCTAACTTGTCTGCCTGTAGTCGCTTGACGTGGGCCGGACATCCCCAAATCTTGAGATGACCAAGACTTGGTTTCTTACCATGCCATATCTTATACGGTGTGGTAGGAACGGATTTAGAGGAAACTCTATTCAATAAATAAATCGCTGTGAGTAAGGCATCTCCCCAAAGGAACATAGGTAAATCAGTGAAGCTCATCATGGACCTGACCATATCCAATAGGGTCCGATTTCTCCTCTCTGACACCCCGTTGAGTTGAGGTGTACCCGAAGGTGTCCATTGTGAGACTATGCCGTTTTCTTTGAGATAGTCCCGGAATTCCCCACTAAGGTATTCTCCTTCCCGATCTGATCGAAGAGCCTTAAGAGGTTTTCCAGTTTGTTTTTCTACTTCATTCTTGAACTCTTTGAACTTTTCAAAGGATTCAGACTTGTGTCTCATAAGATACACATACCCATACCGTGAATAATCATCGGTAAAGGTAATGAAGTAAGAATAACGTCCCCTGGCTAGCACATCGAATGGGCCACATACATCTGTATGTACTAGGGTAAGTATTTCAGTGGTCCTCTCCCCATGTCCTACAAAGGGTAGTCTAGCCATCTTTCCTTGAAGACAGGACTCGCAAACTGGATATGACTCGGAAGTCAATGAGCCTAAGAGCCCATCTTTATCCATTTTGTTCATTCTATCTTCTCCAATATGGCCAAGTCTGAGGTGCCACAAATATCTTTGGTTTATCTCATCTCTGGATCTTTTGGATCCTTTGGCACTCACATCTTGCTCGGTAACATTCACAGATACATCCATATGTAAATGGTAGAGACTGTCAATCATAAAACCACGTGCGACTATTTTATTTCTTAAATAAATAGAACAGCAGTCTTTGTCAAATGTAAAAACATGACCTTTCTGTGCTAGACATGAAACAGAAATCAAATTTCTGCTAGCAACAGGTACATAATAACAGTCTCTAAGTATTAAACTAAATCCAGACGGTAGCCGCAGATGGTAGGTGCCCACAGCCACAGCAGCAACTTTTGCCCCGTTGCCAACCCGAAGGGTTATCGCACCTTCCGCCAGCCTTCTACTTTTCTTTAGACCCTGCATGGTAGTGCACAAATGAGCACTAGAACCAGAATCTATAACCCAACTAGAAGTAGAAGAAACCGTTAGATTAGTTTCAATAATGAGCAAGTCTATACCTTCTGAAGGTGTGTCACCTTTCTTGTTCTTTAGGCTCTCGAGGTATGAAGGACAGTTTCTCTTCCAGTGGCCTTCGACATTGCAGTGGAAACATTTTCCTTTGTCGTTAGTCTTTTTCTTTTGAACTTCCTTCTTTGGCTTCTTGTCTTTCTTCTGCTTCTTTGCAGGCTTCTTTTTCTTCCAAGTAGACTTTCTCTTGGAACCAGAAGTCAACTCAGCAGCGAGGACATTGCCCCTTGAACCTTTCAAGGCTCCCTCAGCAGTTACCAACATGTTGATTAGTTCAGTCTTAGTGCATTCAATCTTATTCATGTGGTAGTTTACTATAAACTGACCAAATGAATCAGGAAGTGACTGTAGGATCAAATCCACTTGCAATTCCTTGTGCATGTCCATACCGAGCTTCTCAAGCTCCTCTAGGTCCTCGATCATGGTCAGACCGTGATCATGGACAGACTGCCCTTCGCGCATCTTCGCTTTGAAAAGCCTCTTGGACACTTCAAAACGAGCTGTGCGACTCTGCTCACCATACAACTCTTGTAGGTGTGCCAGTATGTCCCTAGCAGTCTTTATATTTTCATGCTGGCATTGGAGTTCAGTAGACATAGATGCCATCATATAGCATTTTACTCTAATGTCATCGTCCAACTACTTTTTATGCATCTCACGCTGAACATCAGTGGGACGTGCTGGTAATGTGGGGATATCTGAATCGAGTATATAGCCTATCTTCTCACAGTCCAAAACTATTTTGAGATTTCTAAGCCAGTCCTTGTAATTGGTTCCGGTCAGTCGGTTGGTCTCAAGAATACGGGTCAAAGGGTTTGAAGCCGACATTGTATCTGCAGAGAGTAAAGATTCTAGTTAGACTCTTGTACTTGATCCTAATCTGTCCTAAGGTCTTTTAGAACAAATATGACTCCCACTATTTTCTCGAATTCCTCACACTCCCCTGGTAGGAAAACGGAAATCCCACACGACTAGGGTTTCTAGTGGGTACTGCGGTCCCACCAATTCACATGCCAGCTCACCTAACAGTTATTGGTGACACATAGATGGATGAGTGTACAACTCTTGTACAATGCTTCTCAAGCATGTTGCAGTGCAACTTGGTCTCTAAGCCATGAAGACCTCACGTAACAGTTATTGGTCCCATTTCTTAGTTAAGTCAGACCCACCGTATAACCGTAGGAATAAAGTCGTCATTGGGTCCTCACCTAACAGTTATTGGTGCCCAACCCCACCTTTACCCTACAACATCTCATGTCTATAGAGAGGTCCAGCCCCCCAATGCAACTTGACCACTGTATCCAGCCGAGACAAGTCAACATCAGAAAGGCCTTAGCAGCTCTACTACAGTGGAAGACCTATTGACTTAATATTGGTTAATCAGGTCTTAGTGTTTGCAACTTGAGCCTTTCATAAGAGGTAATCGAACAATTGGCCAGGTAAGCAGGTGGGAGGCTCCCCTTACTCAGAGAGTAAGGTCCTAATTAAGTAACCACCTTTCATGCTTTCCTAGACACCAATTAGATCAATTAATCTAATATGACTTGCTCATGTCGGTTCACTCTCGACTTGATTGAGGAGGTTTTAATTTAGGTCTCAATTGGGTTTGCTACATCACATGTAGACCTATCTACCCGACTCTCATTCACATCACATGCAAACGGCGCATTGCAGGCAGTTATAATCGCGGCATCAAATTAAAGCTAAACTTTAACTAGGTGATGATCATGGATTCTAATTAGGTCGTATTACAAGCACATGCACATCAATCGATCAAGTGGTCTTCAACTCTTGAATTGGATCCAAGCTTCCTTGATTCGATCCTTGATCAACTCTTGATCCCATCGCCATCAACCGCTTAGACCCCTGTTCATCTCATGCATCGTCTTCGACTTGATCGTTGATGTACATTACATCACAGAAATACAACCAGATGTAAAATAAAAATAAAAATAATTTACATCTCCTTTTAGGGGGCACGCAGGCCTCTCAAAACATCAAATAAGATGCATGCAAGCATCTGAAAAATTACATGACATCGCAGATCACATCGCAGGTCATTACATTTGATACCAAAAGGGGTTGAATCCTATGATCATCACCGTATGCTACAATTATAATTTTCAGATCTGAAACTTAACTGATTATATCATGACATAGGTCGCTGATCATGCTAATCATGATTCTAAACTTTGTAATCCCATTAACAATGCAATTAGAATCATCTTTTTATCACATAAAAATCAGCATGTAAAAATTCAGCACCCCTGAAAAATCTGCATGCAGAATTTTTCAGCATGCATGATCAATCAATTTTCAGATCTAATAAGCCTTTAAATATTTAATTCTTACCTTAATCTACGAAGCCTAGGCTCTGATACCACTGTTGGGAACCCGCCCATGCCGCTGATATTTCAAAACAAAAATCAGATGGCAGCGGAATCGGCATGCACGAGTTCGACGTTCATCTCATGAACGTTGTTTCGAGACCTTTCGTAATTAGGTAAGAATTAAATCCTTTTAAAACTAATAGGAAGATCAAATCTTCACCTTGCGCGGGTAGATGATCACCGCGAATCTGAATTCGTGGTTTTAGGAAGAGGGTTCGCTTGAAGCCGTTCAAACGTCCGGCCTCTACGGGTATCCACACGAAGCAGAGGACCGATCAAAGCTTTCTCGTCTTCCCGGGGTGCTAGCTCCCTTGCAGAGACTTCCTTTGATGGCTGATCTCCTCTCTTTCTTTCAACTCTTGAAAGTGCTTGAGAGGAGGAAGAAGAAGAAGGGACTCAAGGAAGAAGAACACAGTTTCTGCAGCCTTCTTTCTTTTCCCTGCGTTGGAAGAAGGATTGGAGGAAGAGGATGACGCCAACGCTTGGAC
Source organism: Phoenix dactylifera (assembly GCF_051530095.1). NCBI lineage: Eukaryota > Viridiplantae > Streptophyta > Magnoliopsida > Arecales > Arecaceae > Phoenix > Phoenix dactylifera. Next base: position 15,189,895 of record NC_143202.1, read on the forward strand.
TTTGCTCTCCCTTTGCTTGCGGCTGAACCAAGAGAGGAGGGGGCTGGTGGCGGCAGCAAGAGGAGGAAGAGAGCTCTTGGCTAGGGCGCCGGCCTCATGCCTCCTTATAAAGCCATCTAGGGCTCCTACAATCTAGGAGCCCTAGACATATTGCCTAAGAGGGAAGGGGGGCGCCGGCCCTTCTCTTCATGCCGCACTCAAGGAGAGGAGGAGGGGCGTGAACCCTCCTTCTTGTGATGCCCTAATCCTCTTCCAAAGAGGATTGGGTGCCTCTCTTATGGTTTAATCCCAATCCAATTAGGATTAGCCAAATTGGGTTCAATCTATGCTAGTCCTAATCCAATTAGGATTTGAATGAACCATGACTCAATTGAACTCTTCAATCCTAATCCAATTAGGAGTCATGTTGATTCATTAGATTAATAATTAATTTAGACTTAAGGAATCCTAATCTAATTAGGATGTATTTAATTTTAGTCCTAATCCAATTAGGACTCTATTTGAATCCGAAGTCCTAATCCAATTAGGATTTCTAGGAATCCTACTCCAAGTAGGAATCCAATTTTAATTCAAAATTCCTAATCTCATTAGGATTGTAGGAATCCTATTCCAAGTAGGAATTCCAGTCCTACTCCAACTAGGATTCCCAGCCCTAATCCAATTAGGACTCTAGGAATCCCTCCCGAAGTAGGATTTGTGTTTAAGTCTAATTAATTAATTCCCTTTGTTTCTTCTTCAACTTCTTATCAATCAAATTGATTTCTTGTGATTCCTAATCACGATTTCAACCATCGGATCGGTCAATACTTCTAGTGTGTGTGACCCCATAGGTTCTATTCTGACTGGTAGTGAGATATATTGTGATCTCTATCACTATATCATTGAAAACTCCTTTCAATGGGTTGGAACGATTCCAACTCAACTCATTAGGGTTTATCGATCATCAAGATAATCCCTATGAGTCCCACCATCCACCAGTGACACCTAGCAGCATGTAGTGGCTACCCAGCAGAATGGAATGATGAACCTCTAGGTGCAGTTAACATGTGATATAGTCCTACTATCGTGGATCCCTACAGGACGGAGGTCATGGACAACTCGTCAAACCCCATCGTCTGTCATATGTCAAGATTTATTCGTCTCGAGTTCGATAGTGAGAAACTCTTTCTCCACTGTGTATACTGCCCCGGCCGAGGTCTTACGAACTCAGTCTTATAAATCACATAGGATCTCTCCTTATCTATCAAGGTCGATAGATTCCATATAGGTGCATACCCTACTCCTACAGTGAACTTACTGCAGCCAATCTACACTGCATGGACCCATATGGCTAGGGACCATGTATGTGTGCAGTCAAACTACAATAACCCCACTGTGAGCAGCCGAAGCACCGCAGGTCAAAGGACCAGTCACACTACTGCAACATCAAGCAAGTCACTGACGAGTGGATAGACATCCAAGTGACTTCTTGTATTGGTCACGCTCAGTACCCTTGTTCTCTAACAAGCACCTGCACTATCACTTCAGTGTCCCTACACTGTGGACTCAAGTCTCGTCCATCCAGAAGGAGAGTGATCTGTGCACTGATCGGATCGATCACCGTCCTCGTGATGATCCTTTGATCAGGAACATTTAAAAATTAATCACCAATGATACATGGCTCAAATTCTCAACTCTTGAGAATATGTATCATCATCTTATTAATTTCTTGGACGATTCATAGACACATAAACAATATGAATGAAAAGATGCCTTTTATTTATTCAATAATAAATAGTCAAGTACAAAATTATGTCCCTAGAATCAACAATGTGTCAGCCAAATTGGCTTCTAGGGCATACATCTAACACCTACGAGGGGGTGGACATTTTGTGCAACAACTGTCTGGACAAGCTCATCTTTTGGAAGGCCTCGTAAAACAAAATATCAGCTGAGCTTCCACTATCCACAAGAACATGCCTTACATCATAGTTTGCCATAGTGAGGGAGATCACCATGGCGTCATCGTGGGGAGTCTGAACCCCCTTTACATCCTCATCAGAAAAGGTGATTACATTGCCGACCCTCTGCCTCTTTACGACGGCCGTCCCTGACGCTTCCGTCGAGCCCCCTGCGTTCCTCACGGGCCGAGAGCAGCCCCCAGTGATAGTGTGGATCACGCCCGCAACGGGTCGATTCTGCTCCCGAGGCTCCGGAGGAGCCGGGTCGGCCGGACGCGGGTCTGCGGGGGGACGTCGGTCGCTCACATATCGACCGAGACGCCCCCGACGGATAAGAGCCTCGATCTCGTCCCGAAGCTGGAAGCAGTCCTCTGTGTCGTGGCCGTGGTCTCGGTGGTACTCACAGTACGCCCGGGAGGGCCTCTTTCCAGGGATCCTTCGTATCTGTCTCAGGGCCGGGAGGTCCTCCCGCCCCTTGATCTCCATAAGGGTCTGGGCCCGGGGAGTCAGGAGAGGGGTGTACCGGTTGAAACGTCGGGGCGGAGAACGAGGGTGTGGGGCGCCATGGTTCTTCGCCGGCGACGGGCTTCTGCGCCGACGCTGGGGCGTCGGGCTCCTCCTCTGGCGTGCCTCTTTCCGCCTTTTCTTCCCAAGCTTTGGAGGGATCTCGGCAGCCTCCTTGCTCCGGTGGGCGGCCGCCTCCTCGGCGTCCGCATACTGGTTCGCCCGGGACAACAGCTCTGGGAAGCTCCGCGGCAGGCGTTTGTCCAGGGAGAAGGTGAGCCTGCCCTTCCGGAAGCCACGCTTCAGGGCTGAAAGAGCTACCTCCTGACTCAGGTTCCGGACCTCCAGCGTAGCCCTGTTGAAGCGGGTAAGATAATCCTGCAGGCTTTCTCCCTCGTTTTGCCGGACGTCAAAGAGGGAGTCGGAGACCAGTCGCCGCCGGCTACTGACGGCGAAATGAGTGATGAAGAGGCGAGTGAACTGGTCGAAAGACCGGATTGAGTCAGCCTCCAGCCCGGCGAACCACGCCCTCGCCGGGCCACGGAGGGTTGCCGGGAAGGCCTTGCAGAGAAGGGGATCTGATGCTCCGTGGAGGAGCATAAGGGTCCTGAAACTCTCGACGTGATCCCGCGGGTCTGCCGCCCCGTCATAGGGCTCGATCGCCGGCATTTTGAACCCCGGGGGATTCGGGGTCCGCAGGATCCTCGAGGCAAGCGCCGGCTGGGAGGAGATCTCTAAGTCAGCGAAGGGATCTTTGGAATGGCCCTTCAGGACCTGGAGTTGTCGGTGGAGATCGTCCACCCGCCGGTCCAGGGAGCGCGACCGGTGGGTGGGAGACAAGGAGCGGCGAGTGGGGGACCGACTGGAGCGCGGGTTCCTCGAGGACTGGGGGGTCTGGGAACGCGCCCGGGCCCGCCTCTCGTACCCCGCGCAGCTCCGATGGGAAGGTCCCGACAGAATAGACCGTGCTCGAGAATCCTCCTCGCGCCGGCGCTCCTCCCCATGGGAGAGGAAGGAGCGCGGGTTGAGGAGGACAGGCGAGCGCTCAGGGAGCAGTGGCTCCTGAGCCCGCTGCGGCGCCCGGGACATCGCACCCTGCAGATTCTGCACCGCCTCCGCGAGGGTGCGAACCTGCTGGGCTAGCTGGTCGAACTGGGCGGCTTCGACGGTCTGAATGGGCGGTGGGGTGGTGGAGTGTTGCTGAGAGTGTGTTGGAGATGCAGCGGCCTCCCGGCCGGAGGCACGAGAGGCCCCGCGACCAGAAGCATTGGAAGCTCCACGACTACCTCGCTGTGCCATTACGATCGCTCTGAGATCCGGCCCTCCTTCTAGTGCCAACTGTTGCTGGTGGTCCAAACCGAGAACGATTGGCACAGCGGTGTGAACGGGGTTCCCTTTGAGTTGCTTTGGTTGCGCTCCGCCCTCCGCCGTGAAACTGCAAGCAAGCCTCGCACCACCACCGGGGTAGTGGGGGCCCTCCGACGATCAAGTCAGAGGAGATCGAAGGAGAAGGAGAAGGAGAAGGTAGCAGGTGAGATGATACTCTGGAAGATATCTCTTACCCTCCCCCTTCCCCCCCAGCCTCATATATATCAGGCTGGGGGATTTTTCCGGGGATTCGTCATCGTGTGGCACGATGGGGCTACCACTGACATGGCCGTTACAGGGCGTCGTGGGGCAGCGCTGGGTACAGCCATGGCAGGGCATAGTGGAGCTCCGCTTTGTACGGCTGTTACAGGGGATCGTGGGGCAGCGCCGGATACGGCCGTTGCAGGGAGTAGTGGAGCAGGGGGCCGCGGCGTGCCTCAGAGGAACAGTCTGTTGTTGTCGAGAGATTGCCGACTCGGGGTCGGATTGCTGGATCAAGGGGCAGCCGACTCGGGATCGGGCTGCGGAGCCGAAGATATCCGACCCGAGGTCGGATTGCTGGATCAAGGGGCAGCCGACTCGGGGTCGGGCTGCGGAGCCGAAGATATCCGACCCGAGGTCGGATTGCTGGATCAAGGGGCAGCCGTAGTCTTCCTGGGCGCGCGTGCCGGTCACGTGGGGCATGGTGGCTAAGTTCCCCCGTAACATCATCCTTATGTTGTTTGTCTTGTATGGAGAATTTCTTCATTCGGTCTTCAAGTATACCTGCATCACCATCTTCTTCTTTTCTAGAAGAATCTCCGTTAGCTTCATCAAAAACAACATGAATGGATTCTTCAACAACAAGAGTTCTCTTGTTGAAGACCCTATATGCTCTACTGGATGAGGAATAACCTAAGAAGATCCCCTCATCTGATTTAGCACTAAATTTGCTTAGATTGTTCTTTCCATTATTTAAAATAAAGCATCGACAACTGAAAACATGAAAATAGCTTATATTTGGTTTCTTACCTTTTATTAACTCATGAGGTGTTTTCTTCAAGATGGATCTAACTAATGCACGGTTTAAAATGTGACATGCAGTATTTATTGCTTCAGCCCAAAAATATTTTGGTAGATCCGATTCGCACAACATGGTACGAGCCATATCTACTAGTGTGCGATTCTTCCTTTCTACCACCCCATTTTGTTGGGGTGTCCTAGGTGCCGAAAAATTGTGATTGATACCATTTTCATCACAAAACTTTTCAAAGTGCTGATTTTCAAACTCGGTACCATGATCACTCCTAATTGCTTTTAGTTTAAGATTGAGTTCATTCGAAACTCTATTATGAAACTTGATAAAAGCGGGAAAGAACTCATCTTTATGTGCAAGAAATGAAACCCATGTAAAACGTGAAAAATCATCAACAATTACAAGACCAAATTTCTTACCCCTTAGACTAGCAGTTCTAGTGGGTCCAAACAAATCCATGTGGATTAGTTCTAAGGGTTTTGTTGTTGAGACTATGTTTTTAGACTTGAAAGAGCTTCTCGTTTGTTTTCCTAATTGACATGCAGCACAAATTTTGTTCTTTTCAAAATCTATCTTTGGTAGTCCTTTGACTAGATCTTTTGTAATCAATTTAGAAATTAAATCCATGCTAGCATGTCCTAACCTACGATGCCATAACCAACTAGTCTCATTGACTTTGGGACTCATGGCTACAAGACATTGGCCATCCTTCATGGTGAGATCATCAAGATCAACCATGTAAACATTTTCATGCCTATGTCCTGTGAGTATGATCTCATTGTCAATTGGACTACTAATTATGCATAGTGATGATTCAAATGACACTTTAAATCCCTTGTCACAAAATTGACTTATACTTAATAGATTATGTTTTAGTCCATTAACTAACAATACATTGTCAATAAAAGAGGAGGGTGAAATGGAGATTTTACCAACACCAATGATTTGACCTTTAGCATTGTCTCCTGTTGCTGGTGGTCCAAACCGAGAACGATTGGCACAGCGGTGTGAACGGGGTTCCCTTTGAGTTGCTTTGGTTGCGCTCCGCCCTCCGCCGTGAAACCTGCAAGCAAGCCTCGCACCACCACCGGGGTAGTGGGGGCCCTCCGACGATCAAGTCAGAGGAGATCGAAGGAGAAGGAGAAGGAGAAGGTAGCAGGTGAGATGATACTCTGGAAGATATCTCTTACCCTCCCCCTTCCCCCCCAGCCTCATATATATCAGGCTGGGGGGTTTTTCCGGGGATTCGTCATCGTGTGGCACGATGGGGCTGCCACTGACATGGCCGTTACAGGGCGTCGTGGGGCAGCGCTGGGTACAGCCATGGCAGGGCATAGTGGAGCTCCGCTTTGTACGGCTGTTACAGGAGATCGTGGGGCAGCGCCGGATACGGCCGTTGCAGGGAGTAGTGGAGCAGGGGGCCGCGGCGTGCCTCAGAAGAACAGTCTGTTGTTGTCGAGAGATTGCCGACTCGGGGTCGGATTGCTGGATCAAGGGGCAGCCGACTCGGGGTCGGGTTGCGGAGCCGAAGATATCCGACCCGAGGTCGGATTGCTGGATCAAGGGGCAGCCGACTCGAGGTCGGGCTGCGGAGCCGAAGATATCCGACCCGAGGTCGGATTGCTGGATCAAGGGGCAGCCGTAGTCTTCCTGGGCGCGCGTGCCGGTCACGTGGGGCATGGTGGCTAAGTTCCCCCGTAACAGTAGCCCCCCACTCCCGAGCCTGGAACCAGGAGGGGAACGGGTGAAGGGAGTGATGCTTCGAGATTGCCGCCATCCCTCGGAAAGGCGCGCGCGCTCCGAGCTTCCCGCCTTCTTTATGGCGTATGGCAGTTGTCGCTGATCTGGCGGTCTGCGGATTTCGGCGGACATCCTTCCTTAATGGCGTCGATTCGCCTTTGGGGCGCGAACAAACTTTCGGCAGCCAGGCGTCCTCTGGCGTCACCGAGGCGTCACCCGCCTTTCCGCCTATTTAACCGGGGGCCCACCTCCGTCCGCCTTTCTCTTCACAGGCATCTTCAAGTTTCTCCCTTGTGCCGCTGCCGTTGCCGCCGAACTGTTCGTTCGCTCCTCCTTTGACGCTCTCGGAGCCGTTCTTCCTTCCTTTCCGGTGAGTTGCCCCACTCTTCAATTTAGGGCTCTCCGTACTTTCTCCTTTCGTGTTAGTGTACTCCAGTCATTCCGGTGCCTTCCCCCCTCTTGACCCCGTCCTGACCGTAGGTTCACTGGCTATTAGGGATGGACGAAGTAAGGGCGGACCGCATTCAGTCGGAGCTGGTCCCTGAAGACCTAGATAGGTTCGTGGCCCGGTACCACCTTCCCGAAGCCTGCAACATTACGCTCCCGGGGCCTGAGGAGAGGATGTCCCATCCTCCTCCAGGGAAGGTCGCCATCAATGAGGACATCCTTCGGGCTGGGTTCCGCTTTCCCCCCTCGGACTTAGTCGTGCAGGTGCTTCGGGGTTTAAGAGTGGCGCCGACGCAACTGGTGCCGAACTCATGGCGCACCCTGACGGCCTTCCAGGTTCTCTGCCGCATGCATGAGGTTCCCGCCACCCTGAATGTCTTTTGGGAATGCTACGGCCTGAACGGCCACCCCCGGGACAGAGGGTGGTGGTGCTTCGCGGCGCGGCGAGGGTGCGGCCTCGTCAAGGATGCTCCTTCCTCCATTCACGGCTGGAAGGAGCGTTTCTTTTTCATTGACGTAGATCCCTCTTGGAGAATCGGGACAACCTGGAAGACGCCGATGAAGTCCCCGATCGGCTTATCGAGGTTGTCGAAGGAGGAGTCCGATGGCGTTGCCGTCTTAAGGGGGCTGGTTGCCGAGGGCCGGCTTCCCCCGGTGGCCCGCCTTATTTCCGAGGATGCCTTGGTGAACGTCGGTCTGAGCTCGGTCCCCGCCGACCGTGAGCCCGCCACCACTTCTTTTTTAGCTCTTTTCTCCTCTTTCGTTTCTTCTTTCCATCAATTTCTCAGTCTCCGACCATCTCGTCCTTTTTGCAGAAATCGACGACGTCATGCGGTCGGACAAGGCGATGGCTGTCAGCAGGGCGTCCCTACTGGAAGCGGTCCGGAGGAAGAAACGGACTCCTCCAAGCGGGGTCCCACCGGCGAAGAAGTCCCGCCAGCAGGCGACTCCGACGCCGACAGACGGGTCCGGACCCACCGATCAGGGGGATGCCGCGGGCTCGGACCGACAGTTGACGCCGTATCAGCCCTCCGGTGATGAGACTACCGCTTTTCCGGAGGCGTCATCCGGGCGCACCCGAGACGGCCGGGTCGGACGCGATCGGTCCCCAGCCCGGCCTTCGACTCGGTCGGCTTCGGATGATATGAGAAGGAGCGCGCCGAGGCCCCGGCCGAGCGGGACCCTGTCGATTTCTGGAGCGGCCCCCGCCCCGAGCACGGTCAGCATGACTCTCCCCCAAGCAATGGGTAAGGGTAAGGCCGCAGAACCACCGTCCGGCTCCGGGGCGAAGTCGGGGTCAGCCTTCACTTTCGCCGGCGCCCGAAACCTCATCGAGACGGTGCTGCTGGAGAGTGACCGTAGGCGGGTCCGGCAGATGGGGATCCCTGACGTCGGAGCTGCCAGCTGCGTCTGTCTCATGTCGGTGAGTGTTCTTCTGGCCGCTTTCGTCATTTATAGGCTCTATTGATCCCCGCCTGACACCCTCATTTTTTCTATCTCTTAGCTCGCCCAGTACATGATCCGTCTGGAGGAGAGCCACGAGGAACAGGCGAGGCTTCTGGCGAGGGCCGAGAGCCGACTGAAAGCTGTAGAGGAGGGAGGCCAGGCTGCGGCAGGGAGGACGACCAGGGACCTCGAGACGAGGCTCCAGGTGGCCGAAGAGCGGGTACTCGGCTTCGCCGCCCTCGAGAGGCAACTGTTGGAGACTCAGGAGCAACTCAAGGTTGCCTCGGGTCTCGAAGCCGAGATCAGGAAGGCGGAGGAGCGGGCCGAAGAGCAGTCCCGGAAGGCTGCCGACTTCCGGGAGAGGTGGGAGAAGGCCCAGCAGTCAGCCGACAACGCCCGCAACCGAGCCCGATCTCTTGAAGCCAAGCTGGCCGAATTGGAATCGGCCTTGGAGGAGTCCCGCGCGAGCAACCAGGAGCTTCATTCGCGCCTGGAGGAGGCTGAGGCTGCTCGCGTTGCTGCCGAGGCGAAGCACATGGAGGCTCGGGCCGATCTGCTGAGGGTCTCCTCCGAGGCGGACGACCGGATTGTGGCGAAGGTCATGGAGGCGAAAGCTCAGATTACGGAGCGAGCGGAGGCGGCGCTGGCCGAGAAGAGCGCGGAAATCGGGCGTCAGGCGGTACAGGCCTATCGTCAGTCCGCCGAGTTCATCCGTGACATGTCGGACGCGGGGTCCGACTCCTTTGTCTTAGGCTTCGATGAAGGCCTGGCGAGGGTGTCCGCTAGATACCCCGAAATTGACCTGAGTGGGGTCTCCCTCCTCGACTCCCCTTCGATGCCATTGCCTGCTGATTCTCCAACTGTCTCCCTACCCCTTGCGGGTGTGCTCGCCGTTCCCGACTCAGGGGTTCCTCCAAGCTGACCCTCTGTATTTTTCTTTGTTCTTTTCTTTGTATGTTGGCGTTTTGCCATGTTGTATGGGTCTCGGCCCTGGTGCAACGAAAGTTAATGCAAACAGAGTGTTTCCTCATTTCACTTTCATCCTTCCTCTTTTTAACTCTCGGTAGCGCCTCGCCGACTCCTGACTCTTGAAGTTCCTCCGGCGCTAGGCCAGGCATCTGAGGGTTAGGCCTCAGGAAATTCATCCGGTGCTAGGCCAGGCATCCGAGGGTTAGGCCTCAGGAAATTCATCCGGCGCTAGGCCAGGCATCCGAGGGTTAGGCCTCAGGAAATTCTTCCGGCGCTAGGCCAGGTATCCGAGGGTTAGGCCTCAGGAAATTCATCCGGCGCTAGGCCAGGCATCCGAGGGTTAGGCCTCAGAAAATTCATCCGGCGCTAGGCCAGGCATCCGAGGGTTAGGCCTCAGGAAATTCATCCGGCGCTAGGCCAGGCATCCGAAGGTTAGGCCTCAGAAAATTCTTCCGGCGCTAGGCCAGGCATCCGAGGGTTAGGCCTCAGGAAATTCATCCGGCGCTAGGCCAGGCATCCGAGGATTAGGCCTCAGGAAATTCTTCCGGCGCTAGGCCAGGCATCCGAGGGTTAGGCCTCAGGAAATTCATCCGGCGCTAGGCCAGGCATCCGAGGGTTAGGCCTCAGAAAATTCTTCCGGCTCTAGGCCAGGCATCCGAGGGTTAGGCCTCAGGAAATTCTTCCGGCGCTAGGCCAGGCATCCGAGGGTTAGGCCCCAGGAAATTCATCCGGCGCTAGGCCAGGCATCCGAGGATTAGGCCTCAGGAAATTCTCCCGGCACTAGGCCAGGCATCCGAGGGTTAGGCCTCAGGAAATTCATCCGGCGCTAGGCCAGGCATCCGAGGGTTAGGCCTCAGAAAATTCTTCCGGCGCTAGGCCAGGCATCCGAGGGTTAGGCCTCAGGAAATTCTTCCGGCGCTAGGCCAGGCATCCGAGGGTTAGGCCCCAGGAAATTCATCCGGCGCTAGGCCAGGCATCCGAGGATTAGGCCTCAGGAAATTCTTCCGGCACTAGGCCAGGCATCCAAGGGTTAGGCCTCAGAAAATTCTTCCGGCGCTAGGCCAGGCATCCGAGGGTTAGGCCTCAGGAAATTCTTCCGGCGCTAGGCCAGGCATCCGAGGGTTAGGCCTCAGGAAATTCCGCTCGTTGGTCGGCCAAGGCTGGCGCAAGCCGAGGCGACCGGTCGGGGCTTCAGGCTAGTCTGCCCCCGGAATGGTCATCGGGTTAGCCTGGCATCCGAGGGCCGAGCCTCGGGGAATTCCGCTCATTGGTCGGCCAAGGCTGGCGCAAGCCGAGGCGACCGGTCGGGGCTTCAGGCTAGTCTGCTCCCGGGATGATCATCGGGTTAGCCTGGCATCCGAGGGCCGAGCCTCGGAAAATTCCGCTCGTTGGTCGGCCAAGGCTGGCGCAAGCCGAGGTGACCGGTCGGGGCTTCAGGCTAGTCTGCTCCCGGGATGATCATCGGGTTAGCCTGGCATCCGAGGGGCGAGCCTCGAGAAATTCCGCTCGTTGGTCGGCCAAGGCCGGCGCAAGCCGAGGCGACCGGTCGGGGCTTCAGGCTAGTCTGCTCCCGGGATGATCATCGGGTTAGCCTGGCATCCGAGGGCCGAGCCTCGGGAAATTCCGCTCGTTGGTCGGCCAAGGCTGGCGCAAGCCGAGGCGACCGATCGGGGCTTCAGGCTAGTCTGCTCCCGGGATGATCATCGGGTTAGCCTGGCATCCGAGGGCCGAGCCTCGGAAAATTTCGCTCGTTGGTCTGCCAAGGCTGGCGCAAGCCGAGGCGACCGGTCGGGGCTTCAGGCTAGTCTGCTCCCGGAATGATCATCGGGTTAGCCTGGCATCCGAGGGCCGAGCCTCGAAAAATTCCGCTCGTTGGTCGGCCAAGGCTGGCGCAAGCCGAGGTGACCGGTCGGAGCTTCAGGCTAGTCTGCTCCCGGGATGATCATCGGGTTAGCCTGGCATCCGAGGGCCGAGCCTCGGAAAATTCCGCTCGTTGGTCGGCCAAGGCCGGCGCAAGCCGAGGCGACCGGTCGGAGCTTCAGGCTAGTCTGCTCCCGGGATGATCATCGGGTTAGCCTGGCATCCGAGGGCCGAGCCTCGGGAAATTCCGCTCGTTGGTCGGCCAACGCTGGCGCAAGCCGAGGCGACCGGTCGGGGCTTCAGGCTAGTCTGCTCCCGGGATGATCATCGGGTTAGCCTGGCATCCGAGGGCCGAGCCTCGGAAAATTCCGCTCGTTGGTCTGCCAAGGCTGGCGCAAGCCGAGGCGACCGGTCGGGGCTTCAGGCTAGTCTGCTCCCGGGATGATCATCGGGTTTGCCTGGCATCCGAGGGCTGAGCCTCGGAAAATTCCGCTCGTTGGTCGGCCAAGGCTGGCGCAAGCCGAGGTGACCGGTCGGGGCTTCAGGCTAGTCTGCTCCCGGAATGATCATCGAGTTAGCCTGGCGTCCGAGGGCCGAGCCTCGGGAAATTCCGCTCGTTGGTCTGCCATGGCTGGCGCAAGCCGAGGTGACCGGTCGGGGCTTCAGGCTAGTCTGCTCCCGGGATGATCATCGGGTTAGCCTGGCATCCGAGGGCCGAGCCTCGAGAAATTCCGCTCGTTGGCCACGCGCCTGTCGCTTGCCGCTCGACGGGATTTCTCCGTGGCTAGCTACGATCGTGTTTCTCCTATTCTCCAAGCGTCGCCTGGGGAACACCAGAAGGGTATTAAATGCTAATTGAGGCGTTACCTGGGAAATCGGATCGCCAGTTGCTGCTTGCAAGGAGTGTCAGTTAAGCGGCCGCGATACGAGCGCTCTTCGAGGCGGATGCGGCCTGGGCGCGAGCGGAGATACGTGGGCCGTGGGATACACACCGCCCGGAGTGTCCTGCATGAAGAATGCAATTAAGAAGAACGACGCTTAGGAGATCATGGGAGGATACGCCTCGAGAGCTGGAACGGCTCTGGATTCGGTGCGCCCGCCTTTATTGGAGCCACCCGCATCGGAACGACCGGGGGGCCACAGTTTGGCTATAAATATAAGTGCAGGTGCGGTGGAGCCTCCCAAGCCGGAGCTATTCAGGTTGCCATGGATCGTGGACCTCCTCTCCGGCGTGTGGCTGGAAAACCCCTGCCGGAGGAACGGGAGGCGCGCCCCTCGCGACTTCCGCCAACTAGCCGTTTCATCTGGGATCAACAAGGAGGTTCTCCCCGGCGGAACTCCGCTCTAGGCGTTTCATCCGGGATCACATCCCCCCTCCTTTCAGCCCCGCCTCCCGATTGAGCTCTGCGCCAGACGCTTCATCCGGGATCGCGCCTCCTCGCGCTCTTCTCCCTTGTATTCCTTCCCTCCCCTTCTCCTGGGGAGGACCGGAATATCCCTTGGAGGTGGCGTTCCTCTGGAGGCAGCGGAAACTTCTTCTGCGGCGGCTCCTCATCTTTTTCGTGAGGCGTCGATGGCGCCTCCAGGGAGAAGCACCCACGCCCGGTGGGATTGCAGCTGCTTCGGATGGAGGGTTCGGGATCCCAGATCTTCAGCTCCACAGAGTCTCCACCTCTTCCTTGTTTTCTTTACTCCCCAATTCCCCTCTGGGAATTCTTTGTAATCACACGAACACACCGTTGTAACCAGGAATTATTGAAATGAAAAGAATTGTACATTTTTCGAACTGTCTTCCTGGCTTTGTCGTTCTACTGGTAATACGCCCGCAGGTTAGCGGAATTCCAGCTCCTCGGAATTTCTCGACCATCTAGGGCCTCCAACTGGTAGGAGCCAGGTCGGTTTACCCAGCGAACCCTATACGGGCCTTCCCAATTTGGCGCCAGCTTCCCACCTTCCGCGGGTTGAGATGCTTTGGCTCGCCTTAGCACCAGATCTCCGATTCTGAAAAATTTCGGTCGGACCTTGGAGTTATAATATCGGGCCACCCTCCGCTGATACATCGCCATCCGAACCTGCGCCATTTCTCTTGCTTCTTCCAAGAGGTCCAGGTTCCCTCGGAGTTGCTCCGAATTGGCCTCGGGTCGATGCGCGGCCACCCGGGGCGAGGGGAGTCCGAGCTCCACGGGAACAACCGCTTCCGTGCCATAGGTTAGGCTGAAAGGTGTCTCCCCGGTAGGGGTCCGATGCGTGGTCCGATACGCCCAAAGGACATTCTCGAGTTCTTCGACCCAAGCTTGCCCCGTCCGACTGATTCGCGCCTTAATTCCTTGGAGGATTGTCCGATTTGTGACCTCGGCCTCACCGTTGGTTTGGGGACGCGACACAGATGTGAACCGATGCTCGATCCCGAACTCCTCGCAGAAATCACGGAAATGCTTGTTGTCGAACTGTCGACCATTATCCGAGATGAGGACTCTAGGTACCCCAAATCGGACAATGATGTTTTTCTTCACGAACTTCCGGACTTGCGCCTCCGTGATAGTGGCCAGCGGCTCTGCCTCCACCCACTTGGTGAAGTAGTCGATTGCAACAATCAAGAATTTCTGCTGGGCTGAAGCGACGGGGAATGGTCCGAGGATATCCATTCCCCACTGTGCGAAGGGCCAGGGTGCGGTGATTGGTGCCAAGAGGACAGAAGGGACTCTTTGGACGTTGGCGTGGTGCTGGCAGGCGTCGCATTTCCGTACATGATCCTTTGAGTCCTCCAACAAGGTAGGCCAATAATAGCCTTGCCTCATGATCTTGTGCGCCAAGGACCTAGCCCCCAAGTGCGATCCGCAAACGCCCTCGTGGACTTCGCCGAGGACGTAGGCCGCCTCCGAGGGGCGGAGGCACCTTAAGAGGGGGGCGGTAAACGAGGCCCGATACAGCCTCCCTTCATAGAGTACGTAGTGGGCGGACTTCTTGACAAGTCGCCGAGCTTGATCTTCATCTTCAGGGAGGATCCCTTCGGCGAGGTAGGCGACGAGCGGGTCCATCCAAGACGGCTTCGGATCAATCGCCATCACCGCTCCAGCCTCGCCGATGCTCGGGGCCTCCAGGGTCTCCAGGTAGATTGCCCTCGACAAGTTGTGCGCCTCTGCGCTCACCAAGCGGGACAACCTGTCGGCCCTAGCATTTTCGCTTCTGGGGACCTGCTGGATGTCGACACTGCCGAGATCGGGAATGAGTGCTTGCACCTTCCGGACGTAGTTCTGCATGGTCGGGCTCCGGGCCTCGAACTCCCCATGGACCTGCCCGACCACCAGCTGGGAGTCGGTGAAGACCTTCAAACGCCGGATGCCGAGCTCCCTGGTGAGTTTGAGTCCCGTGACTAGGGCCTCGTACTCCGCCTCGTTGTTGGTCACTGGAAATCCAAATCTCAAGGCATACTCGGCTATCACTCCATCAGGACTGGTAAGGACCAGCCCGGCTCCTCCACCCTCGGGGTTCGACGACCCATCGATGTGAAGCGTCCAGGTCGGGAGGTCGAGGCTGGGCGTTTCCGGCGGTCTAGGTTCCGCCTCCTGCACCGTGCACTCAGCGAGGAAATCCGCGAGCACCTGGGCCTTGATGGCGGGTCGAGGCTGGTAGCGGATGTCGAACTCACCGAGTTCTATTGCCCACTTCACCAGCCGTCCCGCATTCCCGGGGTTGCTGAGGATCTGTCGTAGTGGTTGATCAGTTAAGAGGGTGACAGAATGGGCCTGGAAATAGGGGCGGAGTCTCCTGGTCGCGGTCAGCAGCGCGAAGGCGATCTTCTCAGCCTTCGTATACCGCGTCTCGGCATCCCGTAGGACCCGGCTGATGTAGTACACGGGCTTCTAGAGCTTTGCCTCTTCCCGAACCAGCACCGCACTGACCGCGGTTGGGGAGACCGCCAGATAGAGGTAGAGCATCTCCCCTTATTGCGGCTTGGACAGTAGGGAGGAGACGCCAGGTATTTCTTGAGCTGGTCGAATGCTGCTTGACATTCGGCCGTCCAGAGGAAGTCTTTCGGGCGTTTTAACACCTTGAAGAATGGTTGGCAGCGTTCGGCCGATTTTGCCACAAATCGTCCAAGCGCGGCGACCCTTCCAGCGAGCTCCTGAAGCTCCTTTACTTTGGTCGGAGGGGACATACCTTGGATGGCCTTGATTTTGTCCGGGTTGGCTTCGATACCCCGCTGGTTGACAATGAAACCGAGGAACCTCCCGGCCGAAGCGCCGAAGGCGCACTTCGCTGGGTTCAGCTTCATGCGAAACTTCCGCAAGGTGGTGAAAGTCTCCTCCAAATCCGCGATGTGCTGGTCTGCATGGCGGCTCTTCACCAGCATATCGTCCACGTACACCTCCATGTTCCAGCCGATTTGCTCTTTGAAGATTTTGTTGACGAGGCGCTGGTAAGTAGCGCCAGCATTCTTCAGACCGAAGGGCATTACCTTGTAGCAGTACAGCCCTCGGTCTGTTATAAAGGCAGTTTTCTCCTCGTCCTGTGGGGCCATCATTATCTGGTTGTAACCGGAGAAGGCGTCCATGAAAGACAGCAGCTGATATCCGGAAGTCGCGTCGACCAGTTGGTCTATTCGCGGAAGCGGAAAGCTATCCTTAGGGCACACCTTGTTCAGGTCGGTATAGTCGACGCACATCCTCCACTTCCCGCTCGCCTTCCGGACAAGTACAACATTTGCCAGCCACTCGGGGTAGCTTACCTCCCTTATGAATCCTGCCTCCAAGAGCTTGTCTACCTCCTGGTCGACCACCCGAATCCGATCCGGGGCACAGTGTCTCTTCTTCTGCTTTATTGGTCGGTGGGTCGGGTCGACGTTGAGGGCGTGAGAAATGACCTCCGGGTCGATCCCAGGTACATCGGCCGCCGACCAGGCAAATACATCGGTATTGGCTCGGAGGAATTCCACCAACCGGGCTCGAGCTCCCGGATCGAGATTGGCGCCGACCCGGACCGCCCGGTCGGGGCGGCCTTCCTCGAGGGGGACTTCGACCACACCCTCAGCCGGCTCCCCCTGCCGCAAGGCCACCTCGTCTCTGGCATCAAGGGACTCGACGCTTAGGGCTTCCACGGGCTTCTTCCCTTTGAGGGTTGCTAGAAAACATTGCCGTGCGGTCGGTTGGTCACCTCGGACCTCTCCGATCCCGACCGCCGTGGGGAACCGCATGAGCAAGTGGTACGTGGAGACCACCGCGCGAAGGGCGTTCAGCCCGGGTCGCCCGAGGATAGCGTTGTAGGCCGAGGGAACACGGACGACCAAGAACCCGAGTCGCACCGTGGCTTCGGCAGGTGCGACGCCCGCAGTCACAGGCAGCTCAACGACACCTTCCGCCGGGACAGCGTCACCGGTGAATCCTACGAGGGGGGTGGACATTTTGTGCAACAACTGTCTGGACAAGCTCATCTTTTGGAAGGCCTCGTAAAACAAAATATCAGCTGAGCTTCCACTATCCACAAGAACACGCCTTACATCATAGTTTACCATAGTGAGGGAGATCACCATGGCGTCATCGTGGGGAGTCTGAACCCCCTTTACATCCTCATCAGAAAAGGTGATTACATTGCCGACCCTCTGCCTCTTTACGACGGCCGTCCCTGACGCTTCCGTCGAGCCCCCTGCGTTCCTCACGGGCCGAGAGCAGCCCCCAGTGATAGTGTGGATCACGCCCGCAACGGGTCGATTCTGCTCCCGAGGCTCCGGAGGAGCCGGGTCGGCCGGACGCGGGTCTGCGGGGGGACGTCGGTCGCTCACATATCGACCGAGACGCCCCCGACGGATAAGAGCCTCGATCTCGTCCCGAAGCTGGAAGCAGTCCTCTGTGTCGTGGCCGTGGTCTCGGTGGTACTCACAGTACGCCCGGGAGGGCCTCTTTACAGGGATCCTTCGTATCTGTCTCGGGGCCGGGAGGTCCTCCCGCCCCTTGATCTCCATATGGATTTGGGCCCGGGGAGTCAGGAGAGGGGTGTACCGGTTGAAACGTCGGGGCGGAGAACGAGGGCGTGGGGCGCCGTGGTTCTTCGCCGGCGACGGGCTTCTGCGCCGACACTGGGGCGTCGGGCTCCTCCTCTGGCGTGCCTCTTTCCGCCTTTTCTTTCCAAGCTTTGGAGGGATCTCGGCAGCCTCCTTGCTCCGGTGGGCGGCCGCCTCCTCGGCGTCCGCATACTGGTTCGCCCGGGACAACAGCTCTGGGAAGCTCCGCGGCAGGCGTTTGTCCAGGGAGAAGGTGAGCCTGCCCTTCCGGAAGCCACGCTTCAGGACTGAAAGAGCTACCTCCTGACTCAGGTTCCGGACCTCCAGCGTAGCCCTGTTGAAGCGGGTAAGATAATCCCGCAGGCTTTCTCCCTCGTTTTGCCGGACGTCAAAGAGGGAGTCGGAGACCAGTCGCCGCCGGCTACTGACAGCGAAATGAGTGATGAAGAGGCGAGTGAACTGGTCGAAAGACCGGATTGAGTCAGCCTCCAGCCCGGCGAACCACGCCCTCGCCGGGCCACGGAGGGTTGCCGGGAAGGCCCTGCAGAGAAGGGGATCTGATGCTCCGTGGAGGAGCATAAGGGTCCTGAAACTCTCGACGTGATCCCGCGGGTCTGCCGCCCCGTCATAGGGCTCGATCGCCGGCATTTTGAACCCCGGGGGATTCGGGGTCCGCAGGATCCTCGAGGCAAGCGCCGGCTGGGAGGAGATCTCTAAGTCGGCGAAGGGATCTTTGGAATGGCCCTTCAGGACCTGGAATTGTCGGTGGAGATCGTCCACCCGCCGGTCCAGGGAGCGCGACCGGTGGGTGGGAGACAAGGAGCGGCGAGTGGGGGACCGACTGGAGCGTGTTGGGAACCCGCCCATGCCGCTGATATTTCAAAAATTTTTCAGATGGCAGCGGAATCGGCATGCACGGGATCGACGTTCATCGCATGAACGTTGTTTCGAGACCTTTCGTAATTAGGTAAGAATTAAAACTTTTAAAACTATTAGGAAGATCAAATCTTCACCTTGCGCGGGTAGATGATCACCGCAAATCTGAATTCGTGGTTTTGGAAGAGGGTTCGCTTGAAGCCGTTCAAACGTCCGGCCTCTACGGGTATCCACACGAAGCAGGATCCGATCCAAGCTTTCTATCTCACCGGGGTGCTAGCTCCCTTACAGAGATAACTTTTGATGGCTGATCTCCTCTCTTTCTTTCAACTCATGAATGTACTTGAGAGGAGGAAGAAGAAGGAAGAAGAAGAGGAAGAAGCAAGGCCCCTGCAGCCTACTTTCTTTTTCCTGCGTTGGAAGGAGGAAAGGAGGAAGAGGAGGGCGCCATGGCTTCTTTTTCCCTTCTTCTTGCTGGCGGCTGAACCAAGGGAGGGAGAGGGTGGCCACGTGATGGAGAGGAGGGGGATTCCTATATCCATTAGGTCAGCCCCCAAGAGTCCTCCTTTTATAACATCTAGGGCTCCTACAAGTTAGGAGCCCTTGATGTATTACCAAGAGGGGCGCCGGCCCCTCTTGTTGCCGCACCAAGAGATCCAAGGAGGAGGGGCGTGAGCCCCTCCCTCTCATGTTGCCCTAATCCTCATCTAATGAGGATTGGGAGGCCCTAATGTGGTTTAGCCTTAATCCAATTAGGCTTAGCCCAAGGGTGAACCAATTTGGATCCAATCTAGGCTAGTCCTAATCCAATTAGGACTTGAATGAACCATGACTCAATTGAACTCTTCAATCCTAATCCAATTAGGAGTCATGTTGATTCATTAGATTAATAATTAATTTAGACTTAAGGAATCCTAATCCAATTAGGATGTATTTAATTTTAGTCCTAATCCAATTAGGACTCTATTTGAATCCGAAGTCCTAATCCAATTAGGATTTCTGGGAATCCTACTCCAAGTAGGAATCCAATTTTAATTCAAAATTCCTAATCTCATTAGGATTGTAGGAATCCTATTCCAAGTAGGAATCCCAGTCCTACTCCAACTAGGATTCTCAGTCCTAATCCAATTAGGACTCTAGGTATCCTACTCGAAATAGGACTCTTGTTTCAAGTCCAATTAATTAATTTCCTTTGTTCCTTCTTCAACTTCTTATCAATCAAATTGATTACTTGTGATTCCTAATCACGATTTCAACCATCGGATCGGTCAATACTTCTAGTGTGTGTGACCCCATAGGTTCTATTCTGACTGGTAGTGAGATATATTGTGATCTCTATCTTAATATCATTGAAAACTCCTTTCAATGGGTTGGAACGATTCCAACTCAACTCATTAGGGTTTATCGATCATCAAGATAATTCCTATGAGTCCCACCATCCACCAGTGACACCTAGCAGCATGTAGTGGCTACCCAGCAGAATGGAATGATGAACCTCTAGGTGCAGTTAACGTGTGATACAGTCCTACTATCGTGGATCCCTACAGGACGGAGGTCATGGACAACTCGTCAAACCCCATCGTCTGTCATATGTCAAGATTTATTCGACTCGAGTTCGATAATGGAAAACTCTTTTTCCACTTTATATTACTGCCCTGGCCAAGGTCTTAGAACTCAGTCTAACAAATCACATAGGATCACTCCTCTTCTATCAAGGTCGATAGATTCCTTATAGGTGCATACCCTACTCCTACAGTGAACTTACTGCAGCCAATCTACACTGCATGGACCCATATGGCTAGAGACCATGTATGTGTGCAGTCAAACTACAATAACCTCACTGTGAGTAGCCGAAGCACCGCAGGTCAAAGGACCAGTCACACTACTGCAACATCAAGCAAGTCACTGACGAGTGGATAGACATC
The DNA here is from genome assembly GCF_051530095.1 of Phoenix dactylifera. Lineage (NCBI taxonomy): Eukaryota > Viridiplantae > Streptophyta > Magnoliopsida > Arecales > Arecaceae > Phoenix > Phoenix dactylifera. The sequence goes on from NC_143202.1 coordinate 15,209,983, forward strand.
CAAGTGACTTCTTGTCTTGGTCACGCTCAGTACCCTTGTTCTCTAACAAGCACCTACACTATCACTTCAGTGTCCCTACACTGTGGACTCAAGTCTTGTCCATCCAGAAGGAAAGTGATCTGTGCACTGATCGGATCGATCACCGTCCTCGTGATGATCCATTGATCAGGAGCATTTAGAAATTAATCACCAATGATACATGCCTTAAATTCTCAACTCTTGAGAATATGTATCATCATCTTATTAATTCCTTGGACGATTCATAGACACATAAATAATATGAATGAAAAGATGCCTTTTATTTATTCAATAATAAATAGTCAAGTACAAAATTATGTCCCTAGAATCAACAATGTGTCAGCCAAATTGGCTTCTAGGGCATACATCTAACAATCTCCCACTTGCACTAAAGCCAATTGGTCATATATCTTAGGCCCATCTTCTCAAGGTGGGCTTCAGTCTTTTGCTGACTCAGCTACTTAGTGAACGGGTCTGCCACGTTATCCGCGGAGTCTACTCTCTGCACCTCTACATCATAGTCGCGTATGAAATGGAAGCGCCGCTCTATGTGCTTGGGCTTCTGATGAGACCATGGCTCCATAGCTAGTGCTATGGTGCCAATGTTATCGCAGTAAAGTGTTATGGCATCTAATGACATTACACCTAACTCTGCAATTAACTTTTAATCAGAAGGTTTCCACTGCACCCTTAGATACGGTTTAACATTCAGCTTCTAAGGTAGAATCTATAATGATCGGTTGTTTGGACTCTTCCAATTTACTGAACCACAATTGCACATATTCTGATGTAGACTTTCTATCATCAATATGTGTGCATCCTTCTACCTTCAACTCTGATCTTCTCCCAAAGACCAAGAACATGTCCTTAGTTCTTCTTAAGTACTTAAGACTGTTCTTCACAGCTTTCCAGTGCTTCTTGCCTAGATCCGACTGATATCTGCTTGTGACACTCACAGCAAGGGCTATATCAGGTCGTGTACATAGCATGGCATACATGAGGCTTCCTATTACCGATGCATAAGGAATCTTGCTCATGCGTTGAATCTCTTCAGATGTGTTGGGGCACATCTTCTTGGAGAGATGAATTCCATGCCTTAGGGGTAAGAGGCCCCTCTTGGAGTTTTCCATGCTGAACCTCTTCAGCACCTCCTCTATGTACATCTTCTGTGAAAGGCCAAGCATCCTTTTAGATCTATCTCTATAGACCTTTATTCCCAAAATATAGGATGCTTCCCCAAGGTCTTTCATGGAGAATTCTTTTGACAACCAGACCTTGACCGAGGTTAGCATGGAAATATCATTCCCAATCAGGAGAATGTCATCTACGTACAACACGAGAAAAACGACAGAACTCCCACTAACCTTTTTGTAAAAACACGGTTCCTCTTCGTTTTCGATGAAATCAAACGTTTTGATTGCGTCATCGAACCGAGTGTTCCAACTCCGAGATGCTTGTTTTAGTCCATAGATGGACCTTTGCAGCTTGCAGACCATGTGATCTCCATCACTGGAAGTGAAACCCAAAGGCTGTTCCATATAGATATCTTCATCAAGATATCCATTCAGGAAAGCAGTTTTCACATCCATCTGCCAGATTTCATAATCATGAAATGCTGCAATGGCAAGCAATGTTTGGATGGATTTTAGCATGGCTACAGGTGAAAAGGTCTCCTGATAGTCAATGCCTTCGCGCTGACTATACCCTTTCGCCACAAGCCTTGCCTTATAGGTCTCTACCTCTCCATCCGAACCTATCTTCCTTTTGTAGATCCATTTGCATCCAATAGGTACAATACCTTCTGGTGGGTCTACTAAGGTCCAGACTTGGTTGGAATGCATGGAGTCTAACTCTGACTTCATAGCTTCCAGACATTTCTCGGAATCGATATCAGATATCGCCTCGTTGTAGGTTTTGGGATCCTGTATGTGATCCCTATCTCCCACTAGGAACATTTCCTCGGTATCCTCTTCTAGTATACCTAAGTATCTATCGGGAGGATGGGAGACCCTACTTGATCTGCGAGGTGGTTGAGGGACATCGTGTACTGGCTCTGTATTAATGGGTTCGATAGGATCCATGACTCGTTGCTTTTCAGAGACTTTCTCTTCAAGCTCAATTTTCCTCCCACTGCCTCTATCAAGGATAAACTGTTTTTCCAAGAAGATGGCATGACGGGTCACAAACACATTGTGATCCTCTGAGACGTAAAAATTGTATCCTAATGACTCTTTAGGATATCATATAAAACGAGTACTTATGATCCTAGCCTCTAGCTTGTCCGCCTGTAGTCTCTTGACGTGGGCCGGACATCCCCAAATCTTGAGATGACCCAGACTTGGTTTCTTACCATGCCATATCTCATACGGTGTGGTAGGAACGGATTTAGAGGAAACACTATTCAATAAATAAATCGCTGAAAATAGGGCATCTATCTAAAGAGACAAGGGTAAATCAGTGAAGCTCATCATGGATCGGACCATATCCAATAGAGTCCGATTCCTCCTCTCCGACACTCCGTTGAACTGAGGTGTACCAGGAAGAGTCCATTATAAAACTATACCATTCTCCTTGAGATAATCACGAAACTCTCAACTAAGGTATTTACCTCTTCGATCTGATCGAAGAACCTTAGTAAGTTTTTCTATATGTTTTTCTACTTCATATTTAAACTCTTTGAACCTTTCAAAAGTTTCATATTTGTGTCTCATACACATATCCATACCGTGAATAATCATCGGTAAAATGAAGTAAAAAATTACAACCCCTAGCCTGCACATCGAATGGGCCACACACATCAGTGTGTACTAGGGTAAGTATTTCAGTGGACCTCCCTGTGTCCTACAAAGGATAATTTGGCCATCTTTCCTTGAAGGCAGAATTCACAAATCAAATATGACTCGAAAGTCAATGAGCCCAAAAGCTCATGTTTCTCCAATTTGTTTATTCTGTCTTCTCCTATATGGCCAAGCCTGAGGTGCCTTAAATACTTTAGATTTATCTCGTTTTTGGATCTATTAGATCCTATGGTATTCACTGTTTGCTCAAATATATTCACAGATACATCCATATGTATGTGATAGAGACTGTCAATCTTAAAACCATGTTAAATCAATTTAATTTTTCAAATAAATAAAAATCTTTCTATGCTAAATAAAATACAGAAATCAAATTTTTGCTAGCAATAGGTCACAGTCCCTAAGTATCCTGAGCATATCTAAAAAACCTTCTGAAGTCTGTCACCCTTCATGTACTTTATGCTTCCCATGTATGTAGGACAGTTCCTCTTCCAATGGCCGTCCATGATGCAATGGAAACACTTTTCCTTGCAATTGGCTTTTTTCTTGGAACTTCCTTACTTGGTGTTTTCTTAGTCTTCTGCTTCTTCGCAGGCTTCTTCTTCTTCCAAATAGACTCTCTCTTGAAAGTAGAAACCAACTTGACAGCGAAAACGATGCCCCTTGAACTTCTTCAAGGTTCCTAAGGTAGTTACCAATTTATTTAATAATTCTATTTTAGTGCATACAACCTTGTTCATATGGTAGATTACTATAAACTATTCATATGAAGCTGGAAGGGATTGCGAGATCAAATCCGTTTGCAATTCCTTGTGCATGGTCATGCCAAGCTTCTCAAGCTTCTCTAAGTCCTTTATCATGGTCAAACCATGATCATGGACAGACTGCCCATCGTTCATCTTGGCTTTGAAGAGCCTCTTGGACACTTCAAACCGAGCTGCGTGACTCTGATCACCATACAACTTTTGCAGGTGATTTAATATGTCCCTGGCAATCTTTAAGTTCTCATGCTGGCATTGTAATGCATTGGACATGGATGCCTTTGTGCAGCACCTAACTTTATTGTTATTGTTCGTCCACTTAACAAGCGTCTTACGCTGATCAGTGATCGGACGGATTGGTAACATGGGGATTCCATGGTCTAGCATATACCCAAATTTCTCACAATTCAAAACTATTTTTGAAATTTGCTGAGCCAATCTTTATAATTGGGTTTGGTCAAACGGTTGTTCTATAGGATATGAGTTAAGAGTCTAGAAGCTGACTTTATAATCCTCAGAGAGTAAAGATTCTAGTTAGACTTTTGTACTTGATCCTAATCTGTTCTAAGGTCTTTTAGAACAAATGTAACTCTCACTATTTTCTCGAATCCCTTACACTCCCATGGTAGGGAAACGGAAATCCCACACGACTAGGGTTTCTAATGGGTACTGCGATCCCACCGATTTACATGCCACCTCACCTAACAGTTATTGGTGACACATAGATGGATGAGTGTACAACTCTTGTACAATGCTTCTCAAGCATGTTGCAGTGCAACTTGGTCTCTAAGCCATGAAGACCTCACCTAACAGTTATTGGTCCCATTTCTTAGTTAAGTCAGACCCACCGTATAACCGTAGGAATAAAGTCGTCATTGGGTCCTCACCTAACAGTTATTGGTGCCCAACCCCACCTTTACCCTACAACATCTCATGTCTATAGAGAGGTCCAGCCCCCCGATGCAACTTGACCACTGTGTCCAGCCGAGACAAATCAACATCAGAAAGGCCTTAGCAGCTCTACTACAGTGGAAGACCTATTGACTTAATATTGGTTAATCAGGTCTTAGTGTTTGCAACTTGAGCCCTTCATAAGAGGTAATCGAACAATTGGCCAGGTAAGCAGGTGGGAGGCTCCCCTTACTCAGAGAGTAAGGTCCTAATTAAGTAACCACCTTTCATGCTTTCCTAGACACCAATTAGATCAATTAATCTAATATGACTTGCTCATGTCGGTTCACTCTCGACTTGATTGAGGAGGTTTTGATTTAGGTCTCAATTGGGTTTGCTACATCATATGTAAACCTATCTACCCGACTCGCATTCACATCACATGCAAACGGCTCATCACAGGCAGTTATAATCGCAGCATCAAATTAAAGCTAAACTTTAACTAGGTGATGATCATGGATTCTAATTAGGTCGTATTACAAGCACATGCACATCAATCGATCAAGTGGTCTTCAACTCTTGAATTGGTTCCAAGCCTCCTTGATTCGATCCTTGATCAACCCTTGATCCCATCGCCATCAACCGCTTGGATCACCTTTCATCTCATGCCTTTGCTTCAACTTGATCGTTGATGTACATCACATCACAGAAATACAACCAGATATAAAATAAAAATAAAAATAAATTACATCTCCTTTTAGGAGGCACGCAGGCCTCTCAAAACATCAAATAAGATGCATGCAAGCATCTGAAAAATTACATGACATCGCAGATCACATCGCAGGTCATTACATTTGATACCAAAAGGGTTTGAATCCTATGAACATCACCGTATGCAACAATTATAATTTTCAGATCTGAAAACTAACTGATTATATCATGACATAGGTCGCTGATCATGCTAATCATGATTCTAAACTTTGTAATCCCATTAACAATGCAATTAGAATCATCTTTTTATCACATAAAAATCAGCATGTAAAAAATCAGCACCCCTGAAAAATCTGCATGCAGAATTTTTCAGCATGCATGATCATTCAATTTTCAGATCTAATAAGTCTTTAGATATTTAATTCTTACCTTAATCTACGAAGCCTAGGCTCTGATACCACTGTTGGGAACCCGCCCATGCCGCTGATATTTCAAAAATTTTTCAGATGGCAGCGGAATCGGCATGCACGGGATCGACGTTCATCGCATGAACGTTGTTTCGAGACCTTTCGTAATTAGGTAAGAATTAAAACTTTTAAAACTATTAGGAAGATCAAATCTTCACCTTGCGCGGGTAGATGATCACCGCAAATCTGAATTCGTGGTTTTGGAAGAGGGTTCGCTTGAAGCCGTTCAAACGTCCGGCCTCTACGGGTATCCACACGAAGCAGGATCCGATCCAAGCTTTCTATCTCACCGGGGTGCTAGCTCCCTTACAGAGATAACTTTTGATGGCTGATCTCCTCTCTTTCTTTCAACTCATGAATGTACTTGAGAGGAGGAAGAAGAAGGAAGAAGAAGAGGAAGAAGCAAGGCCCCTGCAGCCTACTTTCTTTTTCCTGCGTTGGAAGGGGGAAAGGAGGAAGAGGAGGGCGCCATGGCTTCTTTTTCCCTTCTTCTTGCTGGCGGCTGAACCAAGGGAGGGAGAGGGTGGCCACGTGATGGAGAGGAGGGGGATTCCTATATCCATTAGGTCAGCCCCCAAGAGTCCTCCTTTTATAACATCTAGGGCTCCTACAAGTTAGGAGCCCTTGATGTATTACCAAGAGGGGCGCCGGCCCCTCTTGTTGCCGCACCAAGAGATCCAAGGAGGAGGGGCGTGAGCCCCTCCCTCTCATGTTGCCCTAATCCTCATCTAATGAGGATTGGGAGGCCCTAATGTGGTTTAGCCTTAATCCAATTAGGCTTAGCCCAAGGGTGAACCAATTTGGATCCAATCTAGGCTAGTCCTAATCCAATTAGGACTTGAATGAACCATGACTCAATTGAACTCTTCAATCCTAATCCAATTAGGAGTCATGTTGATTCATTAGATTAATAATTAATTTAGACTTAAGGAATCCTAATCCAATTAGGATGTATTTAATTTTAGTCCTAATCCAATTAGGACTCTATTTTAATCCGAAGTCCTAATCCAATTAGGATTTCTAGGAATCCTACTCCAAGTAGGAATCCAATTTTAATTCAAAATTCCTAATCTCATTAGGATTGTAGGAATCCTATTCCAAGTAGGAATCCCAGTCCTACTCCAACTAGGATTCTCAGTCCTAATCCAATTAGGACTCTAGGTATCCTACTCGAAATAGGACTCTTGTTTCAAGTCCAATTAATTAATTCCCTTTGTTCCTTCTTCAACTTCTTATCAATCAAATTGATTACTTGTGATTCCTAATCACGATTTCAACCATCGGATCGGTCAATACTTCTAGTGTGTGTGACCCCATAGGTTCTATTCTGACTGGTAGTGAGATATATTGTGATCTCTATCTCAATATCATTGAAAACTCCTTTCAATGGGTTGGAACGATTCCAACTCAACTCATTAGGGTTTATCGATCATCAAGATAATTCCTATGAGTCCCACCATCCACCAGTGACACCTAGCAGCATGTAGTGGCTACCCAGCAGAATGGAATGATGAACCTCTAGGTGCAGTTAACGTGTGATACAGTCCTACTATCGTGGATCCCTACAGGACGGAGGTCATGGACAATTCGTCAAACCCCATCGTCTGTCATATGTCAAGATTTATTCGACTCGAGTTCGATAATGAAAAACTCTTTTTCCACTTTATATTACTGCCCTGGCCAAGGTCTTAGAACTCAGTCTAACAAATCACATAGGATCACTCCTCTTCTATCAAGGTCGATAGATTCCTTATAGGTGCATACCCTACTCCTACAGTGAACTTACTGCAGCCAATCTACACTGCATGGACCCATATGGCTAGAGACCATGTATGTGTGCAGTCAAACAACAATAACCTCACTGTGAGTAGCCGAAGCACCGCAGGTCAAAGGACCAGTCACACTACTGCAACATCAAGCAAGTCACTGACGAGTGGATAGACATCCAAGTGACTTCTTGTCTTGGTCACGCTCAGTACCCTTGTTCTCTAACAAGCACCTACACTATCACTTCAGTGTCCCTACACTGTGGACTCAAGTCTCGTCCATCCAGAAGGAAAGTGATCTGTGCACTGATCGGATCGATCACCGTCCTCGTGATGATCCATTGATCAGGAGCATTTAGAAATTAATCACCAATGATACATGCCTTAAATTCTCAACTCTTGAGAATATGTATCATCATCTTATTAATTCCTTGGACGATTCATAGACACATAAATAATATGAATGAAAAGATGCCTTTTATTTATTCAATAATAAATAGTCAAGTACAAAATTATGTCCCTAGAATCAACAATGTGTCAGCCAAATTGGCTTCTAGGGCATACATCTAACAGAGCGCGGGTTCCTCGAGGACTGGGGGGTCTGGGAACGCGCCCGGGCCCGCCTCTCGTACCCCGCGCAGCTCCGATGGGAAGGTTCCGGCAGAATAGACCGTGCTCGAGAATCCTCCTCGCGCCGGCGCTCCTCCCCATGGGAGAGGAAGGAGCGCGGGTTGAGGAGGACAGGCGAGCGCTCAGGGAGCAGTGGCTCCTGAGCCCGCTGCGGCGCCCGGGACATCGCACCCTGCAGATTCTGCACCGCCTCCGCGAGGGTGCGAACCTGCTGGGCTAGCTGGTCGAACTGGGCGGCTTCGACCGTCTGAATGGGCGGTGGGGTGGTGGAGTGTTGCTGAGAGTGTGTTGGAGATGCAGCGGCCTTCCGGCCGGAGGCGCGAGAGGCCCCGCGACCAGAAGCATTGGAAGCTCCACGACCACCTCGCCGTGCCATTACGATCGCTCTGAGATCCGGCCCTTCCTCTAGCGCCAACTGTTGCTAGTGGTCCAAACCGAGAACGATTGGCACAGCGGTGTGAACGGGGTTCCCTTTGAGTTGCTTTGGTTGCGCTCCGCCCTCCGCCGTGAAACCTGCAAGCAAGCCTCGCACCACCATCGGGGTAGTGGGGGCCCTCCGACGATCAAGTCAGAGGAGATCGAAGGAGAAGGAGAAGGAGAAGGTAGCAGGTGAGATGATACTCTGGAAGATATCTCTTACCCTCCCCCTTCCCCCCCAGCCTCATATATATCAGGCTGGGGGGTTTTTTCGGGGATTCGTCATCGTGTGGCACGATGGGGCTGCCACTGACATGGCCGTTACAGGGCGTCGTGGGGCAGCGCTGGGTACAGCCATGGCAGGGCATAGTGGAGCTCCGCTTTGTACGGCTGTTACAGGGGATCATGGGGCAGCGCCGGATACGGCCGTTGCAGGGAGTAGTGGAGCAGGGGGCCGCGGCGTGCCTCAGAGGAACAGTCTATTGTTGTCGAGAAATTGCCGACTCGGGGTCGGATTGCTGGATCAAGGGGCAGCCGACTCGGGGTCGGGCTGCGGAGCCGAAGATATCCGACCCGAGGTCGGATTGCTGGATCAAGGGGCAGCCGACTCGGGGTCGGGCTGCGGAGCCGAAGATATCCGACCCGAGGTCGGATTGCTGGATCAAGGGGCAGCCGTAGTCTTCCTGGGCGCGCGTGCCGGTCACGTGGGGCATGGTGGCTAAGTTCCTCCGTAACATCTCCAAATGTGACTACTCCTCCTTCTTTTGATTTCAAAGTGACGAAGAGACTCTTGTCACCGGTCATATGCCTTGAGCAACCACTATCAAGATACCACATTCTCCTTTTATTCCTGGCTGCAAGGCATACCTGCAAAATGATCATGTGAAGCCCTTAGGTACTCAAGTTTTCTTGGGTCCTTCGTGGTTAGTGTAGTTGGTTCCCTTAGGCACCCATACTTTAGTTATGTTTTTAGCTTTCACAAATGTACTCTTGTTAGTTTGGATCTTTCTTTGAATACAAGAGTAGGCTTTATGTCCATTCTTTCCCCAATGAAAGCATGTAGGTTTTTCAGTTTTTACATCTTTTGCTTTTACAAAGAAATTCTTTAGATACTTTTGTTGTTTGTTAGTTTTATATCCTAATCCGGCTTTATTAAAAACATCTCTTTGATTTGAAAGAATAAGATTTAATTTTTCAGAGCTTTGTGTGAATTTTTCAACAATTGGTTTGTATTTATGTACCTCATTCTTAAGATTTAAATTTTCTTTAACTAGTTCTTCCTTATCCTTTTTAAGGGATTCAACATTTTGTGCAATTGAGGTATTATTATCGAGTAGAGATTTTACTTTTAGATTTAATTCCTTAATTAGTGTTTTCCCGTTTTATTTTCAATGCTAAGTTTTAAGTTTCTATTTTCTAGGTCAATGGTGTTAATATTTTTAGCGCTCTCCTTCTCAATCAATAGGTTTTCAATATCTTCTTTCAGTTTTTGATTGGAGGCTTTTAACTCTTTATTCTTTGCTTCTAACATACTGCAATCACCCATAAGTTCTTGAAAAGCTTCATACAATTCTTCTAAAGTAAAATTTATAGTTGAGTTTTGACATACCTCGTCGTCTTCGAATGCCATGAAGCACAAATTGGCGGTCTCTTCCTTCTCTTCCTCGGAGGATGATGTGTCACTATCATCCCATGTTGCCTTCAATGCCTTCTTCTTCTTCTTTCCAAAAAACTTCTTTTGTTGAGGGCATTCAGAACGAATGTGTCCCGGTCTCTTGCAATCGTAGCATATGATTGGGTCTCTTTCTTTTTCTTTTTCTTTTTCCCAATCATTTCTCCCTCCAAACTTTTTCCTTGGAAAGGGTTTCTTTTTCCTCATGAATTTTTTAAACTTCCTAACTATCAAACCCAAGTCCTCGTCCTCACTTTCTTCCTCACTCTCACTACTTTCTTCTTCACACATACTCGAAGTAGCCTTGAGTGCAATTGTCTTCTTCTTTGACAAATCATCTTCATGTTGCTTCATCGTGAGCTCATGCGTCATCAATGAGCCCAAAAGTTGTTCTAGCCCCAAGGTGTTGAGGTCTTTGGCTTTTACGATCGCCGTGACCTTTGCTTCCCATGCTTTCGGCAAAGACCTGAGAATTTTACTTACAAGTTCCGGATTAGTATAAGATTTACCCAAACTCTTTAGACCATTAATTATATCGGTAAAGTGTGTAAACATGCATGTGATGGTTTCATTGGGTTCCATCTTAAACAACTCATATTTGTGAACTAGAATGTTCACTTTGGACTCTTTGACTTGATTTGTACCCTCGTGGGTAACTTCAAGCCTATCCCATATTTTCTTAGCGGAACTACATGTGGAGACTCTATTAAACTCATTTACATCTAGAGCACAAAATAATGAGTTCATGGCTCTTGAATTGAGTTGAGCCATCCTATCATCATTCTCATCCCAATCCTCCTCAGGTTTGGGAACTTGAATGCCATTAACCATGTGTGATGGTTCTTGTGGTCCCTTGACTATAACCCTCTACAAGGCATAGTCTTGTGCTTGAATGAAGATTCTCATTCTAGTCTTCCAATAGGTATAATTTGTCCCATTGAAGAGTGGAGGTCTATTGGTTACTTGCCCCTCAGCAGGAACATTGTTAAAGGGTGTTGCCATCTAGATCTTTGGCTAAGACGGTTAGGTCTTTCAAGAAATACACAGAGCACCTGCTCTGATACCACTTGTTGCCCAGAGATGGTCACCCAAGAGGGCGGGTGAATTGGGTGTTTTAAAACTTTTGTCTAATTAAAAAATAAAACACACAAATGTATGAGCTAAAGCTAAAATAAAGCTATGAAGACAAACAATCGCAAACACAAGCTTTTATAGTGGTTCGGAGCTTCCACTGCTCCTACATCCACTCCCTAAAGCACCTTTGGGAATTTCCACCATAATCCACGATTACAGTACGGTAGTTTTGCGAGTTCACTACCCAACTCGTTGTTTTACACCGGGCTAACAACAAACCCTATAACCCCCAATTTCACTTAGGCTTGGGACGCCTTTCCCTTGTTCCAAGTCCCTTGACTGGAACAAGCACCACAATGAAAGGTTTTACAAAGGATTGAAAAGCTCTAAATAAGCAAATATGACAATGATAAACAATAGAATCCGGAAGAATCCTTTTGCCGTTGGAAGCGTGGGAAATGATGATTCTTCCGATGTGGATCGCGTAGGCTTGAGTATGAGCTTTGAATCCCGAGCGGAAGAGAGTGGTTGAGCTTGAAATCACTTGGGAAGCTTGAAAGCACTTGATTTCTTCACTTGAATGCACTCACTCCCTTGAACTTCTCTCTCTTGCTTCTCTCTTAAATGATCTAGCTTTTGGGTTGGTGAAGAGTTGTTGAGAAGCACTTAAGAGGTCCCTTTTATAGCCCAAAAAGCAAATATAGCCGTTAGAGATAAAGTAAAAGAGATTTGAAATTCAAACCAAACCTGCAAAAGTTGTCAGTCGCGTCCCAGGCGCTCCGGAGACATCTCCGCTTCAACGCGAGACGTCTCGGCTGTATAAATTTACTTTTCACTTTGTTTGGGGTCGACTCGGCACTTTACGGAGACGACTCTAGAATTGTATCGTTTGAATCCTTGTTTTTCTGTTTTTCTGTTTTTCTGAGAGGGTCGTCTCTGTACTTTACGGGGACGTCTCGGCTTGTTTGCACTTTTTGCATGGGGACGACTCCGCCGCCTTGGGGACGACTCCACTGTTATAACTCCGAAAAACATGTCTTCTGGAATTCTCTGAGAGAGTCGACTCCGCTCTTTCAGGGAACGTCTCCGCTGCCTTATCACCGAAAATGACATCCTCTGGAAAAACCCTGAGAGAGCCGACTCCGCTACCTCGGGGACGACTCGGAAAGTCTGCTTTTTACTTGCGGGGATGACTCCGCGTACGGTGGGGACGTCTCGCGCATATCTCTTGAAAACTGCCTTTCTGCCGCCACTGAGAGAGTCGACTCCGCTACTGAGAGAGTCGACTCCGCTATCGCGAGGACGACTCGGCAGGTGCCGGGGACGTCTCCAGACATGCCAGTTCTTCCTGTTTGTGCCAGAGACGTCTCTGAGACAACCCGGAGACATCTCGGCTGTCCCTGAACTTTTTCTTTCATCTCAAAAATTCTTCAATAAGTCCTTAAAAAATCATGAGAACTTGCCTAGACATTTCTTAACAATATTCTTAATAAAATACATGAAATCCTCAATTAAATTGTTAAGATAAATGGAATTATACTCTAGTGTTTTGTATTCATCAAAATCCATTAGGGGGTCAACAATGGTTAACCTAATCCTCCTCTAAGGAGGATTAAGAAGGTCACTCTTGGTTAGGTCCTAATCTAATTAGGTTTGGACCAAGGGTGAACCAATTTGGGTTTTAATCTAGGTAAGTCCTAATCCAATTAGAACTTGATGAGCCATGACTCAATTGAACCCTTCAATCCTAATCTAATTAGGAGTCATCTTGATTCATTAGATTAATAATTAATTGGGACTTAAGAAGTCCTAATCCCATTAGGATTTATTTAATTCTAGTCCTAATCCAATTAGGACTCTAATTTGAATTCGAAGTCCTAATCCGATTAGGACTTTAGAAATCCTACTCCAAGTAGGAATCCAAATTTAATTCAAAACTCCTAATCTAATTAGAATTATAGGAATCCTACTCCATGTAGGAATCCTAGTCCTACTCCAAATAGGATTTTCAGTCCAAGTAGGAATTTCAGTCCAAGTAGGAATCCCAGTCCTAATCCAATTAGGACTCCAAAAATCCAACTCCAAGTAGGACTCTTGTTTCAAGTCCAATTAATTAATTCCCTTTGTTCCTTCTTCAACTTATTATCAATCGAATTGATTACTTATGATTCCTAATCACGATTCAACCATCGGATCGGTCAATGCCTCTAGTGTGTGTGACCCCATAGGTTCTACTCTGACTGGTAGTGAGATATATTGTGATCTCTATCACAATATCATTGAAAACTCCTTTTAATGGGTCGGAACGATTCCAACTCTACTCATTAGGGTTTATCGATCATCAAGATAATTCCTATGAGTCCCACCATCCACCAGTGACACCTAGCAGCATGTAGTGGCTACCCAGTAGAATAGAATGATGAACCTCTAGGTGCAGTTATCATGTGATACAGTCCTTCTATCGTAGATCCCTACAAGACGGAGGTCATGGATAACTCGTCAAACCCCTTCGTCTGTCATATGTCAAGATTTATTCGACTTAAGTTCGAGAGCGGAGAACTCTTTCTCCACTGTGCAATCTGCCCCGGCCGAGGTCTTACGAACTCAGTCTTATAAATCACATAGGATCTCTCCTTATCTATCAAGGTCGATAGATTCCTTGTAGATGCATACCCTACTCCTACAGTGAACCTACTGCAGCCAATCTACACTGCATGGACCCATATGGCTAGAGACCATGTATTTGTGCAGTCAAACTACAATAACCTTACTGTAAGTAGCAGAAGCATCGCAGGTCAAAGGACCAGTCACACTACTGCAACATCAAGCAAGTCACTGACGAGTGGATAGACATCCAAGTGACTTCTTGTGTTGGTCACGCTCAGTACCCTTGTTCTCTAACAAGCACTTGCACAATTGCTCCAGTGTCCCTACACTGTGGACTCAAGACTCGTCCATCAAAGAAAGCAATATGTGCACTAATCTCAGCGGATCAATCACCGTCCTCGTGATGATCCATCGATCAGGAGTAATTCAGAAATTAATCACCAATGACACATACCTCAAATTCTCAACTCTTGAGAATATGCGTCATCATCTTATTAATTCCTTGGACGATTCATTGACACATAAGAACATGAATGAAAAAGATACCTTTATTTATTCAATAATAAATAGTTAAGTACAAAATTATGTCCTAGAATAAAATAATGCGTCAGCCAAATTAGCTTCTAGGGCATACTTCTAACAATATTTGCTCATCTAGAAGCTTAAACTTTCTTCCTTCTTTTATTAATCACCTTGTAAAGGTTTGTTGGTGAGCCCGCAAAACCAACGGAGTAGGTTTATTGGTGAACCCGTAAAACCAATTGTAAAGGTTCGTTGGTGAGCCCGTAAAACCAACATAAGTTTTTGGTGATCCCGAAAAACCAAAGTGTAAAGGTTTGTTGGTGAGCCCGCAAAACCAACGGAGTAGGTTTATTGGTGAACCCGTAAAACCAATTGTAAAGGTTCGTTGGTGAGCCCGTAAAACCAACATAGGTTCGTTGGTGAGCCCGTAAAACTAACGTAGATTTTTGGTGATCCCGGAAAACCAAAGTGTAAAGGTTTTTGGATTGTGAGCCCGGAAAACAATCCAACTGTAATCCGCGGGATTATAGTGAATTCCCAAGGGGCCGCTTGGGGAGTGGACGTAGGTGCTTGGGAGAGCACCGAACCACTATATTTCTTGTGTGTTTGTATTGTGCTTTGTTATATTTCACTAACTCATCAATTGATATAAGTAAGATAGTAAAAATTAAGAGAAACCAATTCACCCCCCCTCTTGGCTTGTCACCTTGGGCAACAAGTGGTATCAGAGCAAGGTGCTCCTATAGTATTTGTTGATCGCACAATCAAGAGTCAAAGATCATGACAACCCAAGTGGGATGTTCTATGAGTGAGGGGCAATCCACAAATAGACCTCCTCTATTTAATGGCACAAATTACACATACTGAAAAGCTAGGATGAGGATATTCATTCAAGCTCTAGACTATGAACTGTGGTATATTATAACTAGAGGACCTCACACACCCACAATTAGTATAGAGGGCACTATCATACCCAAACCAGAAATGGATTGGAATGAAAGTGATAGAAGACTAGCACAATTAAATGCTAAAGCGATTAATGTACTTTACTGTTCACTAGATGTAAGTGAATTCAATAGAATATCTACATGCATCTCTGCAAAAAAAATTTGGAATAAACTTGAGGTCACACATGAAGGAACTAATCAAGTTAAGGAGTCAAAAATAAACATATTAGTACATAAGTATGAATTGTTTAAAATGGAATCCACTGAGTCTATAACTGATATGTTTACTTATTTTACTGAAATCATAAATGGGCTAAAGAGTTTAGGAAAGTCTTATACTAACTCTGAATTGGTGCAAAAAATTCTCAGGTCTCTACCAAGAGTTTGGAAGGCCAAGGTAACAGCAATTCAGGAAGCAAAGGACCTCAATACACTGCAATTGAAGGAACTTCTAGGATCACTCATGACCCATGAGTTGACCATGAGGCAAAATTCAGAAGATGAGGTCAAGAGAAAAAAGACCATTGCCCTAAAGTCTACCACTCCAAAACAAAAAACTGAGTCGGAAGAATCTGATGATGATGATGAATTTGATGAAGAAGGAATGGCTATGCTTGGAAGAAAATTCAAAAAATTTATGAGAGGTAAGAAGATATTTCATAAAAAGAAACCCTTCTTCAAAGGTAGCTCAAGCAAAGAAAAGGGTAAGGACAAAGAAAAGAAAAAGAAAACACCTATTTGTTATGAGTGTAACAAGCCCGGGCATTATAAGATAGATTGCCCAGAATTAAAGTGGATGGCAAGAAAACTTAAAAAGAAGAACTTCATGGCGGAATGGAGTGAAAGTGAGGAGTCAAGTTTGGAAGAGGAAGATCATCAAGAGACGGCCCAAATATGTCATATGGCCAATGACGATGAGGTAGATTCTGAACTTGAATGTGATTTTACTGTTGATGAATTACATGATGCATTTTTAGAACTCATGGAAGAATACAAAAAACTAATCAATAAAAATAAAATTCTAAAAGAAGAAAATCAATCTCTTATCAAAGATAAGTTGAAACTATCTCATAACTGTGAAACATTAAGTAGGAGACTCACAAATGAAACCAAGAATCTAATTGCTGAAAATGTCAAGTTAAAAGAAGATGCTAAAAAATATAAATTCTTAGTAGACAAGTTTACTCTTAGCTCAACCAAATTAAATTTGATTCTTGATAGTCAAAAAGCTGTATATGATAAGGCTGGATTAGAATATAAAACAAATAGGAAACAAAAATACTTAAAGAACATATTTGTAAAAGCTAAAAATGAAAATATTACTTATCATCGTTGCAATAAATTAGGACATAAAGCATATGAATGTAACTATAGAAAGTCCAGCCAAAACAAATTGAGTAATAATTATAAGCTTAAATTCAAGAAAGTTTGGGTTCCAAAAGGTACATCAAGTACTAACCCTAAAGGATCCAACATAGTTTGGATATCTAAAGCTCATTCTTGATCTTGATTGCAGGGGTGTCTTGCAGCTAATAAAGTGGATAAACGATGGTATCTAGATAGCGGCTGTTCAAGATACATGACCGGTGACGTAGACCAATTTGTCACCTTGGAATCTAAGAAGGGTGGAGTAGTAACCTATGGAGACAATGGAAAAGAGTATATCATTGGAAATGGTAAAATTTTCATTACTCCATCTACCTTCATAGAAAATGTCTTATTAGTTAATGGTTTGAAACATAACCTACTTAGCATAAGTCAATTTTGTGATAAAAGGTTTAAAGTCACATTTGAAGCATCAGTATGCATAATCACAAATCCTAAAAATAATAGCATTGTACTTATAGGACAAAGGCAAAGAAATATTTACATGGTAGATCTTCATGAATTAGGCAAGAAAAATGGATTATGTTTAATTAATAATGAAGAAAAGAAAAATGAAACAAGTTGGCTTTGGCATCGCAGACTAGGACATGCTAGTATGGAATTAATATCAAAACTAGTCAAGAAGGAATTAATAAAAGATGTGCCAAAATTGATCTTTGAAAAGGACAAAATTTGTGGACCATGCTCATTAGGAAAACAAACAAAATCATCCTTCAAATCAAAGAATATAGTATCAACAACTAGGCCTTTTGAACTCATACATATGGATCTATTTGGACCCACTAGAACTGCGAGTCTAGGAGGGAAGAAGTATGGACTAGTTATAGTAGATGATTTTTCAAGATATACATGGGTTTCATTTTTGGCACATAAGAATGAAGCATTTTCAGCATTCTTGAAATATTATAATTATATCATAAATGAAAAGAAGCTCACCTTATGATGAGAGTACAAAAGTATAATTTTCATATTATCTTAATTAGTATTATAGTTAATTTTTATTAATAAAATTAATTAATTAATGTTTTATTTGTGTTTGAGTGAAATTAATCCAAGAGACTCAGTAACTCTGGATTTGAGCCCAATGCCTGGCAGCCCAAGCTCAATAAATTTTCCAAACATCCACAGCATGGGGGCTTTGAAATTTTCCAATTTCCCAACCGACCGTGGACCTCCATGCATATGCAAACGGGCTCTTCAATTCCAAGCATCATGGCATCTCATCCAAGGGACTTAAATCAGACCCAAGAGACCTAAGCTAAACCAGCTCTTCAATTCCAAATGGCATCTCATCAGCATCTTTCCGTTTCCCCTGTTTCTTCCCAGCTCATCCAAGCGTGGAGCGTGCGACGAAAAGGGAGGAGGCCAGCAGCCATCGGAGGAGAAGAGTCCCAAGCCGAGTCTTCTTAACTTCCCAAACGTCTGCAACGTCCCAGCATTCATCAGAGTCCTTCCGTCTCCCCCGTTTCTTCTCAGCTTATCCACAAATCTAACATCAATGACTGCAACTCAAACTTCTTCAATGTTCAAACTCCTAACGCCGAGGAGCTTCCCAGCATCTTCCAACTGTCCGAGACCTCCCAGCACATGCAATCGGATCATCCATTTCGGAATAGAGCTTCCAGCCGAGGAGTCTTCTCAACACCCCAACGGCCATCCACGTATTCCATGCATCCGATCATTTTCCAGCCATTCCCAGCAAATTAATTCCATCCACGAGGAGTCTTCCCATATTCGCAACTCCCTCCACCCCGCATCTCAGCCGCGTTTCACCCGGCCTCTTCAACATGCTATAAGAAGGCAGCCGAGCAAGCAACCACGGAGGCGAGAAGGGAGCATCTCCTCTTCCAATTGTTCCAGCCGAACGAAAGGAGGGAAATCAGCCGACGAGGAAGGAGAGAACCACACGGTGGAGGAAAAGGAGGAAGCAAGGGGAAGCCACGGAACCAGGGAAGCCAACATCCATTTCTTTCCCAGCCGAGCGAGAGAGGAGAAGAGGCCACGGAAGGGAGGAAGCAACCGGGAGAAGAAAACAGAGCATCCTGTTTTCTGAACCAAAGAAAAAAAAAAAGGAAAAAGGGATTTATGTTTATTTTAAGTTATTCTTTACAATTCCTTTTTATGAAAATGTTTCCATTTCATATGAGTAGCTAAATCTTCTCTAGCTAAGGCTAGGGAAAAGCCTAGCAATTTCTTCATGTATTTCATTTAATCATCAATGGGATTTTAATGTTTTTCTTTTTGATTTATGGTGCAGTAAATTTATAGAAATTATTTCAAACTTATATAAATTTTTTTGATTTGTTATTTCCCCCGGGTATAACAGATGCTTAGAAATCCCTGTAGTTTAAAATATAATTACTGTAATGCTGCCCATAAAACTAAATCTATTTAACTGAGATAATAGATGATTTTAAGAAAACCATGATGAAGTGCTAGGCTGAATCCTGATGCCTTAGTTATATTTTGTCAATTCGAATATTATTTAGCCTTTAGTTTTTGTTCACTGTCAAATTTCTGTGGATTCGATCTCGGTCTCACTGAGAATATTACTTTGCTACACCCTATACTTGGGGTATCCTACGTTTAATTTTCTTTTTTAAAAGAGCAAGATTAAAATCGTAGCAAGTTTTTGGCGCCGTTGCCGGAAATTTGCAACGTGCGAACGAGAACAAGGCTGAAAATTTCAATTCTTTATTTTTAGTTCTTCAATTTTTCTTTATTTTTAACACAGCTGAAATTTCAAATCTTTTCAAATTCAAGGGCGACACAAAGCAGGACCAGTAACGAGGAAGATTAAGATCACATTTTTGGATTTCCGGAGTGAACGAACTCCGGCCGTGAGTATTTAAATTAATTTTCCTGTTTTGCTCATACTAGTCCTATTTTTCCTAGATTAGAATTTTACTCTTGTTTTAAAAAATTAAAAAATTATTATTAATTAAAATGATAAAATAATAAAAATAATAAATAAATAAAAAGAAGAAAAAAAATTTAGCTAGTTTGCTTGATCAACTATTCAAATGCAATTTAATGTCATGACATAAAATGTTAAAAATCTTCTTGATTGTTGCATATAGTATAAAGCATTTGCATAAAATAATCTAAGGGCTGAACCCATTAACAAGATAAGGTCGGGATTTCATCACTCGTCCTTAGCCCAAAAATCATCCAAGTGCATAAATATCCTAAGCTTAATTAAAATCAACTAGACGTTGGCCCCTAAGGATAATCGAGCTCAATAGGACGAAGACCACTGAAAGTTGCACCAATTTCGCTCTATGACCCCGGTCGATGTTTAGGCAAGCTTTGTTCCTCTAAGTGATTAAAGGGAGACAGTTTCTGTTCGAGGAAAGTGGTTTTTAAGTGGGACCTTTGCTATACGCATCGTGACCCCTCCACTTATCTGGGAGCTTACCTGGTCGACTAGGTTATCAGACCGGATTGGAGGCTTAAGTGTACTCTTCAAACCAGTTAGGAGCTGTCTAGAAATTTTTAGGAAAACATTAGAAATAAGGGTGCTATGCTTTGATACTGTTTGATTGTGAATAATTTTAGTAGCAGGGTGTCAATATTCATAGCTTTAGATAATATTCATACTCATCCAAAACTCTAAAATATATATATATACAAAATAAATAAATAAATAATTAATAATAATAATAATTAAAAAAAAAGTCGACTGGTTAATTGGTCAGTATATGCGGTTGTGGCAAAGAGATAAAACGAATAGATTATTTCGAGTTGAATCAAAAGATAAAAATTAAATTGTTCAAAATTCAAATAATCAAATGGAAGATAATGGTACTAATCAGGGAGATAATGAATTTCAAGATGACTTACCTATTAGAACGCTTCGTGATTATCTACAACCCACTAGGACCAGTACCCCATCCTGTATGGTTATTCCTACTGCTGCAGGAGCTTTTGACATGAAACTAGGAATAATCCAATTACTTCCAAAGTTTCACGGACTTGATTCTGAAAGTCCCTATTTGCATCTGAAAGAATTTGATGAAGTATGTTCAACACTTCATTTCAATGATGTCACTGAAGAGGTAGTTAAGCTTAAGTTATTTTCTTTTTCTTTAAAGGAAAAAGCTAAGTCATGGTTACACTCCTTAAGGCCTAGGACCATAGCTACCTGGCAAGAAATGACAAGAGAATTTTTAAAGAAATTCTTCCCAACACATAAAACAAACACACTTAGAAGAAATATCATGAACTTTGCACAAAAAGATGGAGAAACATTTTTTCAGTGTTGGGAAAGATTTAAGGACCTTCTCCTTGCTTGCCCACATCATAGATATGAAATTTGGAGGGTCATTAGTTTCTTTTATGATGGTTTGTCCTCCAATATGAGACAATTTGTAGAAATGATGTGTAATGGTGAATTAATGAGTAAGGAACCAAATGAAGCTTGGGATTATTTTGATCTTTTAGCAGAAAATGCACAAGCTTGGGATACAACAGATAAAAATGAAAAATCAAAAATAGCACCTAATGCAAAAGGAGGAATATATCTTATTAAAGATGATAATGATGTCAATGTAAAAATTGCTAATCTGACCAGGAAGGTTGAAGCCATGGAATTAAGCAAAGCCAATATAGGAAAAGCACAAACTATTGTTGAAAGTATATGTGGAATTTGTGAGAGTAATGCACATGTAACCAAGGATTGTCCTACAATCCCTGCTTTTCAAGAAGTGTTGCATGATCAAGCAAATTTCACCAATACTTATAAAAGACCATTTCCAGAAACATATAATCCTAGTTGGCGAAACCATCCTAACTTTAGCTGGAGACATGGACCCACTGCCAATGAATCTCAAGGAAATTCTGTTCCTACTCCTTATGTGCCACCACATAGGAAATCCCTTGAAGATACTTTGCAAACCTTCATGCAAGGGCAGACTCAAATAAATCAGAATACAATGCAATCACTCCAAGAACTTAAAAATTCTGTAGGTAGAATTTGTTAGATGTATGCCCTAGAAGCCAATTTGGCTGACACATTGTTGATTCTAGGGACATAATTTTGTACTTGACTATTTATTATTGAATAAATAAAAGGCATCTTTTTCATTCATATTGTTTATGTGTCTATGAATCGTCCAAGAAATTAATAAGATGATGATACATATTCTCAAGAGTTGAGAATTTGAGCCATGTATCATTGGTGATTAATTTCTAAATGCTCCTGATCAAAGGATCATCACGAGGACGGTGATCGATCCGATCAGTGCACAGATCACTCTCCTTCTGGATGGACGAGACTTGAGTCCACAGTGTAGGGACACTGAAGTGATAGTGCAGGTGCTTGTTAGAGAACAAGGGTACTGAGCGTGACCAATACAAGAAGTCACTTGGATGTCTATCCACTCGTCAGTGACTTGCTTGATGTTGCAGTAGTGTGACTGGTCCTTTGACCTGCGGTGCTTCGGCTACTCACAGTGAGGTTATTGTAGTTTGACTGCACACATACATGGTCTCTAGCCATATGGGTCCATGCAGTGTAGATTGGCTGCAGTAAGTTCACTGCAGGAGTAGAGTATGCACCTATATGGAATCTATCAACCTTGATAGATAAGGAGAGATCCTATGTGATTTATAAGACTGAGTTCGTAAGACCTCGGCCGGGGCAGTATGCACAGTGGAGAAAGAGTTTTTCACTATCGAACTCGAGTCGAATAAATCTTGACATATGACAGACGATGGGGTTTGACGAGTTGTCCATGACCTCCGTCCTGTAGGGATCCACGATAGTAGGACTGTATCACATGTTTAACTGCACCTAGAGGTTCATCATTCTATTCTGCTGGGTAGCCACTACATGCTGCTAGGTGTCACTGGTGGATGGTGGGACTCATAGGGATTATCTTGATGATCGATAAACCCTAATGAGTTGAGTTGGAATCGTTCCAACCCATTGAAAGGAGTTTTCAATGATATAGTGATAGAGATCACAATATATCTCACTACCAGTCAGAATAGAACCTATGGGGTCACACACACTAGAAGTATTGACCGATCCGATGGTTGAAATCGTGATTAGGAATCACAAGAAATCAATTTGATTGATAAGAAGTTGAAGAAGAACAAAGGGAATTAATTAATTGGACTTGAAACAAGAATCCTACTTCGGGTAGGATACCTAGAGTTCTAATTGGATTAGGACTGGGATTCCTACTTGGAATAGGATTCCTCAATCCTAATGAGATTAGGAGTTTTGAATTAAAATTGGATTCCTACTTGGAGTAGGATTTCTAGAAATCCTAATAGGATTAGGACTTCGGATTCAAATAGAGTCCTAATTAGATTAGGACTAAAATTAAACAAATCCTAATTGGATTAGGATTCCTTAAGTCTAAATTAATTATTAATCTAATGAATCAACATGACTCCTAATTGGATTAGGATTGAAGAGTTCAATTGAGTCATGGTTCATTCAAGTCCTAATTGGATTAGGACTAGCATAGATTGAACCCAATTTGGCCAATCCTAATTAGATTAGGATGAAACCATGAGAGAGGCACCTAATCCTCTTTGGAAGAGGATTAGGTTAACCAACTAAGAGGGGCATCAGCCCCTCTCCAAATGCTTGGGGCGACAAGAAGAGAGGAGCTAGGGCCGGCGCCCCCTTCTTATTTGGTAGGTTGTCATTGGAACTCCTAAAAGTTAGGAGCTCCAATCCCTTTTTAAAGAGGACTAGAGGCCGGCGCCCTAAGAGAGCTTTTCATCCTCCTCTTGCTGCCGCCACCCTCCCCTCTCCTCTCTTGGTTCAGCCGCAAGCAAAGGAAGAGCAAGGTCCAAGCGTTGGCGTCTTCCTCTTCCTCCAATCCTTCTTCCAACGCAGGGAAAAGAAAGAAGGCTGCAGAAGCTGTGTTCTTCTTCCTTGAGTTCCTTCTTCTTCTTCCTCCTCTCAAGCACTTTCAAGAGTTGAAAGAAAGAGAAGAGATCAGCCATCAAAGGAGTCTTTGCAAGGGAGCTAGCACCCCGGGAAGACAAGAAAGCTTTGATCGGTTCTCTACTTCGTGTGGATACCCGTAGAGGCCGGACGTTTGAACGGCTTCAAACGAACCCTCTTCCAAAACCACGAATTCAGATTTGCAGTGATCATCTACCCGCGCAAGGTGAAGATTTGATCTTCCTATTAGTTCTAAAAGTTTTAATTCTTACCTAATTACGAAAGGTCTCGAAACAAGCGTTCATGCGATGAACGTCGAACCCGTGCATGCCGATTCCGCTGCCATCTGAAATTTTTTGAAATATCAGCGGCATGGGCGGGTTCCCAACAGAATTGAGGCTCAACTTAATGTTAGGAAAAGAGGGACATTTCCAGCCCAACCTCAATCTAACCCAAAGGGTCAACATGAGGTCCATGAAGCAAGTTCATCCCAACCTAAATTTGAGCAAGTAAAGTCTGTCACAACCCTTCGGAGTGGAAAAATAATTAACAAAGAAATTCCAACAAAAGATGACAAACCTAAAAAATCTATTGAAAAGAATGATGAAGATGATAATGAACAAAATGATCCAATACTGCATCACAAGATAGTTGCTCCATTTCCTCAGCGCTTGCTTGCAGCTAAAAAAAGAGTACCTGATCAAGAAATTCTGAAAATCTTTAAACAAGTAAAGATTAACATTCCTCTATTAGATGCCATTAAGCAGATTCCATCTTATGCAAAATTTTTAAAAGATCTTTGTACCATAAAGCGAAAGCTTTACGTACAAAAGAAAGCTTTTATAACTGAACAGGTGAGTGCTATTCTCAAACACAACACCCCACCTAAATATAAAGATCCTGGTTGTCCTACCATATCTTGCATCATAGGAAACTTCAGGATACAACGAGCCCTTCTGGATTTAGGTGCTAGTGTTAACTTACTGCCCTATTCAGTTTATGAACAATTAGGACTTGGTGAACTAAAACCCACCAAGGTTACTCTCCAACTTGCTGATCGATCTGTAAAGATACCAAGAGGAGTAGTCGAGGATGTACTTGTCCAAATTGATAAATTTTATTTTCCAGTCGACTTCATAGTATTAGATACCCAGCCTGTCATGAACTGTACCACTCCAATACCTGTCATTCTAGGCCGCCCATTTCTAGCTACTTCCAATGCTTTGATCAACTATCGAAATGGAATAATGAAAATGTCATTCGGAAATATGACTATAGATTTTAATATATTTAACATTTGTAAACAACCCGATAATGACAATGAAAATGATGAAATTCATGGAGTTAATCTGATCGACTCCATTGTAGAAAATGCTCTTGTCCCATCTCTTTCTTCTGATCCTTTAGAAACATGCCTCACTCATTTCGGAAATACAGATATCAACCAAAACTTTAGAGAAATCAGTGCTATATTAGATTCAGCTCCTTTGTTGGATACAGATAGGTGGAAATCTCGTTTTGAAGAATTGCCCACACGCAACAATAGTCCTCTACCATCTAGTGTTCAAGCACCCAAACTTGAGCTAAAACCTTTACCATCTGAGCTAAAGTATGCATACCTTGGTCAAGAAGAGACCTTTCCTGTGATCATATCATCCCAACTCGAACAAAATTAGGAATTAAAATTATTAGAAATTCTCAAGGAACATAAGGGAGCATTAGGGTGGACAATTGCTGATATCAAGGGAATTAGTCCCTCAATTTGCACTCATAGAATCCACTTAGAAGCTGATGCCAAACCTTCTCGTCAACCTCAACGTCGATTAAACCCAAACATGAAGGATGTGGTTAGAGCAGAAGTTCTGAAACTTCTGGATGCGGGTATGATCTACCCAATTTCAGATAGTAAATGGGTAAGTCCAACCCAAGTGGTCCCGAAAAAATCTAGTGTTACTGTAGTCAAAAATGCCAACAATGAATTAGTTCCAACTACGGTCCCCACTAGTTGGCGTGTATGCATTGACTATAGGAAACTTAATTCTGTCACTAGGAAGGATCATTTTCCTCTACCTTTTATTGATCAAATTTTAGAAAGGTTAGCAGGTCATAAATATTATTGCTTCCTAGATGGCTATTCAGGTTACAACCAAATTGCAATTGATCCTGAAGATCAGGAAAAGACCACTTTTACATGTCCTTTTGGCACATTTGCTTACAAGAGAATGCCTTTTGGATTATGTAATGCTCCTGCAACCTTCCAAAGATGCATGCTCAGTATTTTCTCCGACATGGTTGAGCGCTTTTTGGAAGTTTTCATGGATGATTTTTCGGTTTTTGGCTCCTCTTTTGAAAACTGTGTGGACCATTTAAGACTAGTCTTAATTCGGTGTGAGGAGAAGAATCTAATCTTAAACTGGGAAAAGTGCCATTTCATGGTAACTAGGGGAATTGTTCTCGGGCATGTTATTTCATCTAAAGGAATTGAAGTAGACAAGGCTAAAATTGACTTAATTGCTAACTTACCCAACCCAAAAACTATCAAAGATATACGCTCATTTTTGGGTCATGCAGGATTTTATAGGAGATTCATTAAAGATTTTAGTTCAATATCTAAACCCTTATGTAATCTCCTTCAAAAGGAAACCCAATTTGTGTGGTCTGAAGAATGTCAAAGAGCTTTTGATAAACTTAAAAGCTTGCTGACCTCTGCTCCCATCATGCAACCACCTGACTGGTCGCTTCCTTTTGAAATTATGTGTGATGCTAGTGAATATGCAGTTGGGGTAGTTCTAGGGCAAAGAAAAGAAAGGAAACCTTATGTTATCTACTATGCAAGTAAGACTTTAAATAGTGCACAAATGAATTACACCACTATGGAAAAAGAACTACTCGCCGTAGTATTTGCACTAGACAAATTTAGGTCTTACTTGATTGGATCCAAAATCATTATCTACACTGACCACGCTGCCCTTAAGTACCTTCTTTCAAAAAAGGATGCTAAGGCGCGTTTGCTTAGGTGGATCCTTCTGCTCCAAGAATTTTTTCTAGAAATAAGAGATAAAAAGGGGGTAGAGAACGTAGTAGCTGATCACTTGTCCCGTCTCACTCTTCCAGATTCCTTAGACAATTCACCCATAAAAGACACTTTTCCTGACGAGCAACTGTTTGAGATCACATCTTCACCCTGGTTTGCAGACATTGCAAATTTTCTAGTCACAGGTGAACTACCAAGTCATTGGAATAAACAAGACAAAAGAAAATTTTTGACTGAAATAAAAATTTTTTTCTGGGATGATCCTTATCTTTTCAAATACTGCCTAGATCAAATTATTAGGAGAGTGTACCTAATGACGAATTTATTAGTGTCATTTCCTTTTGTCATTCTGAAGCTTGCGGTGGTCATTTCTCTGCTAAGAAAACGACTGCAAAAATTTTACAGTGCGGTTTCTATTGGCCCACCTTGTTTAAAGATTCCCATAACTTTTGCAAAGCTTGCGAGCGTTGTCAAAAGTTAGGTGGGATAACTCGTAGGAATATGATGCCCCTCAACCCAATTTTAATTATCGAAATATTCGATTGTTGGGGAATAGATTTTATAGGCCCATTTCCTCCTTCATTCGGAAATTTGTACATCTTAGTAGCTGTGGATTATGTCTCCAAATGGATTGAGGCAATTCCTTGCAAACATAATGACCACAAAACTGTTCTAAAATTTTTAAAGGAAAACATTCTTTCCAGATTTGGAACACCTCGAGCCATCATCAGTGATGGGGGTTCACACTTCTGTAATAAGCCTTTTGAGGCTTTAATACGAAAATATGGGATCACCCATAAAGTCGCCACCCCTTATCATCCACAAACAAGTGGACAAGTTGAAGTATCCAATCGATCAATTAAGAATATTCTGGAAAAAACGGTTAACCCAAATCGCAAAGACTGGTCTTTGCATTTAACTGATGCACTTTGGGCTTATCGTACTGCTTTTAAAAGTCCGATTGGTATGTCTCCGTACCGTCTTATTTTTGGCAAACCTTGTCACTTGCCTGTGGAATTGGAGCATAGGGCATACTGGGCTATTAAGAGATTTAATTTTGATATGGATAAGGCTAGTGCACTACGCAAACTTCAACTTAATGAACTAGAGGAAATCAGGAACGAAGCATATGAGAATGCTCGAATTTATAAGAATAAAATGAAAATCTTTCATGATAGAAATATTATGAGAAAAACATTTGAGCCTTCCCAGAAAGTTCTATTGTATAATTCAAGACTTCATTTATTTCCAAGAAAATTGAGATCTAGGTAGACTGGTCCATTTATAGTTAAAACTGTTTATCCGTATGGAACCATTGAGATAGAGAATCCAAACACCGGTAATATTTTTAAAGTAAATGGCCAACGTTTGAAGTTATTTTTGGACAACTTTACCCCAGAAGTTGAATCGACCAATCTGGGAGATCCTGTTTATCAGGATTGATCTCTATATCTGCTAGAGATCCTTTGTTTGTACATAATTTTTCTTTCTTTATGACAATTGGTGAGCAACAACAGTGTGCAGTCATTCTATCAGGTAAATTCTAACTTTCAGCCTTATTATCCTTCATACTATCATATTTAATGCATTCATGTTGAAACATTGGGGACAATGTTGAATTTAAGTTGGGGGGAGAGATTACTATATTTTTCTATATATCATACCAATTGTCATATATGTCAAAAAAAAAAAAACTCTATTTAAAAATATATATATATATATATATATATAAATAAAAAATAATACAAAAATATAATAATAGTAATAATAATAACAAACATATATTTTGTTGCATTTAATTACCACTATATTTTTCAAAGAAATAAACATGTGCAGCTATTAAGGCAAGGAGCATATTATGACTTATTAGAGACCTATTATTAGATCCCCACACAAGTATTCAATGACAATAGGAAAGCCTCAGGAGTTCACTTGTGTTACCTATTTATTTGTTGACCTTATTCGCAAAAAAAGTACGAGTGTCCTTATCTTAAAGTTCATGATTTGGTTTTCACATAAAGATTGAGTTTGAAATTCCCGGCTAGATCACCTGGGTGCCTTATGTTCTGACCTTGGTTGACCTATAGTCACAATACAGTCACGTTACATAAAAAAAATAAAAAAAATAATAAAAAAAATAATACAGTTTGTCTTCACTGAGTAACTGGGCCTCTTGCCTACAAAGCAGCGAGTGTTCGCGTAAAAAGGACTGAAATAAGTGACTAGTCTGGCCTCGTGGCGTAGTCTGGTTCGAGTAATTAAGTCCGAGGGGTGTTTCACCTAATGCCTTGAGCCAACTGGATCAAGAGTCATTGACCCAAAGCTCGTTACATGGACCTTACTAGAGCCTAATGGAGTTGGACTGTTGTAGTCACTATGTAAGAAAAATAATAATAATAATAATAAAAATAAATTAAACATGAGTAAGTTAGTTAAACTTAAACCAAGTGACGTGTGGATGACTGGTTTGACTCCATTGTTTTAGAACTCTGAGTGCCTGGGATGTCTAGTTGGGATTGATAGCTTCATTTTTATATGCGAACCATTCTGGATAAATAACATGTGATATTCAGAAAATTTAGTGGATCGGGAGCTAACAAATAGTAGTTAACATTTGTGAATTTGAGTAGTGCACCTAGAATTCAAAGGGTACCCAATTGTGGTGGAGGTATAGGTATTCTGAGACGTCACATTTACATTTGCCTTAAGAGTTGCTTCTAACTTAAAAACGATGTTTGTGGGTAACATCACTGCAAATCCTCACGAGACAACACTCGTCCACTAGGGTAACCTAGGGGTTTAACGGCTTGTTGCACGTGCTAAGTGCAATCGTAATGCTCTACGAAAGTGAGTATTTATTTTAATTCATGCATATTGATATATATATATTAATAAAATAAACAATACTTTTGCACCCTCATTTTATCATTTTCACACTAAATTGCTAGAGACTAGCAATAAGTTAGTTGGGGGGTGTGATGAGAGTACAAAAGTATAATTTTCATATTATCTTAATTAGTATTATAGTTAATTTTTATTAATAAAATTAATTAATTAATGTTTTATTTGTGTTTGAGTGAAATTAATCCAAGAGACCCAGTAACTCTGGATTTGAGCCCAATGCCTGGCAGCCCAAGCTCAATAAATTTTCCAAACATCCACAGCATGGGGGCTTTGAAATTTTCCAATTTCCCAACCGACCGTGGACCTCCATGCACATGCAAACGGGCTCTTCAATTCCAAGCATCATGGCATCTCATCCAAGGGACTTAAATCAGACCCAAGAGACCTAAGCTAAACCAGCTCTTCAATTCCAAATGGCATCTCATCAGCATCTTTCCGTTTCCCCTGTTTCTTCCCAGCTCATCCAAGCATGGAGCGTGCGACGGAAAGGGAGGAGGCCAGCAGCCATCGGAGGAGAAGAGTCCCAAACCGAGTCTTCTTAACTTCCCAAACGTCTGCAACGTCCCAGCATTCATCAAAGTCCTTCCGTCTCCCCCGTTTCTTCTCAGCTTATCCACAAATCCAACATCAATGACTGCAGCTCAAACTTCTTCAATGTTCAAACTCCTAACGCCGAGGAGCTTCCCAGCATCTTCCAACCGTCCGAGACCTCCCAGCACATGCAATCGGATCATCCATTTCGGAATAGAGCTTCCAGCCGAGGAGTCTTCTCAACACCCCAACGGCCATCCACGTATTCCATGCATCCGATCGTTTTCCAGCCGTTCCCAGCAAATTAATTCCATCCACGAGGAGTCTTCCCATATTCGCAACTCCCTCCACCCCGCATCTCAGCCGCGTTTCATCCGGCCTCTTCAACATGCTATAAGAAGGCAGCCGAGCAAGCAACCACGGAGGCGAGAAGGGAGCATCTCCTCTTCCAATTTTTCCAGCCGGACGAAAGGAGGGAAATCAGCCGATGAGGAAGGAGAGAACCACACGGTGGAGGAAAAGGAGGAAGCGAGGGGAAGCCACGGAACCAGGGAAGCCAACATCCATTTCTTTCCCAGCCGAGCGAGAGAGGAGAAGAGGCCACGGAAGGGAGGAAGCAACCGGGAGAAGAAAACAGAGCATCCTGTTTTCTGAACCAAAGAAAAAAAAAAGGAAAAAGGGATTTATGTTTATTTTAAGTTATTCTTTACAATTCCTTTTTATGAAAATGTTTCCATTTCATATGAGTAGCTAAATCATCTCTAGCTAAGGCTAGGGAAAAGCCTAGCAATTTCTTCATGTTGTTCATTTAATCATCAATGGGATTTTAATGTTTTTCTTTTTGATTTATGGTGCAATAAATTTATAAAAATTATTTCAAACTTATATATTTTTTTTTGATTTGTTATTTCCCCCGGGTATAACAGATGCTTAGAAATCCCTGTAGTTTAAAATATAATTACTGTAATGCTGCCCATAAAACTAAATCTATTTAACTGAGATAATAGATGATTTTAAGAAAACCATGATGAAGTGCTAGGCTGAATCCTGATGCCTTAGTTATATTTTGTCAATTCAAATATTATTTAGCCTTTAGTTTTTGTTCACTGTCAAATTCCTGTGGATTCGATCTCGGTCTCACCGAGAATATTACTTTGCTACACCCTATACTTGGGGTATCCTACGTTTAATTTTCTTTTTTAAAAGAGCAAGATTAAAATCGTAGCACCTTAATAGCAATTCGAAGTGATCATGGAACTGAATTTGAAAATCAACACTTTGAAGAATTTTGTAATGAAAACGGTATCTCACATCAATTTTCAGCACCTAGAACGCCTCAACAAAATGGGATTATTGAAAGAAAAAATAGGACCTTGGCAGAAATGGCACGCACGATGTTGTGCGAGTCAAATCTTCCAAAGTACTTTTGGGCTGAAGCTATAAGCACTGCTTGCCATATTCTAAATCGAGTTTTAATACGACCTATGAGGATGATAGTGTTATTTTGATGATTAACAAGCAATTATCTAGAGTATGCTATAAGTTAAATTGATACTTCATTTATAAGTTCATTACTCTCAGTATATTTGTATGAATTGATATAGAGACATGTCTTTGTTCATTTGAATGAATCTAACCTTGAGATGCAGCAAAGTGTGGATTGAGTCGACCCAAAGGATGATTAGGTCGACCCCGGCACATCAAGAAATCATTTGGCACACTTCTGCAAAAATGGCACAGATGAACAGTGAGTTGGGTCGACCCAAGAAAAATATGAGTCGACCCAAATATTAAGATCCTCAAACAACTCAGAAAATGGTTCTCTGGATTTACTGAGAGGGTCGACCCAAGAAGAAGTTGAGTCGACCCAAGTAAGCCTTGAGTCGACCCAAAGAAAGGTTGAGTCGACCCAAATGAAGAAAGGCTGAAATTCAAGATTCTGAATTTTCTGAAAGTTGGGTCGACCCAAGAAAAGTTTGAGCTGACCCAAGGTTGAGTCGACCCAAGAAAAGTTTGAGCTGACCCAAGGTTGAGTCGACCCAAAGAAAGGTTGGGTCGACCCAAGGGAAGGAAGGCTGAATTTCAAGTTTCTGTGTTTTCTGAGAGGGTCGACCCAAGGAATGTTTGAGTCGACCCAAGTGAAGGTTGGGTCGACCCAAGGACAGGTTGAGCCGACCCAAACACGGGCTGAACATAACGGCTAGTTGTGCAGAAATGCTTTTTGGACTCCCAACGGCTATAAACGGCTAGTTTCTTCAATCCAACGGTCAGAAAGGACTATTTGGAGGTTGGAGAAGTATTTAAGAGGGAGTATTCATTAGAGGAAGCAAGCTTTGGGAAAATACATCAAGTGCATTCAAGAGAGAACCCTAGCAAGGCAAGCTTCATCCAAGTGCTTCATTCAAGAATCAAAAGAAAGTGGTTGAGCAGATTCAAAGAGTCATCAAGAGCTCCATCCATCCTTGAAGAGTGAAGCATCCTTGACAAAGAAGAGAGAAGTCACATCAAGCGATAAATATTCTCTAAACTCTTCTTTGTAGATTATATTGTTATATTTGCTCATCTAGGAGTTTAAATCTTCTTCCTTTGTTTATTAAACTACTTGTAAAGGTTGGTTGGTTAGCCCGCAAAACCAACGGAATAGGTTGATTGGTGAACCCGGAAAACCAATTGTAAAGGTTCGTTGGTAAGCCCGTAAAACCAACATAGGTTGTTGGTAAGCCCGTAAAACCAACGTAGGTTGTTGGTGAATCCGTAAAACCAATTGTATAGGTTCGTTGGTGAGCCCGTAAAACCAACATAGGTTTTTGGTGAACCCGAAAAACCAAAGTGTATAGGTTCGTTGGTGAGCCCGTAAAACCAACATAGGTTTTTGGATTGTGAGCCCGGAAAACAATCCAACTGTAATCCGCGGGATTATAGTGAATTCCCAAGGGGACGCTTGGGGAGTGGACGTAGGTGCTAAGGAGAGCACCGAACCACTATATATTGTTGTGTTTGTGTTGTGCTTGTGCTTATGTTTATTCTTGCATCATCTTCTATCTTTGCACTAGTTTAAATCATTCAAATAGTTTAAGGAAGCATCCACCGCACTTAATTAAGAAAACGTTTAAAGCACCAAAATTTAGAAGAAACCAATTCACCCCCCCCTCTTGGCTTGTCACCTTGGGCAACAAGTGGTATCAGAGCAAGGTGCTCTAATAGTACTCATTGATCTCACAATCAAGAGTTAAAGATCATGACAACCCAAGTGGGATATTCTATGAGTGAGGGACAATTAATTGATAGACCTCCACTATTTGATGGTATAAACTACACATATTGGAAAGCACGCATGCGCATTTTCATTCAAGCACATGACTACGATTTATGGAGTATCATAGTCAATGGGCTACACACAAACACTAATCATGATAAAGAAAGGGCTCAGCAAAATGCAAAAGCCATGAATATTCTATATTGTGCATTGGATGATAGTGAACTTAATAGCATATCTTTTTGCATAACTGCTAAGGAAATATGGAATATGCTTGAAGTTAAATATGAATGCACTAACGTTTCTAGTGAATTTGAAACTAGTTCCAAAGAAGAAGAGCATCAAACTGAAACTGAAAATCTATGCTTTGGAGCACATGAAGATGAGGTATGTACTCGAACACAAAGTGATTTCTCATTCAAAAATCAAGTACATACTGAAGCTCAATCTGATTTTACATTTGATGAACTTCATGATGCTTTTTCTGATTTATACTTAGAATATAAGAAGCTTAGTTTAAAGAATAAAAAGCTAAATCAGAAAAATCTATCTCTTGCTGAAAGCTATAATATAACTCAGAAAAATAATAAATTACTTTCAGAAGACAATGAAAGGCTAACTAAAGAAGTTAACAAATTTAAGCCTATAGTTGAAAAATTTACTATCAGCTCTGAAAAACTGAACTTAATGATAAATAATCAAAGAGCTGAATTTGAAAAGGCTGGATTAGGATATCAATCTTGGTACACACAAAAATTCCTTAATGATATATGTGTTAAATCCTCCACTATCTATCCTAAAACGGATTCTAATTTATCTGATGAACTTAATGAACAAAAACAGAAAATTAAAAATCCATCATCCACTTATATTAAATCAATGTTTGTTAAATTTAATAGGAGTATGCAGAAATACATTCCTTATAATCCTAAATTCTGCAAGCCTATGGACAAAATAGCCATTAAGAAAATATGGGTTCCAAAAGGAACAATAATAGCTAACCTACAAGGACCCAAAAGAGCTTGGGTTCCTAAGTTGAAAATCTGAATATTTTCTGTAAGTGTATCTAGCACTCAAGGCTCCAACCAAAAGATGTTAATTTAGACATTGGGTGCTCTAGACATATATTAAAGAATGAAACTTAAAATATACTTAAGAAAAGTAATTGAAATAAAAAGAATAATGAAATTAGTAATCCTTGCATATCATCATTCTCTTTGCCTTAGTATCCAATTAAAACATAAATTGCAGGTATTAATCATTTCTGTGATATAAGTGATACTTTTGGCATGAAAAGAAAATATATCCAAATCACTCCATCTTTCTATATTATGCTTCAGTTATTGATGGATAACTTGCTTAATCAATACTCTTAGAATAACTCTTTAAATTCTCTATATGCTTGATTGAGAGGTCTTATCCATGACATTATCTTCTATTGATCACAAACATAAGAATGTCTACTTGGTATAATTTTTTTTTAAATATATGCATTAAAAATACCAAGATTAAAGAGTCTAGTTTTGGCATATAAAATCAACTCATACTAGTATGGACTTGATCTCAAAAGACCTTGTCATTGGTTCACTTAGATTATTCTTTGCAAGGTCAAAGTTTGCTATATATGTCATCTAGAAAAACAAACTAGAATCATTTCTAAATCTGAAAATATTGTTTTCACCTTTTAGCCTTTGAAAATTCTTCATAAGAACTTATTTGGATCTCTAGGATTGTGAACCTAGGAGATAAGCTCTCTAATTTTGTAATTATGGATGATTTCTCAAAGCTAATGTTGGTTTTATTCTTGGCACTTAAATTGAAATATTTTCTGCTTTGGCACAAACTTACAAAAGGTTTCAAATGAAAAAGATTTGCAAACTGTGAAAATTCATGGCACAGCCTTGAAAACCAATTTGTTGATAAAATGGTATTGAATACAATTGTGCTTGCACCAAGAACACTATTGCATATAGGGGTTATAAAAATATATATAAAAAAAAAAATATAGAACCTTTGTTGTGTAAGGACAATGCTTTGTGATAGCAGTTGATTAATACTATCATCACAGCTTGTCATATTATAAGGTTTCTATTAAATCTATTTTTTAAAGAAAACCCCATGTGAACTCATGAAAAACAGAGAATCAAATGTTGCATACCTTCATGTTTTTCAGTTATACATATTATGTTCTCAAGAATGAAATATATGCCAAATCTGATAAAACAAGTATTTCTTTGGATATTACTCTTTGAACAATGCATATAGAATATTCAATGAAAAGATACTAGTTGTAGAAAGATCAATTTATATTATTCTTATTAAAACTAGATCTTTTATTGAGAATATAGTTTATCACTTTGATTCTATGTAACAATCTGAATTTTGATAGAAACAATTGTTTAAGATAATTTGATTAAAACTCAACTTGTATATCTTATTGATAATTATCTTAAGCAAATAGAATCTAAGCTAAATTAATTCTGAAAATAAAAAAAAAAATTGATTTGACCTTGATGAATCCTTCTATTACCTCACATGCTTGTCCTTGAACCATTTTACTTAATGAAGTTATCTCTTTAGTTCAAGTGACTTGTGCTTGCTTATATTTAGACAATCTCTTGAGTGAAGTGACTTAATATTCAATTATTGTCATATCTTATGTTGAGTCATCTAGTTAAGAAATATGTTGTATGAATGTTTTTGTATCCTAGAGAACCTAATGAATTGCCTTCAAGAAAAGAAAAAGATTTTGCTAATGATACAGGATTTGTGAGCAAGAAATTTCAACTTGAAGGACACCTCGATGAAAGATACAATAAACATTCTCTTGGAAACAAAAAAAAAGAGGAAGATTTTCTTCAGCCAAGGGTGTAAAGAATCTAAAAGGTATTTGGCTTGAAGAATGCTAAATGCACGGGTAATCTAAACTCTTCTCTTGTGAGTTAGTTGAGCAAAATCAATAGTCTGAAATTATATGGTAGCATGATTAAACCCTTAATTGCTGATCATCTTGATATCATGCTTCATTCTCATGCTAGTGATGATTGTTTCATGGTGTGATTAAATTGAAGTTTACTTTTTCCTATATAATGCATAACCATGAAATACACAAGTTTATGCCTCAAATCTCTAATTCAAAATAACTTGTGATAAGCTATGAATCATTGGGCATAATGAAAGTGCTGTTTGCATGATATACATGCATATGCAGCATATAAGATTATTTCTTTATTCTGCTCTTTCATGTAAATTACTTGAGAATAACAAAAAGAGAGAGAGATAAAGAAAAGAGAATGGATATTATTCAAGAGAAGTAAAATCTAAGTAAAGACAAATACTTCAATCTTAAGAAAAAGCAAAACAAGCATAATACATTCGGCACAATTGTGAGACTAATATGAACATTCCTTTGGAAGAGATAAAATCCGTAATTAATTACAAAAAAAAAAGTTTGAAGTGAACATTTTAAACCTTCTATATTGCTCATCATAGGGATGGTGTCAATGGGGAGGCTAGTGGTAGTACCCGACACTATTTGACCCAACTATTCGGTGTAGGGCATATTAGGGACGGCACAAGAGGAAGGCTAGTGGTAGTACCTCGTGCCCCTTCCAACTCCACCGGATAGGGAGCAAATAGAGTATAGAGCATAGAAAAGTAATACCAAAAGAAATGAAGATTAGAATGTTCACTAAATGGTTAAAGGAAGAAATTCAAAAATAAGGAAATGAATGACAAGATAAATGAAAGTATATAAAAAGCTTGTGAAAAGCCAAATGAAGTTTCGATCACTTGAAAACACACCTTAAGGATAAAATCAGTGTAGAATTATATATAAATAGGGAGAGTTTATTTGAAAAGAATAAATTTTGATCTTTGACATGCTTGCTCTTAATGTTTTAATACATGATGTTATGACTTAATGCATATTATGTTTTGCATGTGACATGATATTTTGAATTATGTGTCTTCAATATTCAAATAACAAAGATCTTTCCTAAATATAACTGGTAATGCTTCAGGCCTATAAAATTTGATTGAAACATGGTATTACCAACAACAACATCATTCTGTTTTAATGAATATATTTTGAAAAATAA
This sequence comes from Phoenix dactylifera, assembly GCF_051530095.1. Lineage (NCBI taxonomy): Eukaryota > Viridiplantae > Streptophyta > Magnoliopsida > Arecales > Arecaceae > Phoenix > Phoenix dactylifera. The sequence goes on from NC_143202.1 coordinate 15,247,382, forward strand.
AAGAAAAGCATAATTTGAATTTGCAAATTAGGCAAAATGAATTGATTCTGATTTATCTTTTATCTTGCCTAACATTAGAACATCATGTCCTCCAATTTGTACCAAAATTCAATATGAATTACAAAGATTCTGGATGTGCTCTAATGTTCTTGAAATATGTATTTTCAATCGTAATGATTTAAGATGAGCTACAATGAGAAGATACATATCTCAAATCACAACTTTGAAAGCCTCCTTGAGAATCTTTATGAAATTCAGAATCTGATTCTATATAAAAGCTTAAACTCAATATGAATTTCTAGATAAAATTACAGCTTAAGAAAAATAGAATAATTCTGATGCCTTGATTGCTTGCCCCGATACGCATCTGAAACATATCATTTCTTATCTTCAAAGTGTACTAATATTGGTCTGAATGATGTGCCTTTTGATGATCTTGATTGCAAACAAATATTTTTAATATATGATTTTATTTTGATATTGAAAAGATTTATTGTGCTTCATATATACATTGCTGAAAAACCTTGATTAAGAAATTGAGTTCTATAAATACATATACTTCAATGATCATCTATATATTTTTTTTCTCTCCTACATTGTTAAAGACTTTCATCAAAATATATATGTATATATATTATTAAAAGAGTGAATGATCTCAAGTCTAGAAATATTTCAGGTCACTCAAATGATTCTTAAAAGAAAGAAAATGTAAATGCTTTTGAAAGAATTTGAGCTTCAAATGAATCATTTTCTGATTAATATTTCAGTACATTTTCTCAAAGATTAAGAGGAAGCATAACTTGTTCTTAAAAGATTAAAAAGAGTGATTGCTATAAATTTTGAATAATTCTAGATCACTCTACATTCTTGATATCATAAAGGTTCAGTTTTATTCACGTTTATCATTAAAATCTGAAATTCAACTAAAGATAAGAGAAAGAATACTAAATGTAAAGTGGTATTAAACTTTGTGCTTCATTGAATATCTTTTGAAAGTTGGATTTTTATCTGTACTTAATTGGTAAATCACTTGTTTTGAAAACTAAGTGAAAAGGATTCCATTTGTCTTAGTATTGGAAATTTACTTTGGAATCTACTAATGAGCTCTTATTGGCTTGCACTTTAGTGTTTCAATCATGAGCCAATTCATTTTAATTGATTTTGATGCTATGATCTTTAAAGGAGTAAAAGAAAGTCTTTAAGAGAGGTTTAAAAGAACTTTCAAAGCCCTGAATTTTATATATCCTACATTGCATAAATTCATGTCTTGGTATCTATGCTCCAATACTTTTATATCATGAAAGAACTTTGAAGTCATTAAGAATTAAGGATTCAACATAATCTTATATTTTTTGAGTATATAAGTTTTGATCTTTATCTGCTCTTATACTATACTCTAAAAATTAATTAGATTGCTCTCATGTTGCTATATACTTAATATATTAAAAAAAAAAAGGAGGATATTGGATTTTCATTCGTGCTTTCTTTGAATATTATTCTTGATACTCCTTGAAATAACTTGAAAAAGATTCCATCTACACTTGATTTCAAAACTATCTTTGGAATCTACATTTAGAGATCACTTCTGGCTTACATTCTAAATATCTTATTCCTAAAGCCAAACACATAGAAATAAGATATCATTTTATTAGGGATCATGTGCAAAATGGAAACATATGAGCATATATGCACTGAAAAACAATTAGCCGACTTATTCACAAAACCCTTGAGTGAAGATAGATTCTGCACGCTAAGGAGGAAATTAGGCATATGTGATCCGTTTTATTGAAGAGATATAAAAGGAAGCAAGCAGTCTCATGATACATTCCTCCCATTTCTAAAAACCTATGAAACATGAGTCAAACTTGTAATCTATAGATTCCTTACTCATGTATCATTGTCCCAGAAAGAATTTATAAGGATTGGAAGCAAGAAAATTTTTAGAAGCAAAAAGGAAGAGAAAAGAAAAATTCTGCACTTGGGTCGACCCAACCCAGAATAGGGTCGACCCAACGTTGAGTCGACCCAAGAAAATTCTTGAGTCGACCCAACGTCGGGACCCCACTGTTAAAAGGGGGACCCGTGAGCTATCTAGGGCACTGTTTACCCTTTGTCCTCTTCCGAAAACCCTATTTTCCACTCTCAAATCTTCTCCAATCATCTCCAAACAGTAGATTACTTCAAGATCTTGGAGAAATGGGACCCGAGAGAGCCGTAGCCAAGCGATCCGAGAGAGTCTCACGATCTTGTTTAGAGACTAGGATATGTATCTAGTTCTCATATGTATTTGGTGGTTATCATGCATCTTTAAATCTTGATTGAGGAACATTGTACTTATCTTTATTTTGGGCATTAATGTATGAAAATGTTCCTATTTTGATCAATGTAGTCTGCAGTTTGTTCTTTATTGCATCTTTTCCCATATATATATTTTTGATGATAACAAAAAGGGGGAGAAGAAAAGAAAGAGTATATCAATTTAAGAAAAGAAAAAGTATTTTATTTGAGAAGTAAAGAAAGAGTATTAATTTTGGGAGAAGTAAAGATACGTATAACAATAAGGGGAGAAGTAAAGATAGTGTTTAGAGTATGTAAAGAAAGTGAATAAAGAAGTTATGTAAAGAAAAGAGAAATAAATGGGCAAACAAATTGAAAATCATATAAGAAAGCTTATACATCTAAGGGGGAGCAATTTGTAACAATGAAACTGTTTAAATCAAAAAATTTCTATCACAATTCAGAATTTGGCACATACAAATTCAGAATTTGGCACGCACCTGAAACTCATATTTTATCTCAAATTTTTGAAGTTTCATTGTTAATGAATTATAAATGAAAGGGGGAGCCATTCAAAAAGTCAAATTGACAACTTTTGAATGATATAGGGGGAGATTTCACAAGTATATATGAAAAGCTGAAATTCAGCAATTTAATCCCTTTTATAAACTGATTTTAAAGACAAGTATCAATAGGCTTATACTCTTTATTTTGTAATCATCAAAAAGGGGGAGATTGAGGATGATAGTGTTATTTTGATGATTAACAAGCAATTATCTAGAGTATGCTATAAGTTAAATTGATACTTCATTTATAAGTTCATTACTCTCAGTATATTTGTATGAATTGATATAGAGACATGTCTTTGTTCATTTGAATGAATCTAACCTTGAGATGCAGCAAAGTGTGGATTGAGTCGACCCAAAGGATGATTAGGTCGACCCCGGCACATCAAGAAATCATTTGGCACACTTCTGCAAAAATGGCACAAATGAACAGTGAGTTGGGTCGACCCAAGGAAAACATGAGTCGACCCAAACATTAAGATCCTCAAACAACTCAGAAAATGGTTCTCTGGATTTACTGAGAGGGTCGACCCAAGAAGAAGTTGAGTCGACCCAAGTAAGCCTTGAGTCGACCCAAAGAAAGGTTGAGTCGACCCAAATGAAGAAAGGCTGAAATTCAAGATTCTGAATTTTCTGAAAGTTGGGTCGACCCAAGAAAAGTTTGAGCTGACCCAAGGTTGAGTCGACCTAAAGAAAGGTTGGGTCGACCCAAGGGAAGGAAGGCTGAATTTCAAGTTTCTGTGTTTTCTGAGAGGGTCGACCCAAGGAATGTTTGAGTCGACCCAAGTGAAGGTTGGGTCGACCCAAGGACAGGTTGAGCCGACCCAAACACGGGCTGAACATAACGGCTAGTTGTGCAGAAATGCTTTTTGGACTCCCAACGGCTATAAACGGCTAGTTTCTTCAATCCAACGGTCAGAAAGGACTATTTGGAGGTTGGAGAAGTATTTAAGAGGGAGTATTCATTAGAGGAAGCAAGCTTTGGGAAAATACATCAAGTGCATTCAAGAGAGAACCCTAGCAAGGCAAGCTTCATCCAAGTGCTTCATTCAAGAATCAAAAGAAAGTGGTTGAGCAGATTCAAAGAGTCATCAAGAGCTCCATCCATCCTTGAAGAGTGAAGCATCCTTGACAAAGAAGAGAGAAGTCACATCAAGCGATAAATATTCTCTAAACTCTTCTTTGTAGATTATATTGTTATATTTGCTCATCTAGGAGTTTAAATCTTCTTCCTTTGTTTATTAAACTACTTGTAAAGGTTGGTTGGTTAGCCCGCAAAACCAACGGAATAGGTTGATTGGTGAACCCGGAAAACCAATTGTAAAGGTTCGTTGGTAAGCCCGTAAAACCAACATAGGTTGTTGGTAAGCCCGTAAAACCAACGTAGGTTGTTGGTGAACCCGTAAAACCAATTGTATAGGTTCGTTGGTGAGCCCGTAAAACCAACATAGGTTTTTGGTGAACCCGGAAAACCAAAGTGTATAGGTTCGTTGGTGAGCCCGTAAAACCAACATAGGTTTTTGGATTGTGAGCCCGGAAAACAATCCAACTGTAATCCGCGGGATTATAGTGAATTCCCAAGGGGACGCTTGGGGAGTGGACGTAGGTGCTAAGGAGAGCACCGAACCACTATATATTGTTGTGTTTGTGTTGTGCTTGTGCTTACGTTTATTCTTGCATCATCTTCTATCTTTGCACTAGTTTAAATCATTCAAATAGTTTAAGGAAGCATCCACCGCACTTAATTAAGAAAACGTTTAAAGCACCAAAATTTAGAAGAAACCAATTCACCCCCCCCTCTTGGCTTGTCACCTTGGGCAACAACCTATAACCAAGAAAACTCCTTATGAACTTTGGAAGAATAAGAAACCAACCGCTAAATATCTTAGAGTATTTGGATGTAGATGTTTCATTTTAAACAATAGCAAGGAGGATCTAAGTAAATTTGGTGCTAAGTCAGATGAAGGTATCTTCTTAGGATACTCCACATCTAGCAGGGCATACAGAGTGTTCAATAAAAGAACTCTTGGAGTCGAAGAGTCAGTTAATATCATATTTGATGAGTCTGATAGTGAGTCTGTTAGGAAAGAAAATATTCTTGATGATGATGCAGGAATTATTAACTTTGAAAAATTAAATCTTGATGACGTGCCAATTCAAGATAAGAAAAATGATCGCATGCCACCACAACCTCAAGACTTGCCAAAGAAATGGAGGTATGCATATGGACACCCTAAAGACTTAATCATTGGCGATCCATCTCAAGGGGTAAGAACTCGATCCTCTCTTAGAAATTTAAATGATTATCTTGCTTTTGTTTCACAGTTAGAACCTAAGACTTATGAAGAAGCTGAAAAAGATACCAATTGGATAAATGCTATGCAAGAAGAATTAAATCAATTCAAAAGAAGTAATGTATGGACATTAACTGAGAGACCTAAGCATAACTCTGTAATTGGAACAAAATAGATCTTTAGAAATAAATTAGATGAAAATGGGGTAGTTATAAGAAATAAAGCTAGACTTGTAGCTAAGAGATACAATCAAGAAGAAGGGATAGATTTTGATGAAACATATGCTCCCGTAGCTAGATTGGAGGCTATTAGATTACTTCTAGCTTTTGCATGTCTTATGGATTTCAAATTGTATCAAATGGATGTAAAAAGTGCATTCTTAAATGGTCTTATAGAGGAAGAAGTATATGTAGAGCAACCTCCTGGTTTTGAGAATTATGAATTGCCAAATCATGTGTTTAGACTACATAAGGCATTATATGGATTGAAGCAAGCACCTAGGGCTTGGTACGATCGATTAAGCAAATTTTTACTAAATAATGACTTCAGTAGAGGAAATGTAGATAAAACACTTTTTCTCAAAAGAAAAGACAAAAATCTGCTAGTGGTACAAATATATGTAGATGACATAATCTTTGGTGCCACAAATGATAATCTTTGCAAAGAGTTTGCTAATTTAATGCACGGAGAATTCGAGATGAGTTTGATGGAAGAACTAAGTTTCTTTCTAGGATTACAAATCAAACAAACTAAAGAAGGTATCTTCATTCATCAAACTAAGTATACAAAGGAAATATTAAAGAAGTTTGGAAATGAAAATCACAAGGGAGTAGGCACTCCAATGAATCCTACTAGTAAGCTAGACAAAGACGAGAAAGGAAAGAGTATTGATATTAAGCTTTATAGAGGATTAATTGGATCCTTGCTCTACCTTACAGCTAGTAGACCAGACATCGTGTTTAGTGTAGGAATATGTGCTAGATACCAATCAGATCCTAAAGAGTCACATTTAAGTGCTGTTAAAAGAATCCTTAGATATTTAAGAGGAACTACAAACATAGGATTATGGTACTCAAGAGACTCCTGTCTAGATTTGCTTGCCTACTCAGATGCTGATTTTGCTGGATGCAAATTAGATAGGAAGAGCACTAGTGGAACATGTCAATTTTTAGGAAATAACTTAGTATCATGGTTTAGCAAAAAGCAGAATTCAGTAGCACTGTCGACGGCTGAAGCTGAATATATAGCTGCCGGCAGTTGTTGTGCTCAAGTACTGTGGCTTAAGCAACAACTAGAGGACTATGGAGTTAAACTAGATAACATTCCTATAAAGTGTGATAATACTAGTGCCATCAACCTTACAAAAAATCCGGTTCAACACTCTAAAGCCAAACACATTGAAATAAGATATCATTTTATTAGAGATCATGTGCAAAATGGAAACATATGTATTGAGCATGTATGTACTGAGAAACAATTAGCTAACATATTCACAAAATCTTTGAGTGAAGATAGATTTTGCACGCTTAGGAAGGAATTAGGCATTTGTGATCCTTTTTATTGAGGAGATAAAAAAGGGAGCAAGCAGTCTCATGATACACTCCTCCAATTCCTAAAAACCCATGAAACATTAGTCAAACTTGTCATCTATAGATTCCTTACTCATGTATCATTGTCCTAGTAAGAATTTGTAAGGATTGGAAGAAAGGAAAATTTTTAAAAGGGAAAAAGGGAGAGAAAGAAAAATTTCTGAACTTGGGTCGACCCAACCCAGAATAGGGTCGACCCAACGTTGAGTCGACCCAAAAAAAACTAGGGTCGACCCAATGACGGGACCCCACTGTTAAAAGGGGGACCCGTGAGCCATCTAGGGCACTGTTTTCACTTTGTCCTCTTCCGAAAACCCTATTCTCCACCCTCAAATCTCCCCCAATCATCTCCAAACAGTAGATTACATCAAGATCTTGAAGAAATGGGACCCAAGAGAGCCGTAGCCAAGCGATCCGGGAGAGTTTCACAGATCACCCGTGCGGATAGGGCTGCTACAGAGCCGTCTACAGTGTCTCCACAAGGTGAGACACGTGTAGAGCCTCCTCCTCCTCCCTCCCCTTCAGTCCAACTTGCAAAATTTGCGGGGAGACCGGTTACCACGGGGAGAAGGATCCACTCCGAGTTTTTGGATCAAGAAGGGTTCCGTTTGGGGGAATGGATCCGAAGGCAAGGATGGGAGTATCTTTGCTCCCTAGATGTGGTGATCTACCCAGGATTAGTCCGTGAGTTCTATGCCTTCCTCAAAACTGGAATGGGAGGGCTTATATCTGAAGTTCGAGGAGTTAGGGTCAGAGTTTCCGAAGAGAGTTTGAGCGAGTTGCTTCATCTCCCCTGCGAAGGAGCAACTCCAGAAAAGCCCGAAAACAAACTGAGAGCCTTGCAGTTGATTCTTGAGAATGAAGACTTCGATTATTCTGAAAATGTAATAGCAAGCTCTCTTTCAGCTGAAATGAGGTTGTTGCACAACTTCATAGGTCGGATTTTATTTCCAAAGAGCGGAAGATTTGATCTCATTTCTGAGCGAGATCTGGTTGTTATGGAGCACATTATTCAGGGTATTCCCCTGAATCTCCCGGCTATGATACTGAGACAGATGAGAAAGGTTATATGCAACTCCAGAGTCTCCCTGCCTTATGGTATGATACTCACCCTGATCTTCCGACAGCATGATATATCTGTAGAGGAAGAGATCTCCAGGCATCTACTTTTCACTGACACATACACTGCACGAACCCTTATTCGCATGGGTTTTGAGAAGGTGAACGGGCAGTGGGTACGTACTGGAGCGGGGATTCAGGATGATGCACCAGAGATTGGAGACCCTATCCCTGAGGATGAGGAGCCTACGGATCATCCTACAGCACCTTCAGAGGCTGGACCTTCGTCATCTATTCCTACGGAAGACACAGATGAGTTTTGGAGTAGGATGACTGAGCTTATGTCAGCTCAGGCGAGAACTATCACTGATGGACTGACGAGCAGACTGGATATTATGACTGCTGAGATCAGTGATCTTAGAGAGCAGATAGAAGCTCTATGGAGAGAGAGAGAGGTTCATGGACCATCTATGCCACAGGCAGCTGAGTCAGAGATTTCGGCACAGAGTCATCCAGCTCACCGAGCTCCACGCCAGACTCAGTCCCATCAAGCTCGACCTTCCCTCGCCACTTATGCTAGAAGGATGAGGACTAGATCACAGCCATTAGATACCCCCTAGGCTGATATTAGCATTCTGATTAGAGCCTAGGATATGTATCTAGTTCTCATATGTATTTTGTGTTGATCATGTACTTTGAACTTTGATTGAGGAACATTGTATTTGTTTTGTTTTGGCATTATTGTACTACAATGTTCCATTTTGATCAATGAAATTGAAATGTTTGTTAATTATTGTGTCTATTCCCATGCACCTATTTGATGATAACAAAAAGGGGGAGAAGCAAGGAAAGAGAAATAAGTTGAGCAAGGAAAGAGAAATAAGTTGACAAACAAGTTGAAAATTATAATAGAAAAGCATATACATTTATGGGGGAGTAATTTGTAACAATGAAAATGTTAAAGTCTAAAATTTAAATCGAATTTCAGAATTTGGCACATACAATTTTAGAATTTGGCACATACCTTTCACACCTCGATACATAATCTGAAACTCATGCTTTATCTCAAACTTTTGAAGTTTCATCTTTAATGAAATATAAAAGAAAGGGGGAGTAACTCAAAAGGTCAAATTGGAAACATTTGGATGAAATAGGGGGAGACTTCACTCTCAAATTTGAAAAGCTGAAATTCAGCAACTTGAGCTCTTTTAAAACTAATTTTAAGATAAGTATCAATAGGCTCATACTCTATATTTTGTAATCATCAAAAAGGGAGAGATTGAGGATGATAGTGGTATTTTGTTGATTAATACAATAATCAAGAGTATGTTACAAGTTAATTCGATACATCATTTATAAGTCTGTTACTCTCAGTATATTAGTATAATAAGATAAAGATGCATTTCATTGTTTATATGGATGAATCTAACCTTAAGTTGCAGCAAAGTGTGGATTGAGTCGACCCCAAGGTTGATTGAGTCGACCCCGGCACATCAAGAAAGCATCTGGCACACTTCTGCAAAAATGGCACGGATGAACAGTAGTTGGGTCGACCCAAGCAAAGAATGAGTCGACCCAAACCTCAAGCCTCAAGAAACAGTTCTCTGGAAACACTGAGAGGGTCGACCCAAATGAAACTTGAGTCGACCCAAACTTGAGTCGACTCTAAGTTAACATGAGTCGATCCAAAGGCAATGACATTCAAAAATAGGTTCTCTGGAAACCCCGAGAGGGTCGACCCAAGTGGAAGTTGAGTCGACCCAACTGAACCTTGAGTCGACCCAAAAAGATGTTGAGTCGACCCAAGTGAAGGAAGGCTGAAATGCAAGGTTCTGTGGTTCTGAGAGGGTCGACCCTAGCAAAGGTTGAGTCGACCCAAGTGAAAGTTGGGTCGACCCCAGTAAAAGTTGAGTCGACCCAAGCACGAGCAGAAGCATAACGGCTAGTTCTGCAGAAGTACTTTTTGACCTTCCAACAGTGAGTAACGGCTAGTTTTTGAATTCTAACCATTGGGGCTTGTCCAATGGATGAAGAAAACTATTTAAAGTAACACTATTCATCAGAGAAAATATCCTTTTGAAAAATATCAAAGATTACACAAGAAAGACAAGTGCCCTAATCTTCTTCATCCAAGTGCTTCATTCAAGAGTGAAAAGAAAGTGGTTGAGCAGATTCCAAGAGACATTAAGAGTTTCATCCACCCTTGAAGAGTGAAGCATTCTTGACAAAGAAGAGAGAAGTCTCATCAAGCGATAACTATTCTCTAAACTCTTCTTTGTAGATTATAAATGTTATATTTGCTCATCTAGGAGCTTAAACTTTCTTCCTTCTTTTATTAATCACCTTGTAAAGGTTTGTTGGTGAGCCCGCAAAACCAACGGAGTAGGTTTATTGGTGAACTCGTAAAACCAATTGTAAAGGTTCGTTGGTGAGCCCATAAAACCAACATAGGTTCGTGTTGCCCAGTAGATACAAGCCAAGAGGGGGGGTGAATTGGGACTTTTTAAACTTTTAGACTACTTCTAAAACTTTTTAATTAATTATGCTAAGTTATATAGATGCACAGTGAAATTTAAACTTAGCAACAGTTTGATGTATAGAATGTGACTAGATTGAATATGCTTGCAACTAAAGGATGCGCGGATAAAAGTTAAGCAAGCAATTTATCTAAGTAAGTAAGTGAGTAAGTTAGACAATGACAAGAATCATTACAAACACAACAAACATATAGTGGTTCGGTGCACCCTAGCACCTACATCCACTCCCCAAGACCTCTTGGGAATTTCACTATAATCCTACAGATTACAGCCGGTTGTTTTACAAGCTCACAACCCAACTTGTTGTTTTGCGAGATAACAACGAACTCGGTCGGTTTTCACAGGCTCACCGACTAGAACCAACCGATTGTTTTTCCGGGTTCACAATCAAACCCAGTTGGTTTTCCCCACAGGCTCACCAACCACAACCTTACAACGATTGTTTTCCGGGTTCACAATCAACCCAGTTGGTTTTTCCAAAGGCTCACCAACCACAACCTAACACCGTTGGTTTTCCCTTTGGCTCACCAACTAACCTTAACCCCTTGATTCAATCCCTTGATTGAATCAAGTTACAAGATATTAAAACTAAGGTTTAAAGACAAATACAAGCTTCTCACTTAAGCAGATATAGCAAATATAAATAAGTAAGGTAAAGAGAAGAAGCCCTCAAACTAATTCGTAGATGGAGGAACTCGGCTTCTTCTTCACTTGACCCTCTTCTGATTTTGCACGAAGTAGAGGATCACCGAGGCAGCACACAGTTGAAGAGGAAGCTTTGGGATTCACTTGGATGCTCTTCTTCTCTCTATTTTGCTTTGAATGGTCCTTTTGTGCTTTAGGGAGATTTTCCTTGTAATCTCTTCTAAATCTCTTTCCTAAATGTTCTCTCCCACTTCCATACCGTCTCCCCTAGCTCTCCTCTTGATTTTATAGCTTTACATGTCGTGGAACCAGAAATCTAGCCGTTAGAGACAAAAATAGAGCCGTTGTCCACAGTCTGCAACTCCTGACAAAGTTTCCGTTGGGATCGGAGTCGACTCGCGCGATCTGGAGTCGACTCGACTGTAGCAGGAGTCGACTCATGCTTTTCTGGAGTCGGCTCGACAACTGTTCCAGATTTGAATTAAAGTGGTCTTCTCGACTGGGAGTCGACTCGACTTAACCCGGAGTCGACTCGCCAAAATCTGGAGCTGACCTTGCACTTTTGGAGTCGGCTCATCCCAAGGAATCCATGGATGCATTTTTCAACTTTGCTTACTCGAGTCGACTCGGAAATTCTGGGAGTCGACTCGGTGCTCAGAGTCCGAACTCCCGAGCTTCTGTCTTTTGACTCGTGCTGTCTCGGAGTCGACTCGAACTGTCTTGGAGTCGACTCGGCCCTCAGTATCCAAAAAACAGTCTTCTGTCTTTTGGGGTCGCGCTGCCTTGGAGTCGACTCGAACTGTCTTGGAGTCGACTCGCCTCTCAGGGACGAAAATGCCGTCTTCTGTCTTTGGGGTTTCGCTGCCTCGGAGTCGACTCGGATTTTGCGGGAGTCGACTCGGCTCTTAGTGTCTGAAATTGGCTCTCTGACTTTTTGCTTGTTTTCCTCTGGGAGTCGACTCTAGCTTCCTTTGGAGTCGACCTGCCAACCATCGGAGTCGACTCGAGTTCCTCAGGAGTCGACTCGGCTCTCAGGGTCCAAAATAGCTTCTCTGTGTTTCTGCCTTGTTACTCCCTGGAGTCGACTCGTACTATCCAGGAGTCGACTCGAGGACTATTCTTTTGGATTTTTCTTTGAATTTGCTCTTCCAACTTGAGTCCTTTGAACTTGAAACTTGGGTCAATAAATTGTAGCTTTCTTCCAACTTTTCTTGAGAGCTTTGGAGGCCTTCTTGTGTTCTTCCAACTTGCTATATTCCTTGCAAAATAACTATCTTTCTCCTTGCAACACAAACGTTAGTATTTATACTTCAAGGTTTTGTGATCATCAAAATCAATCTTTAAATCAATCTTTGGGTCATCAGTCTCCCCCTTTTTGATGATGACAAAACTTGGAGTATATGCAATATAAAATATATTGTGTTCTAGAAGTAGTGCATAGCTAAGTTGCATGAAGTAGAAAACATATATATTTAAAACATACTTCATGATAATGCTTTAGATTTAATCAGCTTAACATAATCAACATATCTAAATTTAAGCTGGTTTGTATTCAATTCAAAACATAAAGCATTGTGAACATATATTTAGATATTTCTCCCCCTTTTTGACAACATCAAAAGAATAGTGAAACATTAAGCACAAAGATAAGACTACTCAAATTATTGCAAGGATATGAATCATATAACTCAAGGCAATAATATTAGAATAAGATTAATGAGCATAGATCAGAGCCAATTAAGATAATTTCAGAGCAGAACACATCGAATGTGATTCCAAGGATAGTTTTCAACTCAAGTGTAGATGGAATCTTTCTTAAGTTAATTCAAGAAGTACCACGAATGATATTCAAAGAAAGCACGAATGGAAATCTAACCTCTCTTCAATAATAAGTATGAAAGCTTGTTCATTTAAGATCTTTTGCCCAATATATTAAGTATTTTATCAACATGAGAGCAATTTAATTAATTTTCAGAGTATAAGATCAAAACTTATATACTTGAAAAACATATCATCATGTTGGATCATTAATTCTTAATGACTTCAAAGTTCTTTAATGATAATAAGAGCATTGGGGCACAAATACCAAAATATGGATTCATGTAATTTTTGATATATCTTAGAGCTCTCTTAAAGACTTTCTTTTATTCCTTTAGAAAATAAGCACAATTTAATACATAAAAATAGGAATTGGCACAAAATTGAAGTTCGAAGGAGCAAGCCAATTAGGACTCATTAGTGAATTTCAAAATAGATTTTCTAAGTGATACTCAAGAAAATTCAACACATTATTCTCCTCCTTTTTCATTAAGTTAGAGGCTCTTAAGATCAACTGTTTGAATTGCAATTTGGTTCATGATTTATGCATAAGATATATTAACCAAATAACAAGCCTCAAGGAGTATCATAAAGATTTTCAGATTTAAATTTCAGATGATACATATTGGAGAGCATTAGGATCACTTTTCACTTGGTATGCTTTCTCTCTCCTTTAGTTATAGATTTATGCGATTAAGTTCCATAAGATCTCTCCTTCTGAGATTTTCTTTCTCCCCCTCAATTGATCATTCCATTTAAGAGTTTAGAATTTGAAGATAATGTTCAGTAAAATTGTCAATCTCAAAAAAAAATTTTCTATAAGTTTCAGCTTATTTTCATAAGACTCAATGTTTGAGATAAGACAACCTTTATAGAACTCATCTCAAGGTATAAACTCATTATATAATTAAAGCAAGTCTTGCAATATAATGAGGTTCATTAAAATCAATCCATAAAAAGATACTGAATATCTAAAGCTCCCCCTCAAAAGATGCATTCTTCTTTAATCATTCTTTTCTATTGTTGAATTTCAGATTTTAATGATAAACGTGAATAAAACTGAAATTCTATGATATCGAGAATGTAGAGTAATCTATCATTATTCAAAATTTGTAGCAATTACTCTTTCTAATCCTTCAAGAACAAGTTATGCTTTCTCTTAATCTTAGAGAAAATGTGTAGAAATATTAATCAGAAAATGATTCATTTGAAGCTCAGTTTCTTTCAAAAGCATTCACATTTTCTTTCTTTTAGAATCATTTGAGTGAGCTGAAATATTTCTAGCTTTAAAATCATTCACTCTATATATATTCTGATGGAAGTCTTTAAGAATGTAGGAGAGAAAAACATATAGATGATCATTGAGGTATATATATATATTTATAGAATTCTATTTCTTAATCATAGTTTTTCAGCAATGTATACATGAAACACAATAAATCTTTTTAATATCAAAATAAAATCATATATTTAGAAATTTTTGTTTTCAATCAAGATCATCGAAAGACACATCATTTGGACCAATATTAGTATACTTTAAAGATAAGAAATGATATGTTTCGGATGCGTATCGGAGCAATCAACCAAGGCATCAAAATTAATTTTGTTTTTCTTATATTAAGATTTTATTTAGAGATCATATTGAGTTTAAGCTTTTATACAAAATCAGATTCTGAATTTCATAAAGATTTTCAATAGAGTCTTTCAAAGTCATAATTTGAGATATGTATCTTCCACATTGTAGCTCATCTTAAATCATTATGACTGAAAACACATATTTCAATAACATTAGAGCACTTTCAGAATCTTTATATTTAATATTGAGTTTCGATACACAATGGAGGATATTTTAACAAGTATTAGGACATTATGTATCAAAGTTAGGCAAGTAGAAGGATAGATCAAGATCAATTCAAAATAGAAATATCCTTCTCTTCCTTTTTTTTTTGCAAATCTATTTAACTTTCAAAGATAATTGTGAATGACAAATCTGAAATTTCTTTTCAATAGTACCAGAATAAAACATTCAATCAAATTATTTAAGCATGGAGCATTACAAAATATTGAGAACCCATAATTTCAGACATCATGCCACATGCAAAATATATTATGTGTTAAGTCATGCATTAAAATAACAAGCATGTCAATGATCAATTCTTTTCAAATAAACTCCCCCTATTTAAACATACTTTTGCACTAATTTCATCCTTAAGGTGTGTTTCCAAGTGACTAAAACTTGACTTGATTCTTCTTATATACTTTCATTTACTTTGTCATTCATTTTTTTGAATTTCTTTTCTTAATCAATTAACGAACATTTTGTTATTGTTTTTCGTTTTTACTTTCTTATGCTTTATACTCTATTTGCTCCCTATCCGGTGGAGTTGGAAGGGGCACGAGGTACTACCACTAGCCTCCCTCTTGTGCCGTCCCTAATATATCCTACACCGAATAGTTGGGTCAAATAGTGCCGGGTACTACCACTAGCCTCCCCATTGGCACCATCCCTATGATGAGCAATATAGAAAGGTTAAAATGTTCACTTCAAACTCTCCCTGTTTAAGTATAATTAATTATGGATTTTATCCCATCCAAATGTGCCGAATATATTATGCTTGTTTTGCTTTTCCTTAAGATTGAAGTATTTGCCTTTGCTTAGATTTTACATCTCTTGAATAATATCCATTTTCTTTTCTTTATCCCTCTCTCTTTTTGTTATTCTCAAGTAATTTACATGAAAGAGTAGAATAAAGAAATAATCTTATGTATCATCTAGATGTATATCATGCAAACAACATTTTCATTGTGCTCAAGGATTCATAATTTCTCACAAGTTATTTTAAATCAAAATTTTAAGCATAAACTTGTGTATTTCATGGTTATGACATAGGCAAAGATATATTTTAGTTTGGGCAAACCATGAAACAATTTCTAAAAGTATAAGTCAATCAATATATATATATATAGACATGATATCAAAAATTTATAATTAAAGACTTTAATCATGCTATAATAAGATTTAAGTTATTGACTTTGCTCAATTAATTTATGAGAGAAGTATCTAGAATTACCAATTCATTCTGCATTCTTCAGTCAAATACCTACTAGATTTCTTATGTATGAACTTTTGGCTGAAGAAGGTCCTCTCTCTTGTTTGCATGTGAATGTTTATTGTATCTTACATGGAGATATCCTTCAAGTTGAGATCTCTCATTTTCTTGCTCAAGGATCCTGCATTATTAACAAACTCCTTTTCTTTCTTGAAAGAAAGTCATTAGTTTCTTCAAGATACAAAACATTCATCCAATATATTTTTTTTTTAACTAGATGACTCAATATAAGATATGACAATAGTTGCATGTTGAGTCACTTTATTCAAGAGATTGCCTAAATATAAGCAAGCACATATCACTTGAACTAAAGAGATAGTTTCATTAACCAAGATGGTTCAAGAACAAGCATGTGAGGCAATAGAAAGATTTATCAAGATCAAATCAATTTCTTATTTTCAACATCAATTTAGCTTAGATTCTATTTGCTTAAGATAATTATCAATAAGGCATGCTAGCTAAGTTTTGATCAAATTGCCTTAAACAATTGTTTCTATCAAAATTTAGATTATAATTCATTTGTTATCAATAAATTATGATTCATTAGAGTTAGATTGAAGTCTTGCACAACGGCACATAATAATCACACAATCTGGTCTATTAGGTATATGATAAAATAATTATTCTATCATGCTTTTGATGCTTGTTCCAAATCACAAATTGCTTTATCATATTTGTAATGAATGTTTTCAAATAAGGTGGTTATTTTACATAGATCCTTTTTTTTTAATGAAATAACCACATAGGAGTGTATTCTACACATTCATTTGACAGAATATAAAGCTCATAAAGCCAGCAAATGATAATGGTGATCTTTACTTCTAATCATGCAAGAATTTCATCAAGATCTATTTCATCTTTTCTTGATTTAGTCTTTTAGTAGTTATCAATTTTTCTTCATTAAGTGCATTTCTGAAGAACTCAATTTGGTTCTAATTATTAACAAGTTTTCAGATTGTTATATGTAAAAGATTAACCATATACATATATAATTTGATTTTAGTATTTTGATAATAAATCATTAGTCTCATAAAGAATAAACTGAATTGATATTTCTTCAACTAGAATCTTTTCATTGAATATTCTATACGCATTGCTTGATGAATGATATCCAAGGATAGAAATATCTTTATCAGATTTGACATTATTTTCAAAAGACCATATCAAGCATATCACAAGCTACTGAAAATATGAAAGATATGTAATAGATCATTTTCTATTTTTCAGAAGATCAAATGGAGTTTTCATCAATAATAGACCTAATAGAAACCATATATATGACAAGCAATGATGATAGCTTTTAACAAATCATTTAAGTAGATGACTATCATACAACATTGCCTTCTTCATTTCTTCAAGGATTCTATTGATCCTATTTTACTTATAGTGTTCTTGGTGCAGAAACAATTGCATTCAATATTATTTTCTGTGCACAACTTAATACAAAATTGGTTTTCAATACTATGCCATGATACTTCTTTACTTTCATAGTTTGCAAACCTTTTTCATTTGATCCCTTTTTGTGAGTTTGTGCCAATGCAGAAAATATTTCAATTGAAGTGCCAAGAACAAAACCAATGTAAGCTTTTGAAAACTTAGTGTTGGAAATAACAACTTTAGATTTAGAAATTGATTTTTGTTTGTTTCCTTAGTTAACATGCATAGTAAACTTTGACCTTTCAGAAGATACTCTAAGTAAGCCAATGGCAAGGTCTTTTGAGATTAAGTACATACTAGCATGAGTTGATTTTATATCCCAAAGATGGTTTCTTTAATCTTGGTATTCATAGTGCATATATTCAAAGGCATACCAAGTGCACATTTTCATATCTATGATCGATAAACAATAATGCCATGGATAAAAACTCTCAATCAAACATATAGAGAATTCATAGAGTTATTCTTAGCAACTTATCCAATAGTGAGTAAGTCATAGTATAAAATGAAGTGATTTGATAATATTTTCAAAAGTATTTTCTATATCACAAAATTGATCAATACTTGCAATTCATATTTTAATCAAATACTAAAGCAAAAGTAATAAGGAGATGCAAGGGTTACTGATTTCATTATTATTATTTTTTAATTACTTTTCATAAGTGTATTTTAAGTTTCACTCTTTAATGTGTGTCTAGAGCACTCATTTATATGAAAGTTCCATTTGTTTCATGGGTATCTTGGCACACCTTCATCTACATCCTCATATTTTTATTTTGGGTACCCAAGCTTGCTTCTTGGGTCCTTGAGAGTTAGGACATATAGTTCCTTTTGGAATCCAAATTTGTTTAATTATAATAACTTTACTACTTGATTTAATTATGTTAGAACGATAGGTAAAGTTGTTATGCCCATTTTTTTCATGTTTGAAATAAGTTATCTTGTTTAATGGTTTGCTTGGTGAATTGATAACCTTTTTCTTTAGGGATTCATTGCTAAGTGAAGGAGTTAAGCCAAATTTTGATTTATCAAAATCAGCATGTTGGCTTTCAAACATCATTTTTAATCTTTCTGAACTTACAGTAAATTTGTTAATAAAAGACTTCAATTGGTTAATTTCTTTACTTAAGTTTTGATTTTTTTAATTAAATTCTGATTTTTCTGAATTAATTGTTCTGAATTTAACCTTAAAATTTCATTTTCAGAATTTAGTTTATCTTGTATTTCATCATTAGAATTTCTTTCTTTTGAAATATTCAGATTTAGTTTCTTAAGATTTTTATTCTTCACCGCTAATTTTCTACATTCACCATACAAATCATGAAAAGCATTTAATAATTCATCATAAGAGAATTCTTCTTGAAAATCATTTGAGGTAAGAGTAGATTCAGATTTTACCTTGTCTTCTTGTGCCATAAAGCACGAGTTAGTTACCTCTTGTAGTTCCTTGGAGCTAATATCATTATTGTTGCTCCTAACTTTTAATTTCTTGCTTGACTCTTTCTTGGTCAAGGCTTTTTTTCTTTTTATCTCTTTCTTCCTTTCTTCTACCTTCCTCTTCTTCTTTGTCTTTAGGAAGCTTTTGAATCTTTCTTCCTGATTTAGAGTGTTTTCTGCATGCTCAATGTTAGTCTTGCAATTATCCTCAAGTAAACTAACATGGGGTTCTTCGGAAATATCATAAGTTGCTTCAAGAGTATCCCATATTTATTTGGCAGATGAACATATACAAATTTGGTTGAAAATATTTTTATTAAAAGCACAGTAGAGAAGGTTCATAGCCTTAGCATTTAGTTCAGCCAAATTTTTATCGAACATACTTTCAATTAATTTCGTGGGTGTGTGTAGGCCATTTGTTATGACATTCCATAACTCATAGTTTTGTGATTGAGTAAAAATTTTCATTCTAGCTTTCCATTGAATATAGTTAGATCCATCAAACAGTAGAGGTCTGTTTGTGGAAAGTCCCTCAGCAAGTAATACGTTATGTGGGGTTGTCATGATCTTTGGCTCTAGTCGGTTAAGACTACAAATAATATTTGAGCACCTGCTCTGATACCACTTGTTGCCCAGTAGATACAAGCCAAGAGGGGGGGTGAATTGGGTCTTTTTAAACTTTTAGACTACTTCTAAAACTTTTCAATTAATTATGCTAAGTTATATAGATGCACAGTGAAATTTAAACTTAGCAACAGTTTGATGTATAGAATGTGACTAGATTGAATATGCTTGCAACTAAAGGATGCGCGGATAAAAGTTAAGCAAGCAATTTATCTAAGTAAGTAAGTGAGTAAGTTAGACAATGACAAGAATCATTACAAACACAACAAACATATAGTGGTTCGGTGCACCCCAGCACCTACATCCACTCCCCAAGACCTCTTGGAAATTTCACTATAATCCTATAAATTACAGCCGGTTGTTTTACAAGCTCACAACCCAACTTGTTGTTTTGCGAGATAACAACGAACTCGGTCGGTTTTCACAGGCTCACCGACTAGAACCAACCGATTGTTTTCCCGGGTTCACAATCAAACCCAGTTGGTTTTCCCCACAGGCTCACCAACCACAACCTTACAACGATTGTTTTTCGGGTTCATAATCAACCCAGTTGGTTTTCCCAAAGGCTCACCAACCACAACCTAACACCGTTGGTTTTCCCTTTGGCTCACCAACTAACCTTAACCCCTTGATTCAATCCCTTGATTGAATCAAGTTACAAGATATTAAAACTAAGGTTTAAAGACAAATACAAGCTTCTCACTTAAGCAGATATAGCAAATATAAATAAGTAAGGTAAAGAGAAGAAGCCCTCAAACTAATTCGTAGATGGAGGAACTCGGCTTCTTCTTCACTTGACCCTCTTCTGATTTTGCACGAAGTAGAGGATCACCGAGGCAGCACACAGTTGAAGAGAAAGCTTTGGGATTCACTTGGATGCTCTTCTTTTCTCTATTTTGCTTTGAATGGCCCTTTTGTGCTTTAGGGAGATTTTCCTTGTAATCTCTTCTAAATCTCTTTCCTAAATGTTCTCTCCCACTTCCATACCGTCTCCCCTAGCTCTCCTCTTGATTTTATAGCTTTACATGTCGTGGAACCAGAAATCTAGCCGTTAGAGACAAAAATAGAGCCGTTGTCCACAGTCTGCAACTCCTGACAAAGTTTCTGTTGGGATCGGAGTCGACTCGCGCGATCTGGAGTCGACTCGACTGTAGCAGGAGTCGACTCATGCTTTTCTGGAGTCGGCTCGGCAACTGTTCCAGATTTGAATTAAAGTGGTCTTCTCGACTGGGAGTCGACTCGACTTAACCCGGAGTTGACTCACCAAAATCTGGAGCTGACCTTGCACTTTTGGAGTCGGCTCATCCCAAGGAATCCATGGATGCATTTTTCAACTTTGCTTACTCGAGTCGACTCGGAAATTCTGGGAGTCGACTCGGTGCTCAGAGTCCGAACTCCCGAGCTTCTGTCTTTTGGCTCGTGCTGTCTCGGAGTCGACTCGAACTGTCTCGGAGTCGACTCGGCCCTCAGTATCCAAAAAACAGTCTTCTGTCTTTTGGGGTCGCGCTGCCTTGGAGTCGACTCGAACTGTCTTGGAGTCGACTCGCCTCTCAGGGACGAAAATGCCGTCTTCTGTCTTTGGGGTTGCGCTGCCTCGGAGTCGACTCGGATTTTGCGGGAGTCGACTCGGCTCTCAGTGTCTGAAATTGGCTCTCTGACTTTTTGCTTGTTTTCCTCTGGGAGTCGACTCTAGCTTCCTTTGGAGTCGACCTGCCAACCATCGGAGTCGACTCGAGTTCCTCAGGAGTCGACTCGGCTCTCAGGGTCCAAAATAGCTTCTCTGTGTTTCTGCCTTGTTACTCCCTGGAGTCGACTCGTACTATCCAGGAGTCGACTCGAGGACTATTCTTTTGGATTTTCCTTTGAATTTGCTCTTCCAACTTGAGTCCTTTGAACTTGAAACTTGGGTCAATAAATTGTAGCTTTCTTCCAACTTTTCTTGAGAGCTTTGGAGGCCTTCTTGTGTTCTTCCAACTTGCTATATTCCTTGCAAAATAACTATCTTTCTCCTTGCAACACAAACGTTAGTATTTATACTTCAAGATTTTGTGATCATCAAAATCAATCTTTAAATCAATCTTTGGGTCATCAGTTCGTTGGTGAGCCCGTAAAACCAACATAGGTTTTTGGTGATCCCGGAAAACCAAAGTGTAAAGGTTTGTTAGTGAGCCCGCAAAACCAACGGAGTAGGTTTATTGGTGAACCCGTAAAACCAATTGTAAAGGTTCATTGGTGAGCCCGTAAAACCAACATAGGTTCGTTGGTGAGCCCGTAAAACCAACATAGGTTTTTGCTGATCCCGAAAAACCAAAGTGTAAAGGTTTTTGGATTGTGAGCCTGAAAAACAATCCAACTGTAATCCGCGGGATTATAGTGAATTCGTAAGGGATCGCTTGGGGAGTGGACGTAGGTGCTTGGGAGAGCACCGAACCACTATACTTCTTGTGTGTTTGTATTGTGCTTTGTTATATTTCACTAACTCATCAATTGACATAAGTAAGATAGTAAAAATTAAGAGAAACCAATTCACCCCCCCCCCCTCTTGGCTTGTCACCTTGGGCAACATAGTCACTGACGAGTGGATAGACATCCATGTGAATACTTTCTTTGGTCACACTCAATACCTTGTTCCCTAACAAATACTCGCGCAATCACTCCAGTGTCTTTACACCGTCGACTCGAGACTCGTCCATCTGACTAAGTGAACTATGCACTAATCTCATCGGATCGATCATCATCCCTCGTGATGGATCCATCAATTAGGAGCATTTAGAAATTAATCCCTAATGACACATACCTCAAATTCTCAACTTCTTGAGAATATGTGCCATCATCTATTAATTTCTTGGATGATTCATGGACACATAAAAACATGAATGAAAAATAAATTATCCAATCTTAATTATTGATAAGAGTCAAATTACAAATTTATGCCCCAGATTACAAATATACGTCAGCCACATTGGCTTCTAGGGCATACTTCTAACAATCTCCCACTTGCACTAAAGCTAATCAAACATGTATTTAAGTCCTATTTTCTCAAGATGGACTTCTAATTTTATCTGACTCAGCTGCTTAGTGAATGGGTCCGCCACATTGTCAGTGGAGTCTACTCTCTGCACCTCTATATACCTTTTTTCGAGGTAGTCGTGAATTAGATGAAATCGCCGCTCTATGTGCTTGGACTTCTAGGAAAATCTCGGCTCCTTAGCGTTGTTGTCATAGAAAAGGATTATGACATCTGATGATATGACTCCTAGTTTTTTGACAAACTTTTCTATGGTAGAATCTGCAATAATCGGTTGCTTGGAACTCTTCCAATTTACCGATCCTCCATTGCATAAGAATACATATCCTGATGTAGACTTTCTATCATCAGGATTAGTCATGAAGTCTGAATTAGTATATCCTTCTATCTTTAACTCTATGCCTCCCCCAAAGATCAAACACTTATCCTTAGTCCTTCTTAAGTACTTAAGGATATTTTTCATAGCTATCTAGTGCTCCTCAGCTGGATTCGACTGATATTTGCTCGTGATACTCACAGCTTGTGCTATATCAGGTCGAGTACATAGCAAGGCATACATGATGCTCCCTATTGCCGATGCATAAGGGATTCTGCTCATGCGCTGAATCTCTTCAGATGTTTTGGGGCACATCTTGTTGGAGAGATTTATCCCATGCCTTAGGAGTAACAATCCCCTCTTAGAATTTTCCATTCTAAACCTCTTTAGCACTTTCTCTAAGTACAATTTTTGTGACAGGCCTATCATCCTCTTAGATCTATCTCTATAGGCCTTAATCCTCAAAATATAAGATGCTTCACCTAGGTCTTGTTGGGAACTGTATCCTAAGAGTCAATCATCACTATGTTGATGATTGAATTTTGTAAATGAATTGATAAATTAATAAAGTGTTATTTGGCATTATTCATCATTTCATTGTACATCTTCAAATGAACTTTTATATGATGAAGTCCTTAGGACTTATTTTATGATAAAGGAGGATTTATCTTCAAGTCCTCAAAACTGTTCGCGATCAAATGATATGCTGTTACTAGGACTACAGCATTATCGAGATTAGGTCATTGTGTAACATATACATTGGTTGTCCTCTTAACCAAGGAGTGTGGGGACACTGATATGTCACACAGATGAAGTGTAGGAGTACATTTCACAGAACATAACCAATTCCGGAATACTCTTTTGACAAATTATCTTAAATAAAATTTGCATTAAAACAATTATTGAATTATTGGAGGATTAATTAGCAATTAGATTGCTAATGAACTCAATTTGATTGAGTAATTGGGCTTAGGTTGAGCCAAATTGAATAGGATTCAATTTGGGCTGCATCAGGGTTTGACCTAATTGGATTGGGTTCAACCCAAGTAGATTGAGCTTGACCCAATTGATGGGACATGACCCAATTGGATTGAGCTTGATCCAAATCAATTAGAAGACCTTATTTGATGAGGATTATGAGCCCAAATAATCAGAATTGGATAATGAGAAGAATTCCTAAATTTTAGAAACCCATCCTTATCCTTCTTGGGGAAGAATGACACCTTGATTTATTTCCAAGATTTTTCATGCCTATCCTATTTATTTTTGGCCAAAAATTAGCGTAAGAAGAGAAGAGGCGTGGGGCTATATTTTCTTTAAATTGGTGCCTCAAATCTTCCTAAAAAGATTTATATGAATTTCCTAA
This sequence comes from Phoenix dactylifera, assembly GCF_051530095.1. Classification (NCBI taxonomy): domain Eukaryota; kingdom Viridiplantae; phylum Streptophyta; class Magnoliopsida; order Arecales; family Arecaceae; genus Phoenix; species Phoenix dactylifera. Next base: position 15,271,485 of record NC_143202.1, read on the forward strand.
TTTATAGGGATTGCATGGCGCATGAAATACGGTGGTTTGCAGTTGAACTTTGGATGCATGAATTCCTATCCTTTTGAGATCTAAAATGTACGAAATTTGGATATGTTTATCTCCTCTTAGCTGCCAAATCACCATAATTTTTTAGATATTTTATCAGCCAAATTAATTGGTTAAATTAGGTGTGAGGCGTGGGGGGGTCTTTTGGCTATAAAAGGCCCCCATGCCTAGGGTTCAATATACAATATTTAGAGATTTCAAAAAATTCTGAAAAAATTCTCTGAGGGACTCCATCCCTTCTTCTCCTTCTTCCTCACATCCATCCTCCATCTACTTGAAGAACAATCAAAGGTTGAGTGTTTAGAAGAAGAAAGCTTCAGCCATTGCAGCGTTCCTGAGCGAGTTAGCACTACCGCGAAAAACGATCTACCTAAGGCTTCGCATGGACAATCTATAGAGGCCGGGCATATGTGCGGCTGTAAAGCATGATTAAGGAGTCATCCAAGACCTTCGAAAAATTAGGTATGAGATTTGATCTCATTAAAGTTAAGATTATATCTTAAACATGGTTGCTGAAATTTCAGGATTGCTGAAATTTCAGAATTGTATGTTAGACATACAATCATTGTTTCATACTTTACATAAATATTTAAATCATGGTTCTTATTTTTATTGTAGAGATCTGATCTCTAGTATGCATTTTCCCGCAAGGGTTCCTTTCAATGGTATCAGGGCCAAGGTTTGTTGAATGTTTAAACTGTTTATGCTTAAAACAATTGCATTAATCTGAGCAGTTTAGTAATCTAATTAGATTAATCACCAGGCCATCCGATCATAAGAGAAAGAAGGGTTCGTTATCCTCTTTTTCCATTCGAAGGGATCTCCTATGGCGTGGCGTGTAAGGGTGCCACTGTGATTCATCCTTGAAGATGAATAAATCTGAAATCATTAACTTGTTTAGATTAGATCTAAATGAAATTTATGATTCATTTATTTTCTGATTTTGTATAACAAATCAAATCCGAAAACAAATGAATATGATGTATGTTGTTTAAGCTAATTCATATTAGTTTGTATATGTGATATATGAACATAAATCATCTAAGATTTAAACGTGAATTAAATCTGAAATAAACATGATTAATTGCAAATCTCAGATCTGAAAATAAGTTTTAAGAACTGAAACTTTGTAATTAATATGTAATTAAAAGAATATGCAATGATCTGAAATTTTCATAAGCTTACACTTAATTAAGAATTAAGTGATATGAAAACTTAGATCTAGAATTGTGAACTCAATTCAATGACATTACATAATTCTTGGGACATTTGGGTTAGCTCAAATCAAGTTCTTAAGATTGGGTTCTGATGCAGGAGCACCACCCTCCTTCTAATGGCGTGGGACATTGGGTGAGGGGTGAAAAGAATTTGAGTCCAAGCTGAAATTAGATTGAGTCCATGCAATAAGTGATTTGATTCACAATGGGTTAGCCTCTTTAATGTCAATTAGATTGACTCCAAGGCGTGAATGGGTCCATGGCTAAGTAGAATGGTCACATGTCAAAAGAAAGAGAAGTTCAACCATGAAGACCTCTCACATGTGGAAGAAATTCAGAGTTCAGATCCAGTTGAAATCCGTGACAGATTGAACACCATCTGGTATTTTAAAAATTTTGGGAGCTATAGAAGTCTGATTAAGTTGATTCAAATTTTGTTGGAAAGTAGACATCCGTAGCTTTCCAATGACTATAAGAACATAAAATTTGGAGATCAGATGACATTTGAGGAGTCTCCCGAACTTCATGCTGATGTTGGTACCCGAGAAGGATTCCACCTAGATTCCAACTCATGGCATGCGGCTGAATTCCTTTTGATGGGTTTCAATCCACATGCCATAGATATGGATCTTAGGTGTTTAGGCTTAGGTGTCAAGATATTTGATTGGTCAATTAGAAGATTTGAATTTTAAAAGAGTCCTCATGTGATTAGGAGTTCAATTTAAAATTCTGTGTAGTCCTTATCCTTTGCCAACCTTTCTTTCTATATAAAGGAGGGTATGATGAATGAAGTTAGTTTTGGATTTCGAAATTTTTATTTGTTTATGTGAAGAGAGGCTACTCCTCTTGCTGGTGCGATGCCAAGGGGCTGAGGGAAGGTGGGACGCCTCCCTTCATGCAATTTGAAATTGGGTTAGTTTTGGATGAGATTTCCCTAACTAACTCAACCTTATCCTTATCCATTCTCTTTCTCCTCACGCCTCCACCCTTTGTGTGCGCCTCCTTGTGTGCCACATCAGCCTCCCAGCCGTATTCCTCATGCCACAACCCCTTCCCACGTCCTCCCTTGAGTCCTAAACCCAATAGGACTCTAAATAACCCAAGCCGGCCAACCCATTAGGTGCAAACCAATTTCAGCCGCCCACTCAATTGGATGCCCAATTCTAGTCACTTGGTTGAATCCCACGAACCCAATCTCACCCATCCAGCAACCCCTCTTCTTCCTCCTTCCTTCCACCACAAAGAACCCTAGCCTCCATTGCCATTGCTTAGAAAAAAAAAAGAAGAAAGATTCAGCCATTCTCAAAGAAGAAAAAATCTGCAGCCCACCCCGTTCTGCGTCAATTGGTATCAGAGCGAATCCTTGTTGCCATGAGTACCAGAAGTGGTCGCCCATACAACAATGAACGACAACGTGCTGAGATGATGGCCGAGCTCATCCAGCAAATGGCGGCTCTGAATCAGAAGATGGAAGTTGTTTGGGATCGTCTCTTCCCCGAGCAAAACAATCTTGAAGATGATCATGGCGTTCCTGCACATCCTGAAAATCCAGAAGACCCTGACGTTGAAGCATTCTCCCCCGGGGGTCTATCACCCCAAAGGCCACCTAGGGGTCAGCGGATGCCCCCTCCAAACATTCCTCGTATGGGAAATAATTTCAGGAACCCCTATGTTCATCAAAATCAGCGGGAGCGCAATGATCTCGACGATGTCATGAAGCGGGTTCGTGTAGAAGTTGCTGATTACAGCGGAAGCATGGACCCAACCCACTTCCAGGATTGGCTGATGTCTCTCGAAGACTACTTCGAATGGTTCAGCATGCCCAATGAAACCAAGGTGCGATTTGTGAAGATGAAGCTCAAGGGCCAAGCACGCATATGGTGGCATAGCGTTGAAGAGAAGCTTCATCGACTCCGACAGCCCCCTATCAATGATTGGGAGGAGATGAAACTTCGTTTGAAGGAAAAGTATCTTCCCCTTGATTATGAGGAGACACTCTTCGAAGAACTTCTGAAACTTCGTCAAGGAAGCTCTTCCGTAGAGGAGTATACGGCCCGATTCCATGAGTTGATGATCCGCAACAACCTCACGGAGACGGATCGACAGTCCCTAACTCGGTACCGATCCGGGCTGAGGGATGACATCAAGAGGGAGCTAATGACGACGCGCATCTTCAGCCTAGAGGAGGCATATCAACTCGCCATTCGAGTTGAATCGCAGCTACGACAAAGACGTCCTGCGCAAGCACCGGTTGCACGAAGATTTTCCGAGCGCAGCACCAACCGAGGAGTTCCATTTCCTCGAGGTAACGCCCCTGCTTTCAGATCTGAAACCTCTGTAAATAGAAGCACATATCAGGAAAGGGGTGCTCCAAGGGCTAATGAAAAGGGTAAATGTGCTATGCCACAATCCACACCGCAAGGGAAGAATCCTGTTGAATGCTACAAGTGCGGCGGGCGAGGCCATTTCGCCGTTGTTTGTCCTACCCGAGACCAACGATTTGCATTGGTATGTGAAGAGGATGAGATCATAGGACCCTCTGAAGTCACTCCTCCCTCTCAACCCGCTGATGAAGAGGGAAATGAAGGGAACGAAGAACATGATGAAGAAGCCCCTGCGGTGGAGCTAGAAGCTTCAGATCTACCTGTGTGCGTCGTGCGGCGGGTTCTTACGGGTTGCAAGCAGGAGGAGAACGTGGAGGAAGATTGGAGGCGCACCAATATCTTCCACACTCGCGTCGAGCATGCCAACAAGTCTCTAAACCTCATCATTGACAATGGAAGCTGCATGAACATCATTTCCGAAGAAGTGCTGAAAAAGCTGAATCTGAAACCGGTACCGCATCCAAAGCCGTATCGGGTAAGTTGGATCGAAGACTCCTCCATCCCTGTTAAACAAAGATGCTTGATCAGTTTTTCACTTGGTAAGGACTTCCGAGATGAAGTATGGTGCGATGTTCTGCCCATGAAAGCGTGCCATCTTCTTCTAGGAAGACCTTGGTTGTATGATCGTAGTGTCGATTATGATGGTCGATCCAATTGTTATTCTCTATATTGTGCCAACAAAAGAGTTGTGTTAAAGCCCCTTCGGATCACTGATTTTACTTCTGAAAATCTGATAATCCAACGGATTTTAACCATGAGAAAGTTTGAAGCTTGTAGCCGAGAGATTGGAGTCATGTATGCACTAGTGTCTAGGGAAGTTGGTGCTGAAATTTCAGAAGTTGTTCCTCTTGATTTCAAGTCTATATTGGATGATTTTTCTGATGTAACCCCTGAGGACCTTCCCAAGGAGCTTCCACCGATGAGGGACATCCAACATGCCATAGATTTGGTGCCCGGTTCAAGTTTACCGAATCTTCCCGCATACCGGCTGAATCCGAGAGAACATGAGGAGCTTCACCGCCAAGTCCAAGAACTTTTGGACAAGGGATTCATCCGAGAGAGCCTCAGTCCATGTGCCGTCCCAGCTCTACTTACTCCCAAGAAGGATGGTTCATGGAGGATGTGCGTGGACAGCAGAGCAATCAACAAGATTACAGTGAAGTACCGTTTCCCGATCCCGCGGCTTGACGACATGCTGGATTTGTTGCATGGAGCCACCATCTTCTCCAAGTTGGACCTTCGAAGTGGCTACCATCAGATCAGAATCAGACTTGGGGATGAGTGGAAGACGGCATTTAAGACCAAGGATGGCCTCTATGAATGGATGGTTATGCCGTTTGGTCTCTCCAATGCGCCAAGTACTTTCATGCGGGTTATGAATCAAGTGCTGAAACCGTACATTGGGCGCTTTGTGGTTGTTTATTTTGATGACATTTTGATTTTCAGTCGTAGCCGTGTGGAGCATCAGCAACATCTTCGCCGAGTGCTTCTTACACTTCGATCAGAAAAACTTTATGTTAACCTGAAGAAGTGCTTCTTTGCTGAATCACAAGTACCATTCCTTGGTTTCATAATTTCAGATCAAGGTGTTGCAGCGGATCCGGAGAAAGTTCGTGCCATTCGGGAGTGGCCGACGCCAAGTAACATTCATGAGGTGAGGAGCTTCCATGGCTTGGCTTCCTTCTACCGTCGGTTCATAAGAAATTTCAGCAGCATAGTAGCACCAATCACCAATTGTATGAAGGCTGAAAATTTTCGTTGGACGCCGGCCGCCACTAGAGCCTTTGAAGACATCAAGGAACGTCTAACCCAAGCCCCAATTCTTCGACTTCCAGACTTTGATCAGCTCTTTGAAGTCGCTTGTGATGCTTCTCACATTGGGATTGGTGGAGTTCTGAGCCAAGAAGGTCATCCCGTCGCCTTCTATAGCGAAAAGCTCAACGACGCCAAGCGAAGGTATTCCACTTATGATATTGAGTTTTATGCTGTGGTTCAAACTCTTAAACATTGGAAGCATTATCTTCTACATCGAGAGTTTGTCATGTACACCGACCATGACTCTTTAAAGTACATCAATTCACAAAAGAAGCTAAGTGCGCGACATGCGAGATGGGTGGATGTACTGCAGCAATTTACTTTTGTATTGAAGCATAAGCCGGGTGCAGAAAATCGAGTCGCTGATGCCCTTAGCCGGAAGACACATGTTCTCACCCTCTTGAATGCAGAAGTAACGGGCTTCAATGATCTGAAAATTCTATATTCTACTGATGCATATTTTCAGCCTATCTACACCGAAATTTCAGTAGGGAGTCACCGGCAGCATTCTGATTTTTCAATCCATGACGGCTTTCTCTTCCGTGGCACACGCCTATGTATTCCAGAAACCTCTCTTCGCGACCACATCATCCGGGAGGTTCATGGGGGAGGTCTTGCTGGTCACTTCGGGCGTGACAAGACCATCATTATGATGGAAGATAGGTTCTATTGGCCGACCTTGCGCAAGGATGTCCACCGAATCATCAAACATTGCCGAACTTGTCAACTAGCCAAGGGAACAAAATCCAATGCCGGCCTCTACTCTCCACTGCCATTGCCGAGCTCACCATGGGAGGACCTTAGCATGGACTTTGTGCTTGGGTTGCCCAAGACAGTACGAGGACATGATTCTATTTTTGTCATTGTTGATAGGTTTTCAAAGATGTCGCACTTTGTGCCCTGTGCGAAGACTTATGATGCATCACGAGTTGCTGATTTGTTCTTAAAAGAAGTGGTTCGTTTACATGGGCTCCCGAAGACTATTGTATCTGATCGTGATGTCAAGTTCGTTAGCTATTTTTGGAAGACACTTTGGGCGAAGCTTGGTACCCGTCTTTCCTTCTCCAGCGCCTATCACCCCCAAACCGATGGGCAGACCGAGGTGGTCAACCGCAGTCTTGGGAACCTTCTTCGATGCTTAGTCCGGGATCATGAGAAGTCATGGGATCTGATTTTACCCCATGCCGAGTTTGCCTACAACAGCAGTGTCAACCGTACCACAGGATTGTCACCTTTCGAGATTGTTCTCGGGTTGAAGCCGCGGCGGCCTATTGATCTTGTACCACTTCCCATCAACACAAGGACCAGCGAAGGTGGTGAAGACTTTGCTAGGCATATACAAGACATTCATTCTGAAGTTCGACGTCGTTTGGTCACCAACACCGAGATTTACAAGCAACAAGCAGACTTGAAGCGACGTCCCCTGGAATTCAAAGAAGGAGACCTTGTGATGATGCGGTTGAGTGCTGAACGCTTCCCTCACAGAAATTTTCAGAAGCTACATCCTCGTCGCGCCGGCCCCTTCAAGGTACTGAAACGAATGGGACCTAATGCATATGTGCTTGATTTGCCTGAAGACTTGCAGGTTAGCCCAATTTTCAATGTTGAAGACCTGCAGCTCTACGAAGGTCACTTTGCTGAAGATGAAGACCCTCCAGCCGTACCCCCATCGTTACCACGTCGATCAGCCCCTAAAGACACCATTGAAGACATTTTGGATGATCAGATTGTGTCCACACGTCGAGGGGGATATCAGAAATTTTTGGTTAAATGGAAGGGCAGACCAATTTCAGATTGCTCTTGGTTGAAGACGGAAGAAGTCCAACGGCTGAACCCGGATCTCTACGAGCTCTATCAGTCACAGAACTCGACAGAGTCGAGTCTTTTTCCAGCCGGGGAGAGTTGATGCAGGAGCACCACCCTCCTTCTAATGGCGTGGGACATTGGGTGAGGGGTGAAAAGAATTTGAGTCCAAGCTGAAATTAGATTGAGTCCATGCAATAAGTGATTTGATTCACAATGGGTTAGCCTCTTCAATGTCAATTAGATTGACTCCAAGGCGTGAATGGGTCCATGGCTAAGTAGAAGTGGTCACATGTCAAAAGAAAGAGAAGTTCAACCATGAAGACCTCTCACATGTGGAAGAAATTCAGAGTTCAGATCCAGTTGAAATCCGTGACAGATTGAACACCATCTGGTATTTTAAAGATTTTGGGAGCTATAGAAGTCTGATTAAGTTGATTCAAATTTTGTTGGAAAGTAGACATCCGTAGCTTTCCAATGACTATAAGAACATAAAATTTGGAGATCAGATGACATTTGAGGAGTCTCCCGTACTTCATGCTGATGTTGGTACCCGAGAAGGATTCCACCTAGATTCCAACTCATGGCATGCGGCTGAATTCCTTTTGATGGGTTTCAATCCACATGCCATAGATATGGATCTTAGGTGTTTAGGCTTAGGTGTCAAGATATTTGATTGGTCAATTAGAAGATTTGAATTTTAAAAGAGTCCTCATGTGATTAGGAGTTCAATTTAAAATTCTGTGTAGTCCTTATCCTTTGCCAACCTTTCTTTCTATATAAAGGAGGGTATGATGAATGAAGTTAGTTTTGGATTTCGAAATTTTTATTTGTTTATGTGAAGAGAGGCTACTCCTCTTGCTGGTGCGATGCCAAGGGGCTGAGGGAAGGTGGGACGCCTCCCTTCATGCAATTTGAAATTGGGTTAGTTTTGGATGAGATTTCCCTAACTAACTCAACCTTATCCTTATCCATTCTCTTTCTCCTCACGCCTCCACCCTTTGTGTGCGCCTCCTTGTGTGCCACATCAGCCTCCCAGCCGTATTCCTCATGCCACAACCCCTTCCCACGTCCTCCCTTGAGTCCTAAACCCAATAGAACTCTAAATAACCCAAGCCGGCCAACCCATTAGGTGCAAACCAATTTCAGCCGCCCACTCAATTGGATGCCCAATTCTAGTCACTTGGTTGAATCCCACGAACCCAATCTCACCCATCCAGCAACCCCTCTTCTTCCTCCTTCCTTCCACCACAAAGAACCCTAGCCTCCATTGCCATTGCTTAGAAAAAAAAAAAGAAGAAAGATTCAGCCATTCTCAAAGAAGAAAAAATCTGCAGCCCACCCCGTTCTGCGTCAGGTTCGACCTAGGGTTAGAATCAAGCATGGTCTACTTAGAGTTAATTGATCAAATCTAATTAAGTAGTAACTAGATTAGGTCAAAGAAACTTTAGATCAAATACAATAGTTGTAGTTGATCAAATTCCATATCTTTGATTAGACCAAGATGTAACTTGATTGAGGCTCAAAGGTTGAGCCCGAGTCTTTTTTTGGATAAAGGTAAGTGTGTATATATCCAAATTGAAGAAATGACGTACAAATGCACAGGGGCATACCCTAGATATCAAAGGCTAGGAGGGCATATCCCTCTAGCCACAACAACTAACTACAAAGCTTGTAAGAACAAAATGACGAGAGTGTCAAAAGATATCATCAGAGAATCTCCACCAACTGTGAAGCCATCTATTAGCAGGAGATGAAATCACACCCCATGTGAGATTAATCCGAGTCACAATGCAAAAAGTAATCTCTCTCAGAAGAACACACTCATGTGTAGGGCCATCGCCATGCAAACGAGCATTACGTTTTCTTCAAATGTAGTAGACCGCAGCTGCCACCATAAGCTTTGTAGTTCGACCCTAGAGTGAACGACCATCCATGTGAGAAAGCCAAGAGATCGTATCCGTCCATCTATGCGAGGCCCATGGAATATTACACTTGGCACAAAGAACGGACCAGATGCACTGAGAGAATGGGCACTCAAAAAATAAATGATCCACATCCTCATGCCCACCCCCACACAAAACACATTGGGCGATCTGAATAATGCCAAAGTGTATAAGCTTAGCTTGAGTATACAAGGCATCCCGGATGGCTAACCAAAGAATAAAGGACATCCTTGGAATAGCTTGGCTATGCCAAACAAGCTTCCACCAGTCCACTCTACTATGACACGGGCGCAACGACTCCCAAACACCACAAATAGAGAAGGAACCTTTCGGAGCATCAATATACTGCAAGACATCCGGCCTTCTGCTATCTGGTCGAAATGAAGTAGGAGTACTACTAATGAGCTCAAGCCATGTAGGGGAGCGAGAGATAGGCCAGTGCCACTCCTGGCCGTCAATAATAGCCTCCACCTTAGCATTCTGTCCAAGGCCAGAATCATAGATAAACCTTTCCCCAAACACCTCAATAAGAGGACCAAAGGGATGCCAATGGTCAAACCAAAGTGAAATACTACTCTCATTGCCCACTCGATATCTCATCTTCTATCAGACAAGGATGCGAAGAATAAGAATCTTCTGCCAACTCTAAGAGCAATCCCTGGGGCATTTAAATGTGTGTTCATCATGTTCAATCTTCAGATTTAACCTCTTTGCCGTAGCTAGGTCCGCAAAGAAGTCAGTGGCACCCGTATCAATGAGTGCCTGGAAGGTGTGACCACCAATGCAGATAGGTGCATAGAGCAAACCTCGTGGCCCCTTGGCCTTCAGGGCATTGAGACTGAGTAAGCCCATCCTTTGGTCGGTCTCTTGCTTCTCCTCCACCGCCATAGATGCTATCTTGCCCCTCAATGGACAGTCCTTCACCTTGTGCGGTCCATTGCAAATATAGCATGAGATGGTGTCGGTACCTTGCGCCACCCCTTTGCCCTTCGCTTGGAAAGCCCCTCCACTCGAGGAGCCCGGATTCGAGCCTTTTGTACCTCCCTTGTGACCTGATTTCGCTCCTCAACGTTTGCCCTGTTTCGATGCTTGGGCTTTGGGAGCTATGGGTTGAGTCTTGAACTCGATGAGAGCCTCCACTTGATCTATCGCCTCATTCAAACTCTGGACTCCTCTTCGCTGCAATTCCATCTTGGCCCACGGTTTGAGTCCGTCAAGGAAAGTGAAGAGAGAGTCCTCGTTGCTGAGGCCTAGTACCTCCAACAATAATTCGCTGAACTCTTGCACATACTCACGCACATCGCCCTTTTGTGTGAGTCGCCGTAGTCGTGCTCGAGCATCATCCTTTGCAAATGCGGGGAAGAATTGCTTCCGAAGTTCAGTTTGGAACTGTGCCCAAGTAGTGATTGGAACAGCCCCTCGCTTCACATCGTCAGCCCGATGTTGCCACCAAAGCATCGCCACATCCCTCAGGAACATGGCCATCGTGCTCACCTTCATGGCTTCCACCCTTACGCCAGTGACCTGCAGGTATTGTTCCATGGCAAAAAGAAAGTTATCCACCTCCTTCGTGGACCGCCGTCCGCAAAACTCCTGTGGCTTGGGAACATCAAGCTTGTGCAGGGGGCGCGTAGCCTCTCTGTGACCTCCATTGTTAATGGGGAAGAGGATACGCCTGTGGTGGTACTCTCCTTTAAAAGGTCAACCACCTGATTTTGGAGAGCCTTCACCATGGTCTCCAACTCCTCGTTACGCCGCAGCACTTCCTTATAGCACCGCTCCATGTCGAAGGAAATCTGGTTCAGCTGAGCGGCGATCTCATCTCGGAGGGTTGCGTCCCTACCCTCAAGGTCCTCCATCCGCCCTTCAACCTCAGCTATTTGGGCCTCACACCTCCATAATCCATGCAGGGGAGTAGTATTTCACTTTGGTTTGACCATTGGCATCCCCTTGGTCCTCTTATTGAGGTGTTTGGGGAAAGGTTTATCTATGATTCTGGCCTTGGGCAGAATGCCAAGGTGGAGGCTATTATTGATGGCCAGGAGTGGCACTGGCCTATCTCTCGCTCCCCTGCATGGCTTGAGCTCATTAGTAGTACTCCTACTTCATTCCAACCAGATAGCAGAAGGCCGGATGTCTTGCAGTGGATTGATGCTCCGAAGGGTTCCTTCTCTGTTCGTGGTGTTTGGGAGTCGTTGCGCTCGCATCATAGTAGAGTGGACTAGTGGAAGCTTGTTTGGCATAGCCAGGCTATTCCAAGGATGTCCTTTATTCTTTGGTTAGCCATCCGAGATGCCTTGTATACTCAAGCTAAGCTTATACACTTTGGCATTATTCAGATCGCCCAATGTGTTTTGTGTGGGGGTGGGCATGAGGATGTGGATCATTTATTTTTTGAGTGCCCGTTCTCTCAGTGCATCTGGTCCGTTCTTTGTGCCAAGTGTAATATTCTGTGGGCCTCGCATAGATGGACGGATACGATCTCTTGGCTTTCTCACATGGATGGTCGTTCACTCTAGGGTCGAACTACAAAGCTTATGGTGGCAGCTGCGGTCTACTACATTTGAAGAAAACGTAATGCTCGTTTGCATGGCGATGGCCCTACACATGAGTGTGTTCTTCTGAGAGAGATTACTTTTTGCATTGTGACTCGGATTAATCTCACATAGGGTGTGATTTCATCTCCTGCTAATAGATGGCTTCACAGTTGGTGGAGATTCTCTGATGATATCTTTTGACACTCTCGTCATTTTGTTCTTACAAGCTTTGTAGTTAGTTGTTGTGGCTAGAGGGATATGCCCTCCTAGCCTTTGATATCTAGGGTATGCCCCTGTGCATTTGTATGTCATTTCTTCAATTTGGATATATACACACTTACCTTTATCCAAAAAAAGACTCGGGCTCAACCTCTGAGCCTCAATCAAGTTACATCTTGGTCTAATCAAAGATATGGAATTTGATCAACTACAACTATTGTATTTGATCTAAAGTTTCTTTGACCTAATCTAGTTACTACTTAATTAGATTTGATCAATTAACTCTAAGTAGACCATGCTTGATTCTAACCCTAGGTCGAACCCAATCTTAAGAACTTGATTTGAGCTAACCCAAATGTCCCAAGAATTATGTAATGTCATTGAATTGAGTTCACAATTCTAGATCTAAGTTTTTATATCACTTAATTCTTAATTAAGTGTAAGCTTATGAAAATTTCAGATCATTGCATATTCTTTTAATTACATATTAATTACAAAGTTTCAGTTCTTAAAACTTATTTTCAGATCTGAGATTTGCAATTAATCATGTTTATTTCAGATTTAATTTACGTTCTCTCAGTGCATCATAGTAGAGTGGACTAGTGGAAGCTTGTTTGGCATAGCCAGGCTATTCCAAGGATGTCCTTTATTCTTTGGTTAGCCATCCGAGATGCCTTGTATACTCAAGCTAAGCTTATACACTTTGGCATTATTCAGGTCGCCCAATGTGTTTTGTGTGGGGGTGGGCATGAGGAGGTGGATCATTTATTTTTTGAGTGCCCGTTCTCTCAGCGCATTTGGTTCGTTCTTTGTGCCAAGTGTAATATTCCGTGGGCCTCGCGTAGATGGATGGATACGATCTCTTAGCTTTCTCACATGGATGGTCGTTCACTCTTGGGTCGAACTGTAAAGCTTATGGTGGCAGCTGCGGTCTACTACATTTGGAGGGAACATAATGCTCGTTTGCTTGGCGATGGCCCTACACATGAGTGTATTCTTCTGAGAAAGATTACTTTTTTGTATTGTGACTCGGATTAATCTCACACAGGGTGTGATTCCATCTCCTGCTAATAGATGGCTTCACAGTTCGTGGGGATTCTCTGATAATATCTTTTGACGCTCTCGTCATTTTGTTCTTACAAGCTTTGTAGTTAGTTGTTGTGGCTAGAGGGGTATGCCCTCCTAGCTTTTGATTTTTGGGGTATGCCCCTATGCATTTGTACGTCATTTCTTCAATTTGGATATATATATACTTACCTTTATCAAAAAAAAAAACAACTCAAGAGGAGGGGTGGTACACATGCACCCCATAATTCGAGTTTTTCCCCATGGAAACCGAGTCATGTGAAGAAAGAGGAGAAACCAGCTGCAAAACCCAAATTCGAGCCAAAACAAGAGACAACCAACCATGGCACTCAAGGTAAATCTGACCCTTCCACTTCTCGAAACCGTGACATTAAGTGTTTTAAATGTCAAGGTGAATTCGAGCCCAAACAAAAGAGTCATGGTGATAAGGGGTAATGGAGAGATCGAAACCGACGATGAGTCCGATACCGACTCTATGCCACCATTGGAGGACGTGGATGATGAAGAATATGCGGTTCAAGGTGAATTGTTGACGTCAAGAAGACTCCTAAGCTTGCAAGCAAAAGAAGTTGAAGAAGTGTAGCGGGAGAACATCTTTCATACTAGATGCTATGTCAAAGACAAGGTATATAGTATGATTGTTGATGGAGGAAGTTGTACTAATGTTGCAAGCACAACCTTGGTGGAGAAATTAGGACTGCCCATACTGAAACATCCTAGGCCGTACAAGTTACAATGGCAGAATGATAGTGGCGAGGTAAAGGTGAATAAGCATGTTTTGGTTTCATTCCGTATCGAAAAATATGAAGATGAAATTTTGTGTGATGTAGTTTCGATGCAAGCTGGACATTTACTATTAGGCCGACCGTGGCAATTCGATCGGAGAGTTAAGCATGATGGCTTCACCAACAAATACTCGTTCGTGCTCAACCAAAAACCCATCACTCTTGTACCGATGACACTGAAATAGGCTTATGACGATCAAGTGATGTTGCAAAAAGAGAGTGATCAAAAGAAAGAGAGTGAGCAAAAGAAAAAGAGTGAAAATCGGAGAGTGGCCGAGCAAAATGAGAGAGAAAAAGAAAATCAAAATTCAGCCATTGAGAGAAATTCAAAGAAAAAACAAAAGAATTTCTATGCAAAAGTGAGTGAGATTAAGCGAGCAATGTTTTCAAATCAGCCGATGATTGTACTTTTGTACAAAGAGGCATTTTTAAACACTAATGAACTTGACCCTGCTTTGCCCAGTTTTGTTGTTTCTCTTTTGCAGGAATTTGACGATGTCTTTCTCGAGGAAACACCACATGGATTACCACCAATTCGAGGGATTGAACATCAAATTGACTTTGTTCCCGGTGCGACAATTCCAAACCGACCAGCCTATAGGAGCAATCTCGAGGAGACAAAGGAGCTTCAACGGCAGGTAAGTGAGTTGTTGGAGAAGGGGTACGTGAGGGAGAGCATGAGTCCGTGCGCCGTTCCAGTTTTACTTGTACTTAAGAAGGATGGGACATGGAGAATGTGCGTTGATTGCCGAGCCATCAACAACATAACGGTACAGTATCGTCATCCTATTCCTCGCTTAGATGACATGTTAGATGAGTTGCATGGTTCTTGTGTGCTCTCTAAGATTGATTTAAAGAGTGGTTATCATCAGATTAGAATGAAAGAAGGAGATGAATGGAAAACTGCTTTTAAAACAAAATATGGTTTGTATGAATGGTTACTTATGCCTTTTGGTTTGACTAATGCACCAGCACTTTTATGAGACTTATGAATCATGTTTTCCATATATTTATAGGCAGGTTTGTTGTTGTCTATTTTGATGATATACTCATTTATAGCAAAAACTTGGATGATCATGTCGTACATTTGAAATCGGTTTTAGATGTGCTTAGGAAAGAAAAGTTATTTGCTAACATGAAGAAGTGTACTTTTTGCACTGATAAGCTTGTATTTCTGGGATTTGTTGTTAGTGCACAAGGCTTACAGGTTGATGAAGAGAAGGTATGAGCAATCCAAGAGTGGCCGTGTCCCACAAGTGTAGGCAATGTTCGTAGTTTTCATGAACTTGCTAGTTTTTACCGGCGGTTTGTGAAGGACTTTGGTAGCATAGCTGCACCACTTACCGAAGTGATCAAGAAGAACGTTGGATTTAGATGGGGAGAAGAACAAGAGAAGGCATTTCAGCTAATCAAAGAGAAGCTAACCAACGCCCCCTTATTGTCTTTACCTAACTTTTCTAAAATGTTTGAGATTGAATGTGATGCTTCAGGTATTGGGATAGGCACAGTTCTTATGCAAGAGGGACGACCAATTGCTTACTTCAGCGAGAAATTAAGCGGGGCAGCTTTAAACTACCCGACTTATGACAAGGAGTTGTATGTATTGGTTCGAGCTTTGGAGACATGGCAGCACTACCTATAGCCTAAGGAGTTCGTGATTCACACCGATCATGAGTCCTTAAAACACTTGAAGGGCCAACAAAAGCTAAATAAAAGGCATGCTCGTTGGGTAGAGTTCATTGAGACGTTTCCATATGTCATCCGGTATAAGCAAGGTAAGGAGAATGTGGTCATCGATGCACTTTCTCGCAGGTATGCATTCTACACTTGATGCAAAATTGCTTGGATTTGAACACATTAAAAGTTTATACATTGATGACCATGAATTTTGTGAAGACTACCATGCTTGTGAGAAAAACGCTTGTGGTAAGTTCTTTAGACATGATGGGTTCTTGTTTCGAGAAAATAAATTATGTGTGCCTAACAACACTTTGAGGGATTTGTTAGTGCAGGAATCCCATGGAGGGGGATTAATGGGATATTTTGGAGTAGTTAAGACCTTAGCTGTTTTGCAGGAACACTTCTATTGGCCACACATGAAACGAGATGTTAAGCGGATTTGTGGTATATGTGTTACATGTAGGCAAGCTAAATCCAGAGTGCAGCCCAATGGTTTGTATACTCCTTTGCCCATTCCTAGTGAGCCTTGGATCGATATGTCAATGGACTTTGTGTTAGGATTACCTAGGACTAAACGTGGAAGAGATTCGATTTTTGTGGTTGTGGATAGCTTTCTAAGATGGCACACTTTATTCCATGCCACAAAACGGATGATGCTTCGCATGTTGCTGATTTGCTCTTTAGAAAGATTGTGAGATTACATGGCATGCCTAGAACCATTGTTTTGGATAGAGATGCTAAGTTCTTGAGCTACTTTTGGAAGACTTTGTGGTGTAAGCTAGGTACCAAGCTTTTGTTTTCTACTAATTGTCACCCACAAACTGATGGTCAAACCGAAGTAGTGAATAGGACTTTGTCTACTTTGTTGAGGGCTATGATTAAAAAGAACATCAAAACATGGGAGGATTGTTTGCCACACGTTGGGTTTGCTTATAATCATGCTATTCATTCTGCTACTAAGTTTTCACCGTTTGAAATTGTTTATGGTTTTAATCCTTTGACTCCATTGGATTTATCTCCATTACCTGTTTTTGAGCGTGTTAATTTGGATAGAAAGAAAAAAAGCTGAATTTGTGAAGCAAATACATGAGAAGGCAAGGCTCAATATAGAGAGGAGAACAGAGCAATATGCAAAAAAAGCCAACAAAGGGCGACATAAGCTGATTTTTGAACCTGGAGATTGGGTTTGGTTGCATATGAGAAAAGAGAGATTTCTGGCGCAAAGACGTTCCAAACTACTTCCAAGAGGGGATGGTCCTTTCCAAGTTCTTTAGCGCATCAATGACAACGCTTACAAGCTAGATTTGCCCGGTGAATACAATGTTAGTGCTACTTTCACTATTACTGATTTGAGTCCTTTTGATGTAGGTGATGATTTGAGGGCAAATCCTTTTCAAGAGGAGGGGAATGATGCAAATAATGGCATGACTACAAAGGAACCCGTTCAAGTTCCAACTGGGCCGGTTACAAGAGCACGAGCTAAAGTGTTCAAGGAGGCATTAAATGGGCTGGTTAAAGAAGTTTGGGCTCAAGCAAATTTATGGAGGTTAGTGCTACTTTCACTATTACTGATTTGAGTCCTTTTGATGTAGGTGATGATTTGAGGGCAAATCCTTTTCAAGAGGAGGGGAATGATGCAAATAATGGCATGACTACAAAGGAACCCGTTCAAGTTCCAACTGGGCCGGTTACAAGAGCACGAGCTAAAGTGTTCAAGGAGGCATTAAATGGGCTGGTTAAGAAGTTTGGGCTCAAGCAAATTTATGGAGGTCCATTGAAGGTGATGAACATGTTCCACAAGGCTGGAATTCCATAATTCAAGCTGTGGAATAATCCGGAAGAAATCCTTATAGATTGCAGCACAATTAGCGTGTTATTGGGGCTTAGTTTCCATCCTTGGTTGCTTTCCCGTTTTGACTCATCAAGGAGAATAAGTGGCTGCAATTTTAAGCAACCTTTTCAAGACAGCTCATTTACTTTCCTTATTTGATATTTTAGGTTCATAATTTCGGTTTTGTAAGAAGAAAGGAATCAGAAAATTCCTTGTTTTCTTTTTAGTTGTTTAGGTGAATTTAAGGCAGCCTATTTTGGGGTTTTCTTTTTTTGCAGCTGCAAATTCGTGGACCTTTTGTATTTAAAAAGCCTTTGGCTTATTCGAAGGAGGCAGATCATATTTTTTCAAAAAATTGGTGAGTTTTTTTACTCTCTTTGGTTCTTTGAAGGACTATTCAAACTTATCGAAATTTTCCGTGGCTCATCGACTTATCAAGCGGATTCCCACTACCGTTCGTGGCGTCTTTCTTTTACAAAGGTTCTTGTTTCGCATTAAACAACGGGTTGAGGTCAAATATACCAAGGTTCTTGTTTTTGTTGAAACAACGGGTCGAGGTCTCCCAACCAAACCGTGGGCGTTCTTGGGTTTCCCTATTGTTTGACAGGTCTCGTTATTCTTGACGGAGTTCGCATCAGCTCTTCTAGCGGAAGTGTGTTGAGGTCTTTAGCTTCTTGGATGGCTGTCACTTTAGCTTTCCATGTGTAAGGCAGAGAACAAAGAACTTTCCTGGCAATATCACTGTTAGAATAAGTTTTTTCAAGGCTTTTCAAGCCATTAATGATGCATGTGATGGTTTCAGATGGTTCCATTTTAAACAATTCATATTTATATACAAGTATGTTGATTTTAGATTCCTTCACTTGGTTGGTACTCTCATGGGTAACCTTAAGTCTATCCCATATTTTCTTAGCAGAAGTACAGGTGGAAACCCTATTGAATTCATTTGCATCTAAGGCACAATAAAGTACATTCATTGCCTTAACATTTAGTTGGGCCCTTTTTCTATCATTATCATCCCAATCTTTTTCAAGCTTGAGAATTGCAATATTATCTATAATGTGTGCGGAAATATGTGGTCCATTGAACAACGGTGGCCTATTGGTAGACTGCCCTTCACTCAGGGTAGATCTAAAATGAGTTGCCATTTAATCTTTTGCTCAAATAGATTGGATCAATAATCATTATTAAAGCACCTGCTCTGATACCACTTGTTGCCCAGAAGACAACCCAAGAGGGAGGGTGAATTGGGTTCTGTTTAAAATTAGATTCTTTAAATTTATCTATTGAGGATTATGAAAGCTTTCTTGATTTTAAACAAATGTTATTAAGTAATCTATAAGAAAGTAGTAAAGAAGTAAAGCTGGATAAACCACAACACAAATACAAGATTTTTAAAGTGGTTTGGAGCCAACCCTACTCCTACACCCACTCCTCAAGCTTTCCTTGGGAGTTCACTATAATCTTAAGATTACAGCTCGATTATTTTACAAGCTCACAACCCAAATTGTTGTTTTCATAGGATCACAATGAACCTGGTTGGCTTTGTTAGCATCACTCATATGCCATGAAAATTTCGAAATAATTTTCAGATTGCAGCGGAAAAACATATGCGGGATCCGTTCATCGCATGAACGTATTTTAAAACCTTTCATTTGTAGATAGATTAGAATTAAATTATTTTAAACCATTTTAAAATCATTAAGAAGATCAGATCTTCACCTTGTGCGGGTAGATGGTCTCCGCAAATCTAATTTACGTGGTATTTGATCAAAGCTCAGTGGAAGCCGCACACGCGTTCGGCCTCTACGGGTATCCACACGAAGTAATGAGTCGATCAAAGCCTTTGGATCTTCCCAGGGTGCTAGCTCCCTTGCAGAGAAGGCTATGGATGGCTGATATCCTCCCTTTCAATCAACTCTTGAATGCCTAAGGGAGGAGGAAGAAGAAGGATGGATCAAAGGAACAAGAACAAAGCCCTGCAGCCTTTTTCTTTTTCTTCCTTTTGGAACCAAGATGAAAAAGGAAGAGGGCGTCTTAGGCTTTTCTTTTTCTTCTCTTGATTGTGGCTCAAAGGAGGAAGATGGATGAGGGTGCTCACGGCTGGAATGAGGAGAAAAACATGAATAGTGGCCGAAATCCCACGCTCCTTTTGAAGTATTAAGGGATAAAGATGAGTTCTTATTTTTTAGGAACTCATTCTTATCCCTTTAGATGGCAACCAAGGAGGGGCGTAGCCCCCTCCTTTTCTTCTCATGCAAGTCCCAATTCTAGTAAACTTTGCCCAATTTATTTAACTTCCAATGTATAATTTAGAATTATAAAGATCATGAGGTTATAACATTTTCACCTGTGTTTGTTATAGAATTGTATCGGCCCACACAATAACTACCTTAACATCTAAAATCCTGCGGCGATTGAGCTCCTCAAGCTACTCCAGATCCACAAGCAAAGCCCGGATCTTTGTGTTCCTGCTTTTGTTATTTCCTTCCCTTTAAATTGTTTCTAGAAAAATTAAGGTTTATGTTTCCTTTTCCCTTTCTTTGCTTTTCATAAGGCCAATTCTCAGAAGGCTACCAATTGGATTCACCAGATCACTGTGAACTTTTCATTCCATTGTTTGTATTCTGAAAATTACCTATTCCACAGAAGGTTATGTTATCACAACAAAGTCCTTGCGGCAGAAAACTTGGCAAAGAAGGTGATAAGAGGGGGGCGGGGCAAAGCCTTGGCCCCTGAGCTGTAGCAACAGAGAGAACTGATCACTTGATGCTTAGGTGTGAGTATGCAAAGAGATTATGGCACCTTCTACTATAGAAGCTCAATGTATCACAACCCCCTTCTCAATACCAAGAGCTCTGGAACAGATGGAGGGCAAAGAACATTGGGAAAACCCTGACACCAGCGCTTGAAAGTCTAGCTGCTGGAGCATCTGGAAAGAAAAGAATAGCAGGATTTTTAAGTTCCCAGTGAATTCGGCAAACGAGACTGCAAAACAAGCAGCGTCTTTTGTTCCAAAACTAGACTTCCATTGCCGATGGTGAAGAGCTCAGGTTGGTGGCCTCAACGCTGGACTACCTCCGCATATCCAATATCAACTAGCATTTGACCATGAAAAGACTCAACCACGCATTGTCTCCTCTAAGAAGGGTGGAAAAACGTTGGGCAAAAGCGAATATGGTATTTACGTTGGGGAAGTGCCTCTCTTCTTTCATATTATCTCCACAAAAAAAAAGTTATCTGTTGCAACATTCTGTTTGTAATCATGACAATGCATGTTAGGACATAATTGCAGTTAGCATCACTTGAAACAATACAGGATAGCCATCCAATGAGGACAGGCCCAACACATGAAACCATGTTGTATATACAGAAAGCAATCAAAAGAATAAATAAAACTTTCACACAATGGTTCATGAACAGCGATAGCTCAAATCTGCCGAGCAGCACCTTGATAGTTTGAACAGCTCCTTAACACCATCAATAATAATGATGCAGATACGCATGTTTGGCTCCTTTTCATGCCTTGTATGCAATAGCAAAATTGATCATAAATAGTCCCAATCCCCTTAGTATTGATACAAACCGCGAACAAGTATCTGTCAATGACTTCTGCAGATCACTCATGCCTCTTCACATTCTTTCACGTAACGATCAACTGCAGGATCATAGGCTGCAGCAACTCGCAGGTACTTAGAAGCTTCGGACTTCTCGCCTTCTTGAAATAGAGTGCTGCATGACAATATTTAGTAAGATAACCAGGCAACGATGGTCAATCAGATGAAACTAATTTAAGAGTCCAAAACATGAAATGCTAGCAGAAAGTACAAATACTATGTGAAAACTCTTCAGGTATCTACCTTCCTAACATCACCAATCCTCTATAGTAGCAGGCTTTGTCCATAGGGCCATCTGGCTCCTTCAACTCTGCTAGTCTTTTCAAGTGCTCGATCCCCATTGATTTATCTCCCTGCAAACACATGGCATCTCGTTGATCGGTAATGCATGTAGAGTGCATGAAACTCAAATGACACTGCTTGATTTACCTGCCATATATGTGAAACACCTGCCCCGAAATATGCAAGAACTCGAAGAGCATCCTCCTCCTCTTGAATCTATCAGCAAACAAGTTAGAGATTAGATGCCATGAGATGTTTTGTTTAAGATCCATGAACGGTAAGTACAGATTTTTATCAGCATTTTACATGAAAACTTAAGGGTATATTATGCAACAGCAACAGCAAATGAAGAGACCTTTGAGATTGCACGTTCAAAATGTTCAGCTGCTTCCAAAAATAATCCTTTAGAGCACAGAATTTGCCCCATTGCTATCCAAGCTCTCACCAGTTCAGGATTCTTGTCAGTTGCCATTCTGTCTACAAAGGCTCTATTAACTAGATATAATTCGGTAAAATCAGCACAAGAAAAATATTCACTCATTGCCCTGGGTAAAAAATTTAAATAAATTGATAAAGTTCTGTTACCGTAGCAATGGAAGAGCCTTATCTTGCTGGCCTGCTGCCAAGTTATCAAGAGCAAGCTATAAAAATCCAGAAAAATAATTATTATGTGGCAGAAACAGTAACAGCCCAACACCCAGAAGAAATATCTTTATTATATATTCTCTACTCACATCAAGCAATTTCTCAGGAGATGAAGTTTCTGCAGAGATTGCATGCTCCAATAGACCACTCTTCTCATGCAAAACATTCTCGCTAGAAATTTTATCCCTCATCTGAACCTTTTGTTCTGGCAATCCCAACTTCATCCGGATGTACGGATTTCTGAAGGATAATTGCTGCAACATTTAATGCTCAAAAAATGATAAGAGGGTCAACATAAAAAATCTAGATTGCATGGATTTTAGAATTCAAAACAAATACTCAATGAAAGGCTCAAAAACTATAAAAAGAGATTTTAACAAGGCCAAGATGAGAAGCAGAGATTAATATGCAAAGGAATCTGTTAATCAAAAGTTTTGTCCTGCCATGAGAATATAAATAACAAGACTAAATTACAAAATATAACAATGAACAATTGTTAATTTTTGGGAATTCCAATAATGCTTTATAGCATCTGCAGAGCTGAGATATGTCTCATTAACCAGGAATACTGGAATAGCTTCTCACATGGTCAGACAGCAAGCTTTTAAGAAAGCTTTGAAGATAATGCTAGTAGCTGAGGGGGCAATCATAAACTAGCTGAAGTCTTCCAGTACAATTACTTGAAAGGGAGATTTAGAGTAGCTTTAATAGCTACTTAATAAGTGAAGATCTGTTTCAAACCATAATGTAGCAGTTGATGAAACCAAATATAATATTTTATAGCCTGAACAAATGTTATCTAGATGTCAATTGTCCAAATTATCCACCCAGCATTGTCATGGGAATTAGCTGTTTTCTGAAATCTCTTACATCAATTATATCTACTATGAAGAAGAATGGTGTTGCCCAAGGTGACAAGCCAGGAGGGGGGGGGGGGGGGGGGATGAATTGGTTTCTCTAAATTCTTTGCACTTTTAATTTAGTTAATCGATGAATGAGTGAAATTTAGAAACAATACACAATGCAAACACACAAGAAGTATAGTGGTTCGGTGCTCTCCTAAGCACCTACGTCCACTCCCCAAGCGACCCCTTAGAAATTCACTATAATCCCGCGGATTACAGTTGGATTGTTTTCCGGGCTCACAATCCAAAAACCTTTACACTTTGGTTTTCCGGGATCACCAAAAACCTATGTTGGTTTTACGGGCTCACCAACGAACCTTTACAATTGGTTTTACGGGCTCACCAACAAACCTAGACCGTTGGTTTTACGGGCTCACCAACAAACCTTTACAATGTGATTAAAAGGAAAAGAAAGTTGAAACTCCTATATGAGCAAATATAACAATTATAAGCTACAAAGAAGAGTTTAGAATATAGTTATCGCTTGATGAGACTTCTCTCTTCTTTGTCAAGAATGCTTCACTCTTCAAGGATGGATGGAGCTCTTAATGTCTCTTGGAATCTACTCAACCACTTTCTTTTGACTCTTTGAATGAAGCACTTGGATGAAGAAGATTAGGGCACTTGTCTCTCTAGTGTAAACTTTGATATTTTGCAAAAGGATATTTTCTCTGATGAATAGTGTTCCTTTAAATAGTTTTCCTCATCCATTGGACAACCCCCATTGGTCAGATTTCAAAAACTAGCCGTTACTTGCTGTTGGAAGGACAAAAAGTACTTCTGCAGAACTAGCCGTTATGCTTCTGCCCGTGCTTGGGTCGACCCAATCTTTCCTAGGGTCGACTCAAACCACTGTTCATCAGACTTGGGGTCGACTCAACTTTCACTAGGGTCGACCCAACTTTCACTTGGGTCGACTCATGCAACATTGGGGTCGACCCTCTCAGGAAACACAGAACCTTGTATTTCAGCCTTCCTTCACTTGGGTCGACTCAAGGTTCAGTTGGGTCGACCCTCTCAGGGATTCCAGAGAACTGTTTTCTTGAGGCTTGAAGATGGGGTCGACTCAGCCTTTACTTGGTCGACCCAAGTACTGTTCATCCGTGCCATTTTTGCAGAAGTGTGCCAGATGGTTCCTTGATGTGCCGGAGTCGACTCATTCCATACTTTGCTGCAACTTAGGATTAGATTCATCCATATAATCAATGAAATATTCTTCAAGCAATTTTGAATATATGTCATGATGGTGCTACATACTCTTAACAATGAAAATTACTATTATCCACTTAAGAGTACGTTTTACTTGAACCTTTGCCGAATTAGAATTTAGAATTCACTATCCCTTTTCTATCGCAAATTTTATCTCAATATTAATCATTGAAATACATCTCGATCTCATTCTACTAATGTACCGAGAGTGACGGACTTAGTAATGACATATCATATTACCTTGTAATATTCAATTAGATATTCCTTCAATGGTTGTGTTAATCATCAAAATACCACTATCATCCTCAATCTCCCCCTTTTTGATGATTACAAAATATTGAGTATGAGCAGATTGTTACTTAAGTTAAAATCCGTTTTTAGAAGAGCTCAAATTGCTGAATTTCAGCTTTTCAAGTTTGAGAGTGAAGTCTCCCCCTTTTTCATCCAAATATTGCCAATTTGAACTTTTTGATTTACTCCCCTTTCTTTTATATTTGGTTAAAGATGAAACTTCAAAAATTTGAGATAAAACAAGAATTTCAGATTATGTATCGAGGTATGAGAAGTGCGTGCCAAATTCTGAAATTCGATTTCAATTTGAGACTTTAACCTTTTCATTGTTACATATTACTCCCCCTTAAGTGTATAATCTTTCCTATTATCATTTTCAATCTTGTTTATCAACTTATTTCTTTCCTTCTCCCCCTTTTTGTTATCATCAAATAGGTGCATGGCAATAGATAAGTAGACACAGTAAATAATAAACATTCAGATTTTACTGATCAAACATGGAACATTGTAGTATATTAACACCAAAAATACAATGTTTTTCAATCAAAGTGCAAAGTACATGATCAACACAAAATACATATGAGAACTAGATAAATCCTAGGCACTAATCAAGATGCTAACATCAGCCTAGGGGGTATCTAATGGCTGTGATCTAGTCCTCATCCTCCTAGCATAAGTAGCGAGGGGAGGTCGAGCCTGATAGGACTGAGTCTGGCATGGACCTCGCTGAGCTGGATGACTCTGTGCTGATACCTCTGACTCAGCTGCTCGGGGCACAGATTGACCATGAGCCTCTCTCTCTCTTCGTAATGCTCCTACCTGCTCTCTGAGATCGCTAATCTCAGCAGTCATGCTATCCATCCTGCTCCATATCCCATCAGAGAGAGTCCTCACTTGAGCTGATACAAGCTCAGTCATCCTACTCCAAAACTCCTCTATACATCCCGTAGGTGTGGATGACGAAGGTCCAGCCTCTGAAGGTGCTGTAGGATGATCCGCAGGCTCCTCATCCTCAGGGATGGGGTCTCCAATCTCTGGTGCATCACCCTCTGGTGCATGTATCCCAGCTCCTGCACGCACCCACTGCCCGTTCACCTTCTCATAACCCATGCGAATAAGGGATCGTGCAGTGTACGTGTCAGTAAATAGTAGATGCCTGGAGATCTCTCCCTCTACTGATATGTCATGCTGTCGGAAGACCAGGATGAGTATCATACCATAGGGCAAGGAGACTCTCGAATTGCATATTGCTTTTCTCATTTGTCTGATCATCATAGCTGGGAGGTTCAGGGGAATGCCCTGAATAACATGCTCCATAACAACTAGATCTCGCTCAGATATGAGATCAAATCTCCCACTCTTCGGAAACAGTATCCGACCTATGAAGTTATGTAATAACCTCATCTCAGCTGATAGAGAGCTAGCTACTAGATTTTCTGAATAATCAAAATCCTCTCTCTCAAAAATCAACTGTAGAGCTCTCAACTTACTCTCTGGTTTTTCCGGTGTAGCTCCTTCGCAGGGGAGATGAAGCAACTCACTCAAGCTTTCTTCTGAAACCCTAACCCTTACTCCTCGGACTTCAGATATAAGCCCTCCCATTCCAACTTTCAGGAAGGCATAGAACTCACGAACCAACCCAGGATAGATCACCACATCTAGGGAGCAAAGATACTCCCATCCTTGCCTTCGGATCCAATCACCCAACCGGAATGCTTCTTGATCCAAGAACTCGGAGTGGATCCTTCTTCCCGTGGTAACCGGTCTCCCTGCATATTTTGCAAGTTGGACTGAAGGAGAGGGAGGAGGAGGAGGCTCTACACGTGTCTCACCTTGTGGAGGCACTGTAGAAGACTCTCTAGCATTTCTTTCAACACGGGTTGTCTGTGAAACTCTCCCGGATCGCTTGGCTACGGCTCGCTTGGGTCCCATTCCTTCAAGATCTTGATCTAACGGCTTGGGGAAACTTCCTTCTACTGTTTGGAGATGATTGGAAGAGATTGAAGAGTGGAAAATGGGTTTTAGGAAGAGGACAAGATGAAACAGTGCCCTAATGTCGCTCACGGATCCCCCTTTTAAAAGTGGGGTCCCGTCGTTGGGTCGACCCCAGATTTTTCTTGGGTCGACTCAACGTTGGGTCGACCCCATTCTGGTTTGGGTCGACCCTAGCTCAGAAAATTTTCTTTCTCCTTTTCTTTTTAAAATTCTTCCTTTCCTCCAATCCTTACAAATTCTTACTGGGACAATGATACATGAGTAAGAAATCTATAGATGACTAGTTTGACTAATGTTTCATAGGTTTTTCGAAATGGGAGGAGAGTATCATGAGACTACTTGCTCCTTCTTATATCTCCTCAATCAAAGGGATCACATATACCTAATTCCCTTCTAAGCATGCAAAACATGTCTTCACTTAAAGGTTTTGTGAATATGTCAGCCAATTGTTTCTCGGTACACACATGCTCAATACATATATTTCCATTTTGAACATGATCTCTAATAAAATGATACATTATTTCAATATGTTTGGCTTTAGAGTGCTGAACTGGATTCTTGGTAAGGTTAATGGCACTAGTGTTATCACACATTATAGGAATGTTATCTAGTTTAATTCCATAGTCCTCTAGTTGTTGCTTGAGCCAAAGTACTTGAGCACAGCAACTGCCGGCAGCTATATATTCGGCTTCAGCTATTGACAATGCTACTGAATTCTGTTTTTTGCTAAACCAAGATACTAAGTTATTTCCTAAAAAATGACATGTTCCACTAGTGCTCTTCCTATCTAATTTGCAACCAGCAAAATCTGCATCAGAGTATGCAAGCAAATCTAGACAGGAGTCTCCTGAGTACCATAATCCTATGTTTGTAGTTCCTCTCAAATATCTAAGGAATCTTTTAACAGCACTTAGATGTGACTCCTTAGGATCTGATTGGTATCTGGCACAAATTCCCACACTAAACACTATGTCTGGCCTACTAGCAGTAAGGTAAAGCAAGGATCCAATTAAGCCTCTATAAAGCTTCATATCTATACTTTTCCCTTTTTCATCTTTGTTTAGTTTATCAGTGGGATTCATTGGGGTGCCTATTCCCTTGTGATTTTCATTCCCAAACTTCTTTAATATATCCTTTGTGTATTTAGTTTGATGAATGAAGATACCTTCCTTAGTTTGCTTGATTTGTAATCCGAGAAAAAAGTTTAGTTCTCCCATCATACTCATCTCGAATTCTCCTTGCATTAGATTAGCAAACTCTTTGCAAAGATTATCATTTGTGGCACCAAAGAATATGTCATCAACATATATTTGTACCACTAGCAGATTTTTGTCTTTCATTTTGAGAAAAAGTATTTTATCTACATTTCTCTACTGAAATCATTATTCAGTAGAAATTTGCTTAGTCGATCATACCAAGCCCTAGGTGCTTGTTTTAATCCATATAATGCCTTATGTAATCTAAACACATGATTTGCAATTCATGATTCTCAAAACCAGGAGGTTGCTCTACATATACTTCTTCCTCTATAAAACCATTTAAGAAGGCACTTTTTACATCCATTTGATACAATTTGAAATCCATGAAACATGCAAAAGCTAGAAGTAATCTAATTGCTTCTAATCTAGCCACGGGAGCAAATGTTTCCTCAAAATCTATCCCTTCTTCTTGATTGTATCCCTTAGCTACAAGTCTAGCTTTATTTCTTATGACTACCCCATTTTCATCTAATTTATTTCTGAAGATCCATTTTGTTCCAATTACAGAGTTATGCTTTGGTCTTTCAGTTAATGTCCATACATTACTTCTTTTGAATTGATTTAATTCTTCTTGCATAGCATTTATCCAATTGGTATCTTTTTCTGCTTCTTCATAAGTCTTAGGTTCCAATTGTGAAACAAAAGCAAGATAATCATTTAAATTTCTAAGAGAGGATCGAGTTCTTACCCCTTGAGATGGATCACCAATGATTGTCTTTAGGGTGTCCATAAGCATACCTCCATTCCTTTGGCAAGTCTTGAGATTGTGGTGGCACGCAATCATTTTCCATCTCTTGATTTGGCACGTCATCAAGATTCAATTTTTCAAAGTCAATAATTCCTGCATCATCATCAAGAATATTTTCTCTCCTAGGAGACTCACTATCAGACTCATCAAAAATGATATTGACTCTTCAACTACAAGAGTTCTTTTGTTGAATACTCTGTATGCCCTGCTAGATGTAGAGTATCCTAAGATACTTTCATCTGACTTGGCATCAAATTTACTTAGATCCTCCTTGCCATTATTTAAAATGAAACATCTACATCCAAATACTTTAAGATATTTAGCAGTTGGCTTCTTATTCTTCCAAAGTTCATAAGGAGTTTTCTTGGTTATAGGTCGTATTAAAATCCGATTTAGAATATGGCAAGCAGTACTCATAGCTTCAGCCCAAAAGTACTTTGGAAGACTTGACTCGCACAACATTGTGCGTGCCATTTCTGCCAAGGTCCTATTTTTCTTTTCAACAATCCCATTTTGTTGAGGCGTTCTAGGTGCTGAAAATTGATGTGAGATACCATTTTCATTACAAAATTCTTCAAAGTGTTGATTTTCAAATTTAGTTCCATGATCACTTCGAATTGCTATTAAGGTGAGCCTCTTTTCAGTTATGATATTCTTATAGTATTTCAAGAATGCTGAAAATACTTCATTCTTATGTGCAAGAAATGAAACCCATGTATATCTTGAAAAATCATCTACTATAACTAGTCCATACTTCTTCCCTTCTAGACTTACGATTCTAGTGGGTCCAAATAGATCCATGTGTATGAGTTCAAAAGGCCTAATAGTTGATACCACATTCTTTGATTTGAAGGATGATTTTGTTTGCTTACCTAATGAGCATGGTCCACAGATTTTGTCCTTTTCAAAGATCAATTTTGGCACATCTTTTATTAATTCCTTCTTGACTAGTTTTGATATTAAGTCCATACTAGCATGTCCTAGTCTACGATGCCAAAGCCAACTTGTTTCATTTTTCTTTTCTTCATTAGTAATTAAACATAATCCATTTTTCTTGCCTAATTCATGAAGATCTACCATGTAAATATTTCTTTGCTTTTGCCCTACAAGTACGATGCTGTTATCTTTAGGATTTGTGATTATGCATACTGAGGCTTCAAATGTGACTTTAAAACCTTTATCACAAAATTGACTTATGCTAAGTAGGTTATGTTTCAAACCATTAACTAATAAGACATTTTCTATAAAGGTAGATGGAGTAATAAAAATTTTACCCTTTCCAATGATAAATCCTTTTCCATTGTCTCCATAGGTTATTACTCCACCCTTCTTAGATTCCAAGGTGACAAATTGTCCTACGTCACCTATCATGTGTCTTGAACAGCCGCTATCTAGATACCATCGTTTATCCACCTTGTTAGCTGCAAGACACCCCTACAATCAAGATCAAGAATAAGCTTTAGATACCCAAACTATGTTGGGTCCTTTAGGGTTAGTACTTAATGTTCCTTTTGGAACCCAAACTTTCTTGGATTTAAGCTTATGGTTATTACTCAATTTGTTGTTGCTAGACTTTCTATAGTTACATTCATACGCTTTATGTCCTAATTTATTGCAGCAATGACAAGTTATATTTTCATTTTTGGCTTTCACAAATATGATCTTTAAGTATTTTTGTTTCCTATTTGTTTTATATCCTAATCCAGCTTT
The DNA here is from genome assembly GCF_051530095.1 of Phoenix dactylifera. Lineage (NCBI taxonomy): Eukaryota > Viridiplantae > Streptophyta > Magnoliopsida > Arecales > Arecaceae > Phoenix > Phoenix dactylifera. The sequence continues at coordinate 15,301,506 of NC_143202.1, forward strand.
ATCATATACGGCTTTTTGACTATCAAGAATCATATTTAATTTGGTTGAGCTAAGTGTAAACTTTGTTGGGGTATGTGGAGACCTTTGGTGATGAAGAGAATTGAAGAAAAATCAATTCTGCATAGTTTTCTGTCTGGCGAACTGTCGGAGTCGACTCGAGCTTCAGTCGAGTCGACTCGGGAACAGTCGAGTCGACTCGAGGTCTGTCGAGTCGACCCGAGAGGAGAAAGCCGCAAAAACCATGTTTCTGTCTGGACTGTCAGAGTCGACTCGAACTACAGTCGAGTCGAGTCGACTCGGAGCATCGTCGAGTCAACTCGAGATACAGTGGAGTCGACTCGAGATCGTGCCAGTTAAACTGGAAGTTGTTCAGACGTGCCAGAGTCGACTCGGACTTCAGCCGAGTCGACTCGGGCTCGCGAAAAATCGTACGGACGATTTTCTTTTGGTGTTTTTGGTGGCGTTTCGACGGCTATAATCATCTGAAGGTCTTGAGACTATATATAGGACTCATGAGAGCCCTAGGGTAAGGTGATTGGCCGTATATTTGAGAGAGACTCTTGTTTGTGAGGCTAGGGTTCTAGAGAAGAAGAGGATTGGGATCCTACTTCTTGTGCAAAGGAAATTCTGTGTGAATCTCTTATAGATCGATCGCTTGTGATCGTTCGGGTGTGTGCTATCTCTGTAATCAGTTCATCCTTATTGAGATTTGGAGCGGTGGAGGACGTAGGCTATTTGTAGCCGAACCTCGTTACATTTTTGTGTTTGCTTTGCTATTTTCTTCCTTCTTCTTCCTTTGATCTTTGATAATCCGTTGCGGTGCTCAAGTGTTTTACCCTACTGATACCACGGGGTAATCTTTTGCCCTTCGTAGGCGGAGCGAAGAGGTGTTCCTTGAGTCCGGAGTCGAGGGAGCGAGAGAGTGCTTATCCGTTTGTATCTCTCTTGCTTGTCCGACGTCGGTGGCGGCGCTGGTGTGAGTGGGTTCCGGTGCGGGGCGCCGACAACAATTGGTATCAGAGCTATTGGTTATTCTGCAATGGCGGATGAAGGGAAGTTGCGAATTGAGAAGTTCAATGGCACGAACTTCGGGTTTTGAAAGATGCAAATAGAAGATTACCTTTACCAGAAGGATCTCTATTTACCTCTTGGAGGTAGAGCAAAGAAACCAGAGAAGATGTCCGATGAAGACTGGGAGGTCCTCGATCGGAAGACGCTCGGCACCATCAGATTGTCACTTGCATCCCAAGTGGCATTCAACATCAAAAACGAGAAGACGACGATGGAGTTGATGGCAACATTGTCGCGGATGTACGAGAAACCCTCAGCATCAAACAAGGTATTTCTCATGAAGAGGTTGTTTAATGTTCGTATGAAAAATGGCGGCAGCGTAGCAGAATACCTCAACGAGTTCAATGGACTCACGGCCCAGTTGGAGTCAGTGGAGATTAGTTTTGACGACGAGATTCGGGCATTGCTAATCCTCTCCGGATTGCCTGATAGCTGGGAGGGCCTGGTGATGGTGGTGAGCAACTCTTCGGCAACGGGGAAGTTGATTTTTGATGACGTTGTGGGAGTGCTTCTGAGTGAAGAAGCAAGAAGGAAATCTTCTGGAGCTACGGAGTCGTCTGGAAGTGCACTAAACACCTCTGACCGGGGAAGACAAAAGAAGGACGGTCGATTTCGAAGCGACTCGAAGTCGAGATCCAGCAGGTCTCGAGCACCTCAGAACAAGGGAGCGAAGTGCTGGAACTGCGGGAAGACGGGGCACTTTAGGAGGGATTGCAAATCTCCTAAAGGGAAGCAAGGCGACCACACCGAAGGAGTCAGCAAGGATCTGGCAAATCTTGCTGAAGACGGTGATATGGATGCCCTCGTTCTATCTTTGTCTACCTGTGACGAGTCTTGGGTGATAGACTCGGGCGCGTCTTTCCATGCTACATCCCAACGGAAGCTTCTTGGAGGATATGAGAAGGGAGACTTTGGCAAAGTCTACCTAGGGGATGGAGAGCCTTGCACCATACAAGGAAGGGGAAGCGCGGAAGTGAAGTTGGTTTCTGGATCTTCACTTGAGCTTGAGGACGTACGGCACGTACCTCAACTGCAGAGGAATCTGATTTCTGTTGGACAGTTGGCGAGCCAGGGGTACAAGGCTACTTTCACAGCTGATCAGTGGAAGATATCCAGAGGTTCGTTGACGGTGGCTAGTGGCAAGAAGGTTGGGACACTTTATGTCACCAACGGCACGGAGAACTCTATTGGAGTTGTTGCAGCAGATGTGGACACCAAGTTATGGCATTGTAGACTTGGGCACATGAGTTATCAGGGACTGGATGTGATGCACCAGTTGGGAAAGCTGCAGGGTCTCAGGAGTGTTGAGATGGACTTCTGTGAGGATTGTGTTCTCGGAAAGCAGAAGCGTGTTTCATTCAACAAAGAAGGTAAACCTCGGAAGCAAGAAAAGCTAGATCTCGTGCACACGGACGTGTGGGGGCCTGCACCAGTTTCTTCCATTGGTGGATCTCAGTACTATGTTACTTTTATTGATGATGCTACCAGGAAGCTTTGGGTGTTCTTCTTGAAGCACAAGTCAGAGGTATTTGGGGTCTTCAGGAGATGGCAGGCAATGGTAGAACTCGAGACAGGAAAGAGGTTGAAATGCCTGAGATCGGACAACGGTGGTGAGTATTGTAGCAGGGAGTTTGAGGACTACTGTGCAGATGCTGGGATCGTCAGGCAAAGGACAGTTCCAGGAACACCACAACAAAATGGAGTTGCTGAAAGGATGAACAGAACAATTAATGAGCGTGCCAGGAGTATGAGGATACATGCTGGATTGCCACAACAGTTTTGGGCGGAAGCAGTTAACACTGCTGCCTACTTGATCAACAGAGGGCCATCAAAGAAACTTGAATTTGGGATTCCTGAGGAAGCATGGACAGCGAAGAAGATTGATTTGGCGCACTTACGAGTATTCGGTTGTACCAGTTATGTCCATGTTGATTCCAGTCAAAGAAGCAAACTAGACGCCAAATCAAAGAAGTGTATTTTCGTTGGATACGGAGGTCAACAGTTTGAGTACCGGCTTTGGGATCCCGAACACAAGAAGATCATTCGTAGTAATGATGTGGTATTCAATGAGAAAATGCAGCAGAGCACTGAATCAGAAACAAAACCTGTTGAGCCGTGTTTTGTGGATCCTGAAGAGGAGTCTACAAATTCTGGTCAGAAGACTCAGTCAGAGCAAGAACCTGAAGCATTGGCACCCCCTCCACAACTAAGAAGGTCCACTCGTAGTACTCATGGGAAGCCTCCTCAAAGGTATGATGGGACTCTTAGTTATTTGCTGCTCACAGATAATGGCGAACCTGAATGCTTCACGGAGGCATTGGAGGTTGATACCAGGAAGGAGTGGGAGTTGGCCATGGATGATGAGATGAAGTCATTGGAGCAGAATCAAACGTGGGATTTGGTGGATCTGCCCAAGGGGAAGAAAGCACTGTCAAACAAATGGGTTTACAGGCTGAAGGAAGAGCAAGGCGGGAAGAAGCGATACAAGGCCAGGCTGGTTGTAAAAGGATTTCAGCAGAGAGCAGGTATCGACTTCACAGAGATCTTTTCTCCTGTAGTTAAGATGAGTACTATTCGAGCGGTGCTGAGCATGGTGGCAGTAGAGGATCTTCACTTAGAGCAGCTTGATGTGAAGACGGCCTTTCTCCACGGAGATCTCGATGAGGAGATATATATGCAGCAGCCGGAGGGATACATTGCAGCTGGCACAGGTGACTTAGTCTGCAAACTAAAGAAAAGCCTCTATGGTTTGAAACAGGCACCCAGACAATGGTATCTCAAGTTCGATAGTTACATGCTTGAGATAGGATACAGGAGATGTCAGGAGGATCACTGTTGCTACTTCCGGGACTTCGGTACATCTTACATTATCTTGCTATTGTATGTTGATGACATGTTAGTTGCAGGAGCTAGCATGCATGAGATTGCAAAATTGAAGCTGAAGCTGTCAAGAAAATTTGCAATGAAGGATCTAGGAGCAGCAAAACAGATCCTTGGGATGCGGATCAGTAGAGATAGGTCTAAACATATCCTCAGACTATCTCAGGCGGAGTACATCAGCCGAGTACTCAGGAGATTCTGCATGGAGGGTGCCAAACCTGTTGGCACACCGCTGGGTGCCCATTTTAAGCTCTCAAAAGGGCAAAGTCCGAAGACGCGGGTGGAGGAGCTCAATATGTCAAAAATCCCGTATGCATCGGCAGTGGGGAGCTTGATGTACGCTATGGTGTGTACGAGACCAGACATTGCTCAAGCAGTGGGATTTGTGAGTCGCTTCATGAGCTGCCCAGGCTTGGAGCATTGGCGCGCAGTCAAATGGATACTGAGGTATCTGAAAGGCACTGAGCACATGTCATTGTGCTATGGAGGTTCTGAGATCCGGTTACAGGGCTATGTGGACTCAGACATGGCAGGGGACTTGGACGGCAGGAGAAGCACGACAGGGTACTTGTTCACCTTGGGCAGTGGAGCCGTCAGTTGGATTTCCAGGTTGCAACCAGTTGTTGCATTGTCGACTACGGAGGCGGAGTATGTGGCAGCCACAGAGGCGTGCAAGGAACTAATATGGCTTCAAGGCTTGATGAAGGAGTTTGGGAAGGAACAGAAAGATTGCATGTTATATTCAGATAGTCAAAGTGCAATTCATCTGGCAAAGAATTCAGCTTTCCATTCAAGGACGAAGCATATTGACATACGGTACCACTTCGTGAGGTCATTGCTCGAGCAGGGACTCGTCAAGTTGGAGAAGATTCATACAAGTCAGAATCCTGCAGATATGTTGACGAAGGTCGTCACGGTGGAGAAGCTGAGGAGTTGTTCAGCTTCTGCTGGTCTTCATGCTTGAAGACGTTGAGGAGGCATCGTACCTATTTCACTAGGATGATTTAGTTTCAGTGGGAGCACAGAGGAGAGCCAAGTAACATGAGGATATACCCAAGGTCTCCAAGTGGGAGATTGTTGGGGTATGTGGAGACCTTTGGTGATGAAGAGAATTGAAGGAAAATCAATTCTGCATAGTTTTCTGTCTGGCGGATTGTCGGAGTCGACTCGAGCTTCAGTCGAGTCGACTCGGGAACAGTCGAGTCGACTCGAGGTCTGTCGAGTCGACCCGAGAGGAGAAAGCCGCAAAAACCATGTTTCTGTCTGGACTGTCAGAGTAGACTCGAACTACAGTCGAGTCGACTCGGAGCATCGTCGAGTCGACTCGAGATACAGTGGAGTCGACTCGAGATCGTGCCAGTTAAACTGGAAGTTGTTCAGACGTGCCAGAGTCGACTCGGACTTCAGCCGAGTCGACTCGGTCTCGCGAAAAATCGTACGGACGATTTTCTTTTGGTGCTTTTGGTGGCGTTTCGACGGCTATGATCATCTGAAGGTCTTGAGACTATATATAGGACTCATGAGAGCCCTAGGGTAAGGTGATTGGCCGTATATTTGAGAGAGACTCTTGTTTGTGAGGCTAGGGTTCTAGAGAAGAAGAGGATTGGGATCCTACTTCTTGTGCAAAGGGAATTCTGTGTGAATCTCTTGTAGATCGATCGCTTGTGATCGTTCGGGTGTGTGCTATCTCTGTAATCAGTTCATCCTTATTGAGATTTGGAGCGGTGGAGGACGTAGGCTATTTGTAGCCGAACCTCGTTACATTTTTGTGTTTGCTTTGCTATTTTCTTCCTTCTTTTTCCTTTGATCTTTGATAATCCGTTGCGGTGCTCAAGTGTTTTACCCTACTGATACCACGGGGTAATCTTTTGCCCTTCGTAGGCGGAGCGAAGAGGTGATCCTTGAGTCCGGAGTCGAGGGAGCGAGAGAGTGCTTATCCGTTTGTATCTCTCTTGCTTGTCCGACGTCGGTGGCGGCGCTGGTGTGAGTGGGTTCCGGTGCGGGGCGCCGACAACAAACTTGTCTACTAAGGATTTGTATTTTTCAGCATCTTCTTTTAACTTGACATTTTCAGCAATTAGATTCTCGATTTCATTTGTGAATCTCCTACTTAATGTTTCATAGTTATTAGATAGTTTCAGCTTATCTTTGATAAGAGACTGATTTTCATCTTTTAGAACTTTATTTTTATTGATTACTTTTTTGTGTTCCTCCATGAGTTCTAAAAATGCATCATGTAATTCTTCAACAGTAAAATCACATTCAAGTTCAGAATCTACCTCATCGTCATTAGCCATATGGCAGATTTGGGCCGTCTCTTGTTGATCTTCCTCTTTCGAACTTGACGCCTCACTTTCACTCCATTCAGCCATGAAGTTCTTCTTCTTAAGTTTTCTTGCCATCCACTTCAATTCCGGACAATCTATCTTGAAATGCCCGGGCTTGTTACACTCATAATAAATTGATGTTTCCTTTTCCTTTTCTTTGTCCTTACCCTTTTCTTTGCTTGAGCTACCTTTGAAGAAGGGCTTCTTTTTATGAAATTTCTTCTTTCCTCTCATAAATTTTCTGAATTTTCTTCCAAGCATAGCCATTCCTTCTTCATCAAATTCCTCCTCATCATCAGATTCCTCCGATTCAGTTTCGTGTTTTGGAGTGGTAGTCTTTAATGCAATGGTCTTTCTTCTCTTGACCTCATCTTCTGAATTTTGCCTCATGGTCAACTCATGGATCATGAGTGATCCTAGAAGTTCCTCCAATTGCAGTGTATTGAGGTCCTTTGCTTCCTGAATTGCTGTTACCTTGGCCTTCCAAACTCTTGGTAGAGATCTGAGAATTTTTTGCACCAGTTCGGAGTTAGTATAAGACTTTCCTAAACTCTTTAACCGATTTATGATTTCCGTGAAACGAGTAAACATTTCAGTTATGGACTCAGTGGATTCCATTTTAAACAATTCATACTTATGTACTAATATGTTTATTTTTGACTCCTTAACTTGCTTAGTTCCTTCATGTGTGACCTCCAGTTTATCCCAAATTTCTTTCGCGGAGATGCATGTAGATATTCTATTGAATTCACTTACATCTAGTGAACAGTAAAGTACATTAATTGCTTTAGTGGTTCGGTGCTCTCCTAAGCCAAGAGGGGGGGTGAATTGGTTTCTCTAAATTCTTTACACTTTTAATTTAGTTAATCGATGAAGGAGTGAAATTTAGAAACAATACACAATGCAAACACACAAGAAGTATAGTGGTTCGGTGCTCTCCTAAGCACCTACGTCCACTCCCCAAGCGACCCCTTGGGAATTCACTATAATCCCGCGGATTACAGTTGGATTGTTTTCCGGGCTCACAATCCAAAAACCTTTACACTTTGATTTTTCGGGATCACCAAGAACCTATGTTGGTTTTACGGGCTCACCAACGAACCTTTACAATTGGTTTTACGGGCTCACCAACAAACCTAGACCGTTGGTTTTACGGGCTCACCAACAAACCTTTACAATGTGATTAAAAGAAAAAGAAAGTTGAAACTCCTAGATGAGCAAATATAACAATTATAAGCTACAAAGAAGAGTTTAGAATATAGTTATCGCTTGATGAGACTTCTCTCTTCTTTGTCAAGAATGCTTCACTCTTCAAGGGTGGATGGAGCTCTTAATGTCTCTTGGAATCTGCTCAACCACTTCCTTTTGACTCTTTGAATGAAGCACTTGGATGAAGAAGATTAGGGCACTTGTCTCTCTAGTGTAAACTTTGATATTTTGCAAAAGGATATTTTCTCTGATGAATAGTGTCCCTTTAAATAGTTTTCCTCATCCATTGGACAACCCCCATTGGTCAGATTTCAAAAACTAGCCGTTACTTGCTGTTGGAAGGACAAAAAGTACTTCTGCAGAACTAGCCGTTATGCTTCTGCCCGTGCTTGGGTCGACCCAATCTTTTCTGGAGTCGACTCAAACCACTGTTCATCAGACTTGGGGTCGACTCAACTTTCACTTGGGTCGACTCATGCAACATTGGGGTCGACCCTCTCAGGAAACACAGAACCTTGTATTTCAGCCTTCGTTCACTTGGGTCGACTCAACTCTTTTTGGGTCGACTCAAGGTTCAGTTGGGTCGACTCAAATTCCACTTGGGTCGACCCTCTCAGGGATTCCAGAGAACCGATTTTTGAATAACATAGCCTTTGGGTCGGCTCATGTTCAGTTGGGGTCGACTCAAGTTCCATTTGGGTCGACCCTCTTAGGGATTCGAAAGAACTATTTTCTTGAGGCTTGAAGATGGGGTCGACTCAGCCTTTACTTGGGTCGACCCAAGTACTGTTCATCCGTGCCATTTTTGCAGAAGTGTGCCAGATGGTTCCTTGATGTGCCGGGGTCGACTCATTCCACACTTTGCTGCAACTTAGGGTTAGATTCATCCATATAATCAATGAAATTTTCTTCAAGCAATTTTGAATATATGTCATGGTGGTGCTACATACTCTTAACAATGAAAATTACTATTGTCCACTTAAGAGTACGTTTTACTTGAACCTTTGCCGAATTAGAATTTAGAATTCACTATCCCTTTTCTATCGCAAATTTTATCTCAATATTAATCATTGAAATACATCTTGATCTCATTCTACTAATGTACCGAGAGTGACGGACTTAGTAATGATGTATCATATTACCTTGTAATATTCAATTAGATATTCCTTCAATGGTTGTGTTAATCTTCAAAATACCACTATCATCCTCAAATGGAGATATGGAATGATTAACAGACACATATTTAATAGAATTGAGTATGTTCTATCAAGTGCAAGCTGGTGCTGTAACTACCACATGTAGATCACTTGAAAGGTATACATCTACCATGAGTTCAACAATGTTGCATGCTGTAGAATCATGAATACCAAAAACGGCTGATATAGATGGAATGTTCCATTGCATTAAAAAGATTAAATAAAATGGGTAAACCAAATAACGTTGCTACAGAGATCAAAATATTATTACAGAAAAGGCTTCAGAGTTCTTTTGGAACAAGCAATAAAATGAAGAAAAAAAAGAACATATAGGTATATGCCGACATGATACTTATATAGGAGAATTTATATTTGTGTAGAACGAAGCATGTAGAGACAGAAGAATATTAACATTTTTGGTGCAAATCGTAGAAATAGATTTGAAAAAAAAAAAAGCTCTCAATCGACAGAAATTATAGTCTGTCCCCCTATAAGGAATAGTGGTTATGAAGGATCATAAATCCTGAACAATGTAGTGCCAAAATAAACAATAAGAGCCCCTTTTTAAGAATTCATTCAACTGCTAGGATAACTATTGGATTATATCAGATCATTGGATGCAATTAACAGTCAAGATTTACTCCAATGAAATACTTTACTTGCTCTCCAAGTCTTTGAAAGATCCTAGAAATTCAACTTGCACTGAGGGTTTGTAGGAGCATCAACTTGTATTTCCTTTCTTTCTTTGATCGTTATTTGAAAAGGTTTTGAGAGTAGCAATAATATGTTGACTAGGAGTCCTTTTTGGAGTCAAACTATGTTGAATGAGTGAAGGGCAATAATACGTAAACAAGAGCATTTCTTGAAGCAGGAAAGCATTTTTCCTAATTGTTGTCATTTCTATAAATGAAAGTCTATGTAAAATGATGAATTTTGAAACATTATTTAAGTTATTTAGTTTGAAAGAAAACTTTTGGTCAGGCCTGCCCCTTTCTTCCTACTATCCTATCCCTTTTTGCTCTTATTGTTAGAAGTATGCCTTATAAGCCAATGTGGCTAACACATATTTATAATCTGGGGCATAAATTTGTAATTTGACTCTTATTGATTAATAAGATTGGGCAATTTGTTATTCATTCATGTTTGTATGTATCCATGAATCGTCCAAAAAATTAATAAGATGATGACACATATTCTCAAGAAGTTGAAAATTTGAGGCATGTGTCATTAGGGATTAATTTCTAAATGCTCCTGATCGATGGATCCATCACGAGGGCGGTGATCGATCCGCTGAGATTAGTGCATAGATCACTTACTCAAATGGATGAATCTCGAGTTCACAGTGTAGAGACACTAAAGTGATTGTGCAAGTACTTGTTAGAGAACAAGGTACTGAGCATGACCAAAGAAAGTAGTCACATGGATGTCTATTCACTCTTCAGTGACTACTTATGCTGCAGTTATATGACTGTTCCTTTGACCTGCGATGCCTCAACTATTCACTGTGAGGTTGCTGTAGTTTGACGAACATGTAAACTTGGGCCCTAGCTATTTGGGTCCTTTTGGTGCAGATTAGCAGCAGTAGGTTTATTTTGGAATAGGGTTGCATCTAGATGGGATCTATCGACCTTGATAGATTAGGAGTGATCTTATGTGATTTATGAGACTGAGCTCGATAAATTTCTGGCCAGGTATTTTTTAAAAAGAGTTTTTCATATCTCGAACTGGAAGTCGAATAAATTTAACATATAACGGACGATGGGGTTTGACGAGATATCCATAACCTCCGTCACGTCGGGATCCATGATAGAGGAACTATATCATATGTTAACTGCACCGAGAGGTTCAGATATTCTATTCTGCTAGGTTGCCACCACATACTGCTAGGTGTCACTAGGAGATTGTGAGATTCGAAGGCATTCACTTGATGATCAGTGAACCTTAAGAGTAGAACTGAAATTGTTTCAGTCCACTAAAAGAAGTTTCGGTGATATTGAGATGGAATATGTCTCACTACCAACAGAATAGAACCTACGGAATCACACGCATAGAGAATTTGATTAGTCAAACTATCGTAATTGTGATTTAGAATCACAATTGATGTAAATTATCAATATGTTGGTGATTGAATTAACCCACTAAGTGTTAGTGAGTTAATGGAAGAAGAATTAAGTGGAATTGATTGCAATTGGATTGCAATTGGGCTAATTTGATGAGCCAAATCAAATTGGGTTCGATCCAAATTGAGTTGAGCTCATAATTGGCTTAACCCTGATTAGATCAGGGTATATTCTTGAAATACGCCTTAAGTCATGTTCGCACCATGCAGATTTTAAAGTCCATATGGCATCGTAGGATGAAAATGCATTAAGTCGTGTTCACACCATGCGGACTCTAAAGTCCGCATGGCGTTGTAGGATGCATGGCGCCCCATCTAATTCTCCTAATGTGATTAGGAGTTAGCCTAATTAAGGGACAACTCCTAATGTGATTAGGACCCATCCAAGGCGCCATGAAAGAGGTTCAAGCCCAATGTGATTAGGCTCTAATCTCTTGATCCAAGGACACATGTCGTGCATTGATTTGAGGCGCCACCTAAGTGGATTCTAATCTACTTGATCATGGCGCCATGGACACTTGGCATTGATCCAAGGGTGGGCGGCAAGGGAGAGTTTATCTCTTGGTTTTGATAAGCCTTGAAAAACCCTAAGCCACCTATGATAAAAGGGGATTCATTGGAGGCGTGTGAGAGCAATTGATTGGAGTTTCTTCCTCCTCCATGCCTCCTCTCTCTCCCTCTCTTCTCCCACGGCAGCAAGGTGCCCTCCTTCCTCTTCCAAAGTTGCGCTGGAAGCGTGAGAAGAGAACCTAAGGGGAGAGCCCACACGCCCAAGGAAAGAAGGGTTCTTTCCTTTCCACGCCCAAACCTACTTCCTTCTCCATGGCAGCAAGAGGCCCTCTTCATCCTCTTCCTCCACAGCGGCAAGGAAGATCCACAGTGCAAAGCTTCCTCCTTCCTCCTCCATCGCGAGCAAGGTTGAAGAAGAAAGAGTTCTTCAAGAAGGTATGTTGTTGATCTTCTTCTAATCATTATTGATAGTCATTAGAGGTCTCTGTAAGGAGCTAGCACTTCGATGAGATCTGATCTCAGGTAGTCGAGTCCTCATGTGAATACCTATAGAAGCCGGACACTTGTGCGGCTCCAACAGGAACCTCCAAAGATCATCAAGCTGCGGTTTTTTTCCACCCGCACAAAGTTTGAAGATCGGATCTTCAAATCTTTGTTTCTGATTTTTATTTCAGTTTGTGATATTTAATCAACCTCCTACAGATCCTAATCTCTCCTCCCTCATGAGTTCAAAGATTTTCTGGATTTGAATCTAGAAAAATTTTTGAACTCTACGATCCGTGGCGCGTTTATAAGATGAACGATGTCCCGTGCAAAATTCCACTGTGATCATCGCATCGCACAGGGCGTATCTCAATACTTATACCCTCTCATATTATATCCTTCTTTAAATCCTTCCCTCACTACAGTTTATGATCATATTGTTGTGATATGTTACGTCGCTGCTGCTTCCTTTACTCTGATTTTATTATAGAGAACATATTTATTGATTCAATGACTAACTTCTCTTTCCCATTCTCCTACATTCTTTTCCATAAATATTTGTTCTTCCTCAATAAATAATTTCAGATTTGCAAAATCAACCCAAGACACTTGAGATTCGTACAAGTTGACCAACAACCATGGCTTATCATTCAATCAACTCCTTTTCCTTAAATTCATTAAATACCTCACATATACCTGATATGGAATTTGTTTTAACCTTAAAATACAATTCCCAAAGTCACCTCTTTATCTTGTTTTTTGTAGTAGGATAGCAAGGTGTTTTGTCGACCCAAACCCTAGTTTCCTAACCGTTTAAGCTCATTTATTGAGATGCAAGCCTTCCCCAACTGGTCCTACATTTAGTAAAGCCGTTGGCTGGAAGCTGGAAGGTGACATAACGGGCATTATAGATGTAAGAAGCAGCTCAATCAGTGGAAGAAGTGAGGTCATATGCATTTCCATGATGCAATTCCTAACATGAGTTACAATTCCATAATTGGATACTTCATAATAATAGAAAATGGTTTAAATTAACACATGACTGACTTCATAAACTATTTCAGAAATAGACATGTTTGCATCTAAGTTTCTTTTTTCAAGAATAATGTTTTAGTTGATTCTTGCAACTAAATAAAAATTTGACATTATGGAACAATCAGGTGACTTTGTTAGCTGAACATGGAACGTTTGGAAGTTAGCTAAGACAATTTTGATTTTCAATTATGATAGCAGCCTTGTGAATGACTTGGTAATTCAATCGGGAATAAGTGGAGTAAAACCTTTATGGAAGGACATTAATATGGCCACCTAACCCTATGGAGGTTCTACTTGCCTTTGGTGTTGTGAATGATGTCCAGATTAGACTTTTGATGAGTTTACTCCAAGACAAATTTGATCGCCTTGCTAGCAATCTACCAACTTTGTGATACATGCATCGTTTTCCTGTCTTTCAGTCCTTTTTCTTTCATTTGTAACAAGGACATGTGTCATGCTGCATAATAGTCCACTTGTCCCAACTTATCTCTTAACCTGTCTATCCAGATAAAAGTATGCCATACCAGCCCGAACCGGATGGTACGGGGGTACTATACCATACCGATTTGGTACCAAGATCCAATATGGATGACGTACCGACACTCGGTATGTCAAAAAAATTCTGTACCATACCATACCGACACTATGCTAGTATGGCACCGGTATTGAGTCCGGTACCGAGACAGCAAATCTTGATCCAGATATATAAATTTCCAATAGCATCCCATGCATGCCCAACTTCTCCTTAAGCAAAATACCCAGGCGTGATTTATTTTTGAAATCACAACCTATCCCAGTTCTTTCCTAAAGTACAATGCTTAGAGATATGGCATGTCGGTGAAGTTGCCATGCATCCCATTTCTTAAACAAACTTCTCCAAACTTTCTAATGCATGTCCTATTTCCTTTATAACTAAAATCGTGATGTGACTTTGAAGCAATGTGTCACACCTTACACATAACAAAAGCTCCCATCAGTTAAAGATGGCCAAGTCACATGCATCTTTGGCCCCCACTTTGATGGAGGATCAATTAGAGATGGCCTACAATGTGTTGGTAGACCTAGGGAAGAGATTAAACTAAGGTCTGAGATAAGAAATCTCCCGGCTGTCTTGTCACAGAAAACAGGATAGAAAAGGTGCTTTGAACATTGTATAACCGAAGGCCAAAGATTATCTATTTTAGTTTTTCAGAGGTAGAGGCCATTGTATAACCTTGAGACATGTCAATTGGTGGTGGTCCATAGTAGTCCTAAAGCAGAAGTGCAGATCCAAGATTTCATATTTAAGTAAAAACAATAGTAAAGTGAGGTTCAGAAGAGCATGAAAGAGATTGAAGATTATAAAGAGAGATTAAAAAGAAAAAGGAGAGATAGAAAGAGAGAAAAGATGAGGAAGATGGAGGCGATAAAAGGGCCCAAACCTAGCCAATCAGAAATCACTCATTTATTCAACAATTTCATGTCCATCCACTACTGGCCAACCATAAGGCCTTCTTTATAGATTTTACATGACTTTCGAGTAAATTAGAACTCTTAATAGCCAAGTAACTAATTCTTAAAATATTTCCACAAAAAGAACAATTGGCATTGCATGACACTATATACAAATATATCTAAAATATTCAAAAATCAAAATCAAAATGATTTCACGACTTGTCCAACATATATCTAAGATAGGACTTCTTTACACCACTTAAAAATAACTCCAAAAACCATTCTAAAACGTATTTAAATAAAAGCACCAAAATTTTTTTAAAAAACCTGAATCAATTTTTTTAGTCCACACCATCCACTTCCACTGCGGGGATCTCATCCCCAAGGATTTCTTCACAATTTGCATCCACAAGCTCAATTATTGGATCTTCACAATTTGATGATGGAGACCAATCTGAAACTTTTTTGTAATCACTTCATAAATCAATTCTTTTTGCAACATTTGATCAATGACCATGAATCTAATAATCATCCAATTGATAGTTACCACTAATGAATCTACACAATCAGCAAAGAATGGATCTTCAAAGTGCTCTGATAAAATTATAGTACTGATAGGCGACCCATGCTTTCATGTATCAGAAATTTTTCCAAAATTGCATCTTTAAAAGCCAACACTTTCTTAACAGGTCCTCTAGGCACGGTTCATCTTCAATTGTAGCCTCTCGATATGAAAATTATCTGCTTATAGGACTTCCTTTGCACCAATCTTTGATCACAGGATCTTTATCCTTTGCAGCACTTTGGATTTGTGGTTGTTTACATAAATGGATTTGTCGGTTGCTTTGGAAGAATTTCTTCAGAAGCTTGCTGCTGATTGAGGGTTGGAGTTGATGAAACTACATTGATGCGCTGTCCAATAACTCCAATGACTTGAGTATAGCACTTACTTGCAACAAAGCTTTAATTGATGCAAGATCACCTTTGATAGATGTCATATCATCATGCATCTTCCCAGACACCTTATATTTGATATGCTAATTGAAAGCATCAGTCTTGAGACCTAACTCCTTACTTGATAACATGGTGATGAGGGGAAAGTAATGAAGATAGGAAGAAAAACAAGGAAAAGGAAGGAAGCAAAAAGTAGATATTACATACCTTTAGCTCTGAAACCAAATTGATGCACGGTCGCTTAGAGATGGCCTACAATATGTTGGTGGACCTAAGGAAGAAATAAAACTAGGATCTAAGCCAAGAAATCTCCTAGCTGTCCAAAGGTGCTTTGAATATTGTATAATTGAAGAAGGACAAAAAATTTCTGTTTCAGTTTTTTAGATAAGGTAGAGGTCCAAACAACAAGTTTCTAAGGAAAACTTCTAAATTGGCGGTGGTCCATAGTAAAGTGAGGTTTAGAAGAACAAGAGAGAGAATGGAGATAATAAAAGAGAGATTTAGAAAAAAAAAAGAAAAAAAAAAGAAAGAGAGGACGAAGATGTAGGGGACAAAAAGCCCCAAACCTGGCCAACTAGAAATTCTCATTCATTCAATAATTTCATGTACCATCCACTAGTGACCAGCCACAAACCCTTTTGCAGATTTTACATAACTTAATCAAGTAAACTAGGACTCTTAGGACTTCTTTGGTTCGTGGGAAAAGAAGGGGGGAAAGTGTGGTCAACAGAAAAAAGAAAAAAAAGCTCATATTTGGTTGGATATTTCAAATGAGAGAGATGGAAATGTAACTGACAACTGAAACAGAAAACAAATAACTTGATCCAAGATAACCTTTGGTCAAATAAATCAGTTAATGGATATTAACTAATATAATTTAAGATGAACTCCTACAAATGGCATAGCACTTACAGGCATCAATAAATGGAATAAAATTAAAAATGCAGAAAAAGAGAATGCCCCTCTGGCAATTTTTATTCAGCGTACTGTTATTCATACAATAAATTACTTGAAGAATGTGAACACCTATATTAACCATCGCCAGCAGCAAAATAAAAATCTGTGACAAACCTGAACTAAAGTAAATGAGCTGTTAGTTACCCAATATACCAAACTCCCCTGAAAACAAAGAAAAGCATGTAAGAAATAGTACATATGAAATATGTGTTGATATATTCACACCCATATGCAAGTATATATTTCAAAGTAATTTTTATGGCTAATTTTGAATCAAGCAATGGAGTGAAAATTGTCTATTGATAACTAAAGTTAAATTTGAAAGGCTTTTTCTATTTTACAAAGTATTTAGATGGCTTATGACGATTCAAGAGATGGTTACAATTAGTTAAGATATTTATGTAAAGGAAGAGTTCCTTCTCACGAGAATAGAGAAGTACTAAAAGAAATCTTTTACAAAAATCTTTTAACCATGAATTTGGTCATGTGTGGAGATTTTGCTCCATAGGCATAATAAAATCCAGACTTGCTTTAACTCTCAACTTCTCTTAATCAAGTCAAAATCAATTCTCAGATTTAAAAAGTCAAAGTAGATATAATCTCCATTTACTATGACATTCTTTGGTGATTTCTCATCATTCATGAAGTACATTCTATCAAGCACAGTTACACCCAGCTTGAGCACTAAAATTTGCCCTGTTTATTGGATAATGCTAAAGAATGATTTTCACTGACAACTTTCTTGTTTTCTTGAATGGTTAGTGGATCTTGATTTGCATGTGTATTGAAAATTTGGCATCATTATACAGCTAAGATCATTATCATGGTTTGGAGTTTTGTCCAGAACAACGAATCAAAAGTGACATGTTTCAATTTTGATTATAATAGACTTGAGACTAGTTTCAGTTTAGAAGTTTCAAAAGACACCAAGTTATGGAGCACTATTAACTGCATGTGTGGGTATTTGAATTTTTTCTGTTGCATATCTCTAATTCCTTAAATCTTTGGAAGCAGTTTCTCTAGATTAAACTTGGTTTTTTGAGTTTTCAACAGACTTGAAAGCACAGCCATGTTGTTTGTCAAAGACTTTTAGATGAAAGGTCTCTCTTTTTGACATAGATCTAACTATCCTAGAGCTCAAACATCATAGGCATTCAGATTGTCACATGTTAAACTGACACGTAGCAAAGAAAATCTTATCTCACACAATAAACATAATTCTTTTAAGATTTTATTTAAAAAGTAGCATTTTGATTTTTGACAGTTTTAGTGCAAATTCATCGAAGCACAAAGGGAAATAGTTCTAATTTCTAAACAATACCCTAAAATGATGTCTATTTTATTTTCTTGAATTATTTCATACTTGCATTTTTTAATTTTCCTAATCTTTTTTAACAATTTTTGAACTTTTTAAGGTTAACTCATCTAGTTTGGCCAAAATAAAAAACAAAACCAATTTTTCAAATATTAATCACATTTAAGGTTCTGTATCTTTAGATTCTTTTCTGTACTTATTTCTACATCTAGGCCCCCATACTGCAACACAAGTTTTATCAACGTTGCTAGAATACCAATGCTCGATGACTGGATCAAAATACACTTTCTCATGTTCCCCCTCTCCCCCAAACTCCATACCAGATCCAAGCCTATAACTAGTAGATATCATGTTGTCACCATTGTGTAATTGTTCAACAAGGCCAACTGATTCATTATTTAGTTTCATTAGATGTATCCATGAAAATTTAGTAAAGCCATCCACAAAAAGTGTTCAAAACCTGCTGAACTCAATCAGATTGCCAGCTAGATCACAGGAGCATGGTACAACCGTGGGTTGATCAGTGGCTAGGGATATAACAATATTGCTTCACCTGCCCAGCGTGCATCGAGCCTTGCAAATCCTCTTCTTGCAGCTACTGTCGAGCCATAGTAACGACCTCTTCTCACCCTCGTCATCGCTTTCAAGCCATGGCAATGGATATCTCATCATCGCCATCAAGACCTCACGACCATATCTCTCCTATGACATCAACTTGAAAGCCCATGACCAGTGGGGTGGCAAAAGTCTGATCCACACTCCAAACAGAGCAGAAAAGAGGAGTTTCGATGTAGCGAGTGGCGAAACACGGTGGCTGCTAAGTGCAGATTGGCAGTGCACAGTAAATATAGGGCTCGAGCAAACCGCATCCCTAATAACTTTCCCTTCTCATATTTTTTATTAGTTTTTCTTTTTGTCCATATTGATTCAGCTTAGCCAGGTGCAAGCCAACTCATTTGAGTTGAATGGTTTAACTGTTTAACCCGGCGAGTCGAATAGATTATTTAAAATCGTGGGTCTTTAGGGAACCCAACAGGGTTTGGGTAATGGGTTACGCCGGTCAACCCACTACAGTCTCTAAACATTGTCCACAATAGTTATGCAAAAGCACTAGCCAAATGATTAAATCACAAGCATTTCCCATATAAGTCAATAAAAACAAATTAAAGTGGTGCAGTAGGTATACTTTTCAAACTAAAAGAACAAGAATCATTATGATGTTTTAAAACAATATGACTCGTTATTATGACTCTGACTACTAAACAAGTAATCTAGAATTGCTGGTAACTCTTATTAGATGATCAAGAGTAGTATGCCTGCAATATGCTAAAAGGTTTGATGGCAAAATTGATTATCAGCATCCTGCAGCCAACCTTCCAAGTTACTAAGCCCTCTAAGATTAGTAAATAAATTGCCTCCCAGTTCAACTCCTTGACAATAAAATGTATAAGAAAGAAGGTTATATTGCTTATGTGTCTTGAGTCTTGACGAAAGGAGTTCAGTATTCAGACTAGGTACACGCAAAACAAAGGATAAAGACATATGGAACCACATCTAATTTACTTGCCCTTAAGATTATTACATAGAACATTCTACAAGTCTAGTCCACCTTGTCTTGTGACAATACTTATGTCTGACCTTCCAGGACATATTAGTTATATGATAGCATCAGAATGGATGAACATTGAAGGAGGTGAAGATGATCTACCAAGTAGATAGCGTGATAAGAGGGATAAAAAAACACTAGATTATTCATCATGAAATCAAAAGAAGTAACCCTTTGAATGACTTGCCCATTAGTGATGATTATCCAATTTTGGTAAGGAAATAGTTGGCACACCTTTCCATATTTAACTTGAAGAGAGGCTCCAGAACTACCATCCTATCCATGTATAAAACCAACTCATCCATGATAAGTAATAGCTAATTCTAAAGCTTGAAGCTTGTATAATCCTCACTTGGAGCTGCATGTGCCAAGATAGCCTTCTCAACAAGAGAATACAAGTAGTCGTGACCACATCTTTCTGGTAGTTAATAAAAGGAAGTCAAAATCTAGCATGTTGTAGATCCAGACATGCATATATACTCATATCATGGGGAAAAAAACTAGCTAAAGGTCATAGAAACTTATGATCTCCATGTCCTTCTGAGTATCTTTCTGATTCTTTTTGCAAATAACTTGAAATTGGTTGGAAAACTTATGCTCCTCCCACATGCCTTTAAGAATAGTGGAATCATCAAACCAAGATTTGGTGAACCATGCCGAACCAGTTGGTTGGGGGCATACCGAACCGGACTAATTAATTACCTGCAAGGTTCAAGGCTCGAATCGAGACAATAACCTCCTCCCCCTCACGACACTTCAAAGTTCAAACCCTTGCCTCCCCTCTCTTCCCCTCCTCCCTCCTCCCCTGGCCCCTCTTTCTCTCTGTCAGTGTTTGCTTGAAGCCCTCATCACCGAATTCGGCCTCTCTCTCTTCTCGCTTAGCCCTTGAAGCCCATCAAAGCCCTCCTCTAGATCTGACCTCTCTCTCTCGTGCGAAAAAGCCTGTCGAAGCCCTCAAAGCACTCCTCCGGATCCAACCTCTCTCCCACATTGCAAAGCCAAACTCGTTGAAGCCCAACCAAATGAGTCCGCCCTCTCCCTCTCTCTCTTCCTTCCTCGCCTTCTCCCTCTCTCTATTTATGTATGTTCTGATATAGTATGATACAAACCCGTACTGTATAGGGTTCTAGCATGTCTTAATGGGCAGCGGAAGCTAGGAATTTTAAAAATTTCTTAATAAAGTCCCTATGCATGAAACCCTTTTAAGCCTAGATCATCTTAATTATTACAATCAAATGACATAATATAAATGCAGATATAGTAGAATACCTCAAACGCTAATGCAAAGTGTACAATCTCTACAAGGCGTCCAAGTGTCCGCCCTCCAATGGTGATCCACACGAAAACTTGATCAAGACTTTAGCTCCAAAGACTTTTGATCCTTAATGCAGAATTCTTCTAAAGAACTCAATTGGCTTGCTTTCTTTCCTCTCTAATTTTCTTTCACTTTTCTAAAATTACTACTAATATTTTTGTCCTAAAGAAGACCTTGTCTTGGCTTAAGACACCTTAGAAGCAATGCTAGAAAGAGACACTCTTGTAAGAAAGAAGAGATGAGGGAGAGAGTTGGATGAAAAATACAGTGGAATGATTTTCTTTTTATAGATGGCGTACGGATGCATGTCAAAAGGACACATCTCATCCACATGTCCCTTGATGAAGGGGTGTGATCATTCATGAAGAGCGCTTATCAAAAAAGGAAGGCGTATTTATGAAGAGGCGTGATTAAGATGAAGCGCTAGATAAGGCGCTTCATTCTTATCCAAACACCATGTGGTCCCCTCCCTTCTCACGCATGAAAAATAGGTGCCAACCTTGTCCATTGATCAAAATCCAATGATGATCCAATGGCTAGAAAAAATGGCACCATAAGAAGGGAGGAGAGAAGATGATGCAGTGGAGTGTAGTTTGGATAAGGCGTTTCATCCTTATCCAATTCAAGGGGCTCCACTTCATTTCCACCGTATTCCCTTCATGCTATGTGATGTTGACCAAGTCAACATCACAAGTCCATCACGCCTCAGCCATGAATCCCTCTTTTTAAAGCATTATCACATGATCTAAGGGCTAAGGATCAAGGCGCCATCATGAAGGGAATTAAGTGATCATCCAACGGCTCTAGGATGATCCAATGGTTCTCCTTCATGGTGCCATCCAATCATCCCATTATATCTTCATCCAATGGCTGATGAAGATCCAATGGTCATGATTAAAAGCCACATCTAACCCAATTCAATTGGGTTCAAACCAAATCACCATTATATCTTCAACCAACGGTAGATCAAGATCTACGGTCTAAATTGAATGATTTATCAAATCTAATCCAATTAGACTCAAAACAAGCCAATTAGGTCCCAACTCTTGGCTAACCTATATTAGAATACGATCTAATCAAATTAGATCAATTAAGAATCAGATTCGAATCCAATTCGAATCAGGAGCTAAGGGTTTGCAACACCTGCTAGGATGTTTATCTTGCAAACATGATCTAATCCAATTAGACCCTTGATAAGTTTTCTTGTGTGTGACCCATTGGGTTCCATACTTAGCCAGCAATAGGTGTGAGTGCGAGTTGACCCAACTTGATTAGAACTCTTCTAATCGATTTAGGTCCAAACTACGCGATCCCGAACTTAACAATTAGAATCCTTTCTAATTGGTGATCGAAAACTCTTTAATTCGATCAAACCTATAAGACAAGATTGACGTCTAGCAATGTATCATGTCTACCCGAAAAATATGGAATTTGGTGGAAATACCAAAAATACCCTTCAGTGGCAAGTTACCGTGCAATTCAATCCTTCAATCAAACTACATCCCGAATATGTATATGAGTATGAATGTATGTCAAACTCAATTTCATATTCATATTTCTCTGAATCTTCTAATGATAATTCGAATCATGAAATATTAGAAACTCTTTCTAATTTTCATCTTGCTTTGATCAAAGACTCCCTGAATTATCATATGATTAGAATAAATAGGATGGTATCTTCTCTTACTAGAAGTAATTGATTACTTGTTGATCTACTCATAATCTTCGTACACAATTCACCATATCCAGAAGACCTCGTACACAACTTAAAGTTATGAATGAGTGTGAACCAAAACATGGGTTCATGTGCACAAGATACCATGGTGATCTCAGGTCAAAGGATCAGTTGCACAACTCCCACTAAGAGAATCATCTTTTGACATGTAAGACTTCATAAGATTTCTCTTCGTAGGTCAATTCAGTGAACTCATTCTTCTAATGAGCACCCATATCCTTGTATTAGTGTCTCCACACAAGTGATTGTGAGATCAATCACCCTCTGCATCGAGCATACATAAAACGTGCCAGTCTTTTTGGTAGCATTGATCCCCGACTCAATGTACCAACGACTGGAAATATTTAAGATTAGGGTTTTAGGATTTTAGGTCTCACTAGTATGATCTCATCATAGCCCTAAAACCATTTTCCTAATCTAAGGTGTTCATCACAAATATAATAAACAGCGTATGATGAAACATAATGCCTTTATTCATAATTAAATGTCATGTATATGATTTGGACAAATCAAAAGAAAAATCCTTCGCAATACATATTGCGATTGGCTTGTAGGGCATCTATTCTCTCAATCTTCCACTTGCACTAAAGCCAATCGCCTTTATATTTTATCCCCATACAATTGAGATGACGATCGAACTGCTGCTGGGAATATTTAAGATTAGGATTTTAGGATTTTAGGACTCACTAGTATGATCTCATCATAGCCCTAAAACCATTTTCCTAATCTAAGGGGTTCATCACAAATATAATAAACAGCGTATGATGAAACACAATGCCTTTATTCATAATTAAATGTCATGTACATGATTTGGACAAATCAAAAGAAAAATCCTTCGCAATACATATTGCGATTGGCTTGTAGGGCATCTATTCTTTTAATCTCCCACTTGCACTAAAGCCAATCGCCTTTATATTTTAGCCCCATACAATTGAGATGACGATCGAACTGCTGTTGTGGTAGAGCAGTTAGTGAACGGATCTGCTAAGTTGTTCTTTGTGTCTACTCGTTCAATGCTGTGGTGGAAGCATCTTAGAATGTGCTTGGATTTGTAATGAGACCTTGGTTCCTTTGCTTGAGCAACAGCTCCAGTGTTGTTACAATAAACTGGAACTGGTCCAGCAATCTCAAGAACTACTCCCAACTCAGAGATGAACTTCTTCATCCAGACAACTTCCTTAGCGGCTTCACTTACAGCGATGTATTCTGTCTCAGTAGTTGAGTTAGCTACAGTTTGCTGCTTGGAACTCTTTCAGCTCACTACACCACCATTTAGGGTAAAGACATATCCTGAAGTGGACTTGCTATCATCTGGGTCTGACTGAAAACTAGAATCAGAAAATTCTTCTAGTTTTAACACAGAACCTCCATAAAATAGAAAAATATCTTTAGTCCTTCTCAAATACTTAAGAATATTTTTCACAGCTATCCAATGATCCTCCCCTGGATCAGCCTGGAATCTGCTTGTTATGCCTAAGGCATAAGCAACATCAGACCTGGTACATAACATAGCATACATTATTGATCCTACTGCCTAAGCATAGGGAATAGAATTCATTCTATTCCTCTCTTCAGATGTCTTAGGAGACATCTTCTTAAAGAGACGTATGCCATGACTCATAGGCAAGTAACCTCTTTTACTTTCTTCCATGCTGAATCTTTTCAGCACATGATCTATGTACCTAGACTTGGACAAGCCTAGCATCTTTTTAGATCTATCCCTATAGATCTTTATACCAAGTATATAGGATGCTTCTCCCAAGTCTTTCATGGAAAAGCTTTTTGATAGCCAAGTTTTGACCGATTGTAACATTGGAATATCATTTCCAATGATTAGTATGTCATCTACATATAATATTAAGAAAACAATGACACTCCCACTAGTCTTCTTGTACACACATGGTTCATCCATATTTTTGATAAAACCAAACTCTTTGACTGTTGTATCAAAACGGATGTTCCAACTCCTTGATGCTTGTTTTAATCCATAAATGGATCTCTTAAGCTTGCATACTTGATTTGCTCTCCCTCTTGAGACAAATCCTTTTGGCTGTGTCATGTAAACCTCTTCCTCAAGATGACCATTAAGGAAGACGGTTTTGACATCCATCTGCCAGATTTTATAATCATAGTATGCAGCTATTGCAAGCAAAATCCGAATAGATTTGAACATAGCTACTAGTGAAAAAGTTTCATCATAATCAATTCCTTGTTTTTGCCTGAAACCTTTTGCCACCAATCTAGCCTTGTAGGTTTCTACTTGGCCATCTGCTCCAATCTTTTTCTTATATACCTATTTGCAACCTATGGATTTTACACCCTCTGGTGCATCAACCAAAGTCCATACTTGGTTGGTATACATAGAGTCTTTCGGATTTCATGGCTTCCAGCCATTTGTTAGAGTCGCTACTCATGACAGCTTCCGAATAGGTCAAAGGATCATCATTTCAATGATGTGGGCTTCATTATTCTCAATAATAAACCCATACCTCTTAGGTGTATTTCGCACTCTATCTGAACTTTGGAAAGGAGATGTGTGTTGTGGTTGTACCTTATCAATGGGTACATCTGGTTGAGGAATATCTTATGTATCTATTTGTAAGTCTTGAACTTCTTCAAGTTCAATTCTTCTATCCTTGCACTTTTCAAAGAAAAACTCTTTCTCCATGAAAGTGGCATGCCTTCCTAAAAAAACTTTTGTTCGGTAGGATGATGGAAGATGTATCATATACTACCTTTAGGATAACCTACAAAAATACATTTATCTGATCTAGCACTTAGCTTGTATCGAAAATTTCTTTTGACATAAGCTTGACAGCCCCATATCTTAAGATACTTAAGATTTGGCTTCTTACCTCTCCATATCTCATATGGAGTGCTAGGTACAGACTTAGAAGGTACCCTGTTTAATATTAGTGCAGCAGTCTCTAGGGCAAAATCCCAGAATGAAATAGGAATGTAAAGCACATCATGGACCGTACTATATCTAATAAAGTATGATTCCTCCGTTCGGCTACACCATTTAATTGTGGCGTATAAGGAGGTATCCATTCAGAGAGAATACCCTTTTCCTTAAGATGATTTAAAAACTCACTAGAAAGGTATTCATCTCCTCGATCAGATCGAAGGATTTTAATACACTTTTCAGTTTGTTTTTCAACCATACTTTGATACTCTTTAAATTTATCAAAGGCTTCGGATTTATGTTTCATAAAATACACATATCCGAACCTTGATAAATCATCCGTGAATGTGATAAAGAGTATCCACCTCTAGCTGGAGTTGTCATAGGACCACATACATCTGTATGTATAAGTCCTAATAACTCACTTGCCCTTTCTCCATGTCCAGTGAATGGAGACTTGGTCATTTTTTCCATAAGATAAGATTCACAAGTTCCTAATGATTCAAAATCATAAGGATCAAAGAACTTTTCTTTGTATAACTTGTTAATCCTTGATTCACTTATGTGACCAAGTCGGCAATGCCAAAGGAGGGTATTATTCACTTTCTCTCTTTCTTTTATTGCTTTTATCAATATGAAAGACATTGTCATTAAGTAATAAAATTAGAAGACCATTTTCCATAATGCCATTGCAAAGATGCTTATTAGAAAAATAAATAGAGCAACCATTGCCCTTTCCATTAATTTCAAAACCTTTCTTTAATAACAAAGGAATGAAAATTACATTTCTAATAATTTTGGGCATATAATAACAATTTTCTAATTGCAGGAGCTCTCCCGAAGGTAACTCCAAGTTGTAGGTTCCAACAACTTCAGCCTGGATGGACTCTCCTCCAGCGCCATAAAGCTCGAAGTCACCTTTCTTCAAAATTTTAATTTTCTGTAGTTCATGCAAAGATTTGCAAATGTGAAAACCACAGCCAGTATCCAATACCCATGAATTTGAATTTGAAGAACTTAATGACAAGTTGGCATGTAACATAAACATACCTTTCGATGCAACTCTTGCATCGGTCTTCATACTTGCAAGAAAACTCTTGCAATTTCTCTTCCAGTGGCCTTCCTTGCCGCAGTGGAAACAAGTACTTGTTCCGGAGATTTTCTTTCCTTCTTCTTGATCTTGCTACTTTTAGGGTTCAACCTTTTCTTAAAACCCTCATTGTCTGATTTCTTCCTTAAACCCTTATCACCAAGAAGGATCGGACCCTTTTCCTTCTTGATATGGATCTCAGCTGTCTTTAATATATTTAACAGCTCAGGCAGGGAGGCGTTCGGCTTATTCATGTGAAAATTCACTACAAACTGAGAGAATGAATCAGGTAGTGATTGCAGGATCAAATCCTGATTGAGCTCACTGTCCATAGCAAAACCTAATTAACTTAATCTGGTGATTAAGTCTATAACCATTAGACAATGGTTTTGCACGGATGTCCCTTCATTCATCCTTGCACAAAATAACTGCTTAGATATCTCATATCTAGCAGTTCTACTCTGCTCTCCATATAGCTCCTTTAAATTAAGAAGTATAGAGAGAGTATCCATGCTATCATACTGCCTTTGTAATTCATTTGACATAGAGGCCAGCATGATACATTTGACAGTCAAACTATCATTCTTCCACATCTTATGTGTGGCAACCTCCTCTTCAGTAGCATTATCCACTATATCTCCAAGATGAGGGGTTTCAAGTATATAGAAAATTTTCTCCTGAGCGAGTACAATTTTCAGATTCCTCAACCAGTCCACATAGTTAGGACCGATCAACTTATTGACATCTAAGATGCCTCTTAGTGATAGTGAAGATGTCATTTAATATAGAATTAATTGTACATAAGCAAAGAACAAAACTAACATAAGCAAACCAATAATGATGACATATATACAATTAGACAATGACTTTATCTAATTGTTACTCCCACTATTTTTATCGAATATCATAGCCCTCTCCTATGATAAACGAGAAAACCTAATTTTTCTTAGTAGGGTTGAGATCCTAATTCTTCATAAAAGCCTTGTGGTTATACAACAAACCCTTATGAGTTCAAAAGTAGGAAACTCTTTTCAATTGCATCTCATGCAATTCCCAACTTTATCCTATCCTCTTAAAATACTTATTGCTTTATGTTAGCACAACAAATAATAATGTTTTAGTTAAGTCAAACCCTTCATTTCCATATAGTCATATTCGAATAATATTGCCCTTGTGGTTGCACAACAAAGCAATATATTAAAATATACCATAAGCATTTTAATGCACCAAGACAATATAAAATCCGTCCCCATAGTAAGCCTCGTGTTAGCACAACAAACTAGTATGGATCTTAACATAATAATGTCCAGGCATGAAGGAAGGCTATCAATAGTGTTATATCAACATTAAGCTTATCCATAATAGGCAATCAAACAATTGGCCAGGTAAGCAGGTGGGAGGCTCCCCTTACTCAGAAAGTAAGGTCCTAATTAAAGAACCACCTTTAGTGCTTTCCTTAGACACTAATTAGATCAATTGTTCTAAAATGGGTTAGCCCAAAGTTTTTCAACACTATGACTTAATATAATTTTTATTGAGGGCTTACTAGTCTCTAGCACATTCTTTAATTGTAACATATGTTTAACATGTCTAAAATAAACTATCATGCATCATGGCTATCTCATAGCATGTACAAATCATAAGTAAATGATTGAATCAATTAATATGCTTCAACATATCTTTATATGGAAAATTTCATATCATGACATTTTATTACATATCACATCATATATCAATCATACATTTCAGCATTTCACTAAGCATATGACATTACTATCTCATAGTAAATTAATAATCATACATCATGCATAATTATTTGATTGAACCAATTAAGGACGGCTCTGATACCACTGTAGGGTTCTAGCATGTCTTAATAGGCAGTGGAAGCTAGGAATTCTAAAAATTTCTTAATAAAGTCCCTATGCATGAAACCCTTTTAAGCCTAGATCACCTTAATGATTACAATCAAATGACATAATATAAATGCAGAATTAGTAGAGTACCTCAAACGCTAATCCAAAGTGTACAATCTCCACGAGGCGTCCAAGTGTCCGCCCTCCAATGGTGATCCACACGAAAAGTTGATCAAGACTTTAGCTCTAAAGACTTTTGATCCTTAATGCAGAATTCTTCTAAAGAACTCAATTGGCTTGCTTTCTTTCCTCTCTAATTTTCTTTCACTTTCTAAAATTACTTCTGATATTTTTGTCCTAAAGAAGACCTCCTTGTCTTAGCTTAGGACACCTTAGAAGCAATGCTAGAAAGAGACACTCTTGTAAGAAAGAAGAGATGAGGGAGAGAGAGAGTTGGATGAAAAATACGGTGGAATGATTTTCTTTTTATAGATGGCTTACGGATGCATGTCAAAAGGACGCATCTCATCCACATGTCCCTTGATGAAGGGGTGTGATCATTCATGAAGAGCGCTTATCAAAAAAAGGAAGGCGTATTCATGAAGAGGCGTGATTAAGATGAAGCGCTAGATAAGGCGCTTCATTCTTATCCAAACGCCATGTGGTCCCCTCCCTTCTCACGCATGAAAAATAGGTGCCAACCTTGTCCATTGATCAAAATCCAATGATCATCCAATGGCTAAAAAAAATGGCGTCATAAGAAAGGAGGAGAGAAGGTGATGCGGTGGAGTGTAGTTTGGATAAGGCGTTTCATCCTTATCCAATTCAAGGGGCTCCACTTCATTTCCACCGTATTCCCTTCATGCTATGTGATGTTGACCAAGTCAACATCACAAGTCCATCACGCCTCAGCCATGAATCCCTCTTTTTAAAGCATTATCACATGATCTAAGGGCTAAGGATCAAGGCGCCATCATGAAGGGAATTAAGTGATCATCCAACGGCTCTAGGATGATCCAATGGTTCTCCTTCATGGTGCCATCCAATCATCCCATTATATCTTCATCCAATGGCTGATGAAGATCCAATGGTCATGATTAAAAGCCACATCTAACCCAATTCAATTGGGTTCAAACCAAATCACCATTATATCTTCAACCAACGGTAGATCAAGATCTACGGTCTAAATTGAATGATTTATCAAATCTAATCCAATTAGACTCAAAACAAGCCAATTAGGTCCCAACTCTTGGCTAACCTATATTAGAATACGATCTAATCAAATTAGATCAATTAAGAATCATATTCGAATCCAATTCGAATCAGGAGCTAAGGGTTTGCAACACCTGCTAGGATGTTTATCTTGCAAACATGATCTAATCCAATTAGACCCTTGATAAGTTTTCTTGTGTGTGACCCATTGGGTTCCATACTTAGCCAGCAATAGATGTGAGGGCGAGTCGACCCAACTTGATTAGAACTCTTCTAATCGATTTAGGTCCAAACTGTGCGATCCCGAACTTAACAATTAGAATCCTTTCTAATTGGTAATCGAATTAAACTCTTTAATTCGATCAAACCTATAAGACAAGATTGACATCTAGCAACGTGTCATGTCTAACCGAAAATATGGAATTTGGTGGAAATACCAAAAATACCCTTCAATGGCAAGTTACCGTGCAATTCAATCCTTCAATCAAACTACATCTTGAATATGTATATGAGTGAATGTATGTCAAACTCAATTTCATATTCATATTTCTCTTAATCTTCTAATGATAATTTGAATCATGAAATATTAGAAACTCTTTCTAATTTTCATCTTGCTTTGATCAAAGACTCCCTGAATTATCATATGATTAGAATAAATGGGATGCTATCTTCTCTTACTAGAAGTAATTGATTCCTTGTTGATCTACTCATAATCTTCGTACACAATTCACCATATCCAGAAGATCCCGTACACAACTTAAAGTTATGAATGAGTGTGAACCAAAACATGGGTTCATGTGCACAAGATACCAATGGTGATCTCAGGTCAAAGGATCAGTTGCACAACTCCCACTAAGAGAATCATCTTTTGACATGTAAGACTTCATAAGATTTCTCTTCATAGGTCAATTCAATGAACTCATTCTTCTAATGAGCACCCAAATCTTTGTATTAGTGTCTCCACACAAGTGATTGTGAGATCAATCATCCTCTGCATCGAGCATACATAAGACGTGCCAGTCTATCTGGTAGCATTGATCCCCGACTCAATGTACCAACGACTGGAAATATTTAAGATTAGGATTTTAGGATTTTAGGTAGCCTTAAAACCATTTTCCTAATCTAAGGGGTTCATCACAAATATAATAAGCAGCGTATGATGAAACACAATGCCTTTATTCATAATTAAATATCATGTACATGATTTGGACAAATCAAAAGAAAAATCCTTCGCAATACATATTGCGATTGGCTTGTAGGGCATCTATTCTTTCATACTGTACCGAACCGATAGCTGGCTGGTACAGGCCCCAATACTGGTCGAGCAGACCTTGCATTGAAGTGTCCCCACATAATGATTTGCTCTTTCTTGATAGACTAGCTTCCTTTATAACAACCAAGAATCCACTGCGAATATCAAAGAAATCAACCTGCTATAATCCTTGAATCCATTGAGAAGGGAAAACATGACACAACACAAGTGTCATTAGCTTCACGCTGATCATATCTTGGATCCCTTCCATCTAATTCAACTAAACCACTATCAATATACCTCACTTTCATCTTGCCTGAGAAGGACAGATGCCAACTTATGACCATGTCTTTGCAGTAATTAATATATGGTAGCCAAAATCTAGCATGCCATAGATCTTGACACACATATACCAATATCCTAGATAAAACATTGGCTAGATTTTAGAAAAGCTTATGATCTCTGCATGCTTCTGAGCATCTTTCAGATTCCTTTTGCAAAATAAGTTGAAATTGGTAGGAAAAAGCTAAGCTGCTCCCACATGCCTCTGAGAACAGTGTAATTATCAGACTATCTGCACACAATGATTTATTATCTCTTGATAGAGAAACTACCTCTATAACAGCCAAGAACTAGTTGTTCATTTCAAAGAAAGTAACCTGCTACTAACCATGAAATCCATTGAGAAGGGAAACCATGAGAAGAGACAGGTGTCGTCAGATTCAAATTGATCATATCTTGGGTCCCTTTGATATAGTTCAACTAGACTTATCAACATACCTCATTTTCATCTTGCCTGAGATCCATGTCAAGTAGGTTAGCATGTTCAACAGTTCATCCGCAATTTAATGCCTAGATATTCACTTTGATTTTGAGGTTCCAGAGATGAAACCTTCATGTCCTCAAATGACATTAAAGAATAGAACATAACTCCAGATAGTTTGTTGGAGAAGTTGAAAAAAAAATGAAGGACAATAATAGTCACCAAAACCAACATATGCAACAACGGATCCTATAATAGTCACAAAATACACATCCACAAGGAAATGTGTAGCCAAGGGATGTTTTAAGGGTTGTCCCAACAAAAAAAAGAAAAAGTATAACATATCATCTGAAATTATATTAAGATTTTGTAAACTGTCCCCCATTATTAGTGAATCCAAATTATGGCAGTAATGGAAGGCCTTTGTGATGTGCATCTAGGTCTTTAGTTAAACCTGAAACTCCAGAAAAATGTGAGTATCCAAGGTTTGATATAAACATGCCATGGGCAAAAGAATTTTTTCATGATATACATCCTAAAGGCAATCAACCAACAAGCACCATAGTTCTCTTCATAAGACCAAAAAGTGAAAAACTGTTCTCTTTTTCATCAAGAGTTATAAGATTACAATAAAAAGGACAGAAAAGGATTATCAAAGGGATACAAAGGGATACAGAGGGGTGACAGTAACAGCATGGCTCCTTGCAAAAAGATCGTGATATGAGAATTTTCTCTTTTCATATGAAAACCTGAAGGAGGCTCCACCATGATAGCTCAAGACCACCATGGAGGCACAATAAGAAGGAAGTTGTCAAGGGAGTTCACTTCTTCTGTACCAGTCAGATGCCACAAGCATGGAAGACAACATTTGCAACTCTCATCGCTAAGATCTCAAACCCTACTGAACGTGGTCATTATAGACCAATCAGTCTCTCTAATACAGTCTATAAGTGGTGCCAAGTTGTTGGCATGAGGTTAAGCAATGTCCTAGGAGCTCTGATCTGTGAAAACCAAGTAGGCTTCATGATGGTCAGCAGATAGCTGCTCATTTTATCATGAAATTGATAGACACTAGAAGAGTTGTGGCCTTGAAATTGGATATGGAGAGTATAGAGTGTATTGGATATTTTATCTCAATGCTGTCAGCGAAAAATTCCTAAATCCTTATCAATGAAAGAATGGGTAGCAGGGTATATCAAATATCCATTATTTTCTATTCTTATGAACAGAACACCCTCACCTTCATTCCAGTCAATGGATGGCCTGCATAGGGTGCCCATTGTCCCCTTATTTTTTCTTAGCTGTTGACTTCCTCTCAACTATGTTAAATTGAGCTCTGGGGGGAGGCTCTTTGCATGGGTTCCGTATAGGGAGACTTGAGCACCATATCTCTCATCTTCTTTTTGTAGATTATTGCTTAACTCTGTCAAGAGCAACAATCAGGGAATGTCGGAAGCTGAATAGAGTTTTGGCTGTTTACTGCAAGGTGTCCAGCTGGAGAATCAACCTGTCAAAGTTGAAAGTTTTGTTTAGTCCTAGAATGAAGAACAACAGTGCTGATTGCTGATAGGTTGGCCATGGAACTTGGTGTGCAAAAGACAGCTACTTTGGGGCACTACTTGGGAGTCATTATAACTGGGAAGAAACCAAGTCACTAAGATTTCAACCAATTCCAATCAGCTCTTATGGGAAATTGGATGCCTGGAAGTGGAGGTGTCTATTCTTTGCTGGTCAGGCATGCTTGCGAAAATCTGTGATTGTGCGTGCCGCAACCCATCTCCTATCCAACAGTGTCATACCTATGGGTATAATCCAATGGCTAGGCAAGTTTTGCAAATCTTTTCTTTGGGGGCATACAATTGATAAGCATGCTAGCATTTAGTTTCATAGGAAGTTGTATGCAGGCCAAAGAATGTTGAGGATTAGGAATTTCTAGCTTACACCTACTGTCTACAGCTCTTATGACAAGACCAACAATGAAATTGATTCTTGATCCTCAGAATATTTGGAATCAAGTTGTGAGAAGTAAATACTCTTTCAGTGAGTCTTGGTTACAAGGTTCACCATCTCGGTACCGGACCCTATACCGGTACCACACTAGCACAGAGTCGGTATAGTATGAAACGGAGTTTTTGTTGGCATACCAAGTATCGGTATGCCACCCGTACCGGATATTGATACCGAACTAGTACGGTACGGTACACTTCGTACTGTCTAGTTCAGGTCGGTACGGCGTACCATACGTCGCTGTCTTGTAATCCCTCTTGCTAACTCATCAGGTTTGCAAAAAGATATTTTGGCATTGCAGTTCTATAATCGTTGATAAATTACCATTAGGTGGTTGGTTGAGGGGACTAGACCAACATTTTTGGATTGATGTTTCATCCAATGGTAGCCAAACCAACTACTTTCAACATTCATAGCCCTCTTGTTCTGAAGCTGGTCGGTTAAAGTCAAGTCCTTAAGAGAAATAGAAAATGAATAATGAAATGTCTTATATCAATTTTTTACTGCTGACTATATATTAACTAGATAGAAATTTCCCAACTCACATTGTGTCAGGCGGAGGGTTTCAAGAAGACTATTGCCACTGCAAGGTCCTATAAAGTCTCGCCCCATAAAACAGGCCTCCATAATACTCATTAGAATTGTCATTGGATTTGGAAACTTTATGGTTCATCATAGAATCTAGGGTTTCCTATAGAAGGTTTCCCGGTATGGCATTCTTTCGGTGGATGATCCGGAAATTAGAGGACTTGGGCAAGGAACATGTATCAGATGTAGCCTCAACAGAGAAACCCTTCAATGTGCTCC
Organism: Phoenix dactylifera; assembly: GCF_051530095.1. Lineage (NCBI taxonomy): Eukaryota > Viridiplantae > Streptophyta > Magnoliopsida > Arecales > Arecaceae > Phoenix > Phoenix dactylifera. Next base: position 15,335,541 of record NC_143202.1, read on the forward strand.
GCTCTCCTGTCCTCATGCTATGGCAGGGCGGAATATTTGCTTATGGAATATCTGTTTTGCATATCGCCAATGAATAGAGACAATATTCATTGGGGTACTTATTGGATTTCCTTGTTCATCAGAGGTCAACTGCTATTAAAATTTGGGAATAGTAACGTGTTGTGATTTCCTACACCATGTGGTGACTATGGAATCAGAGAAATAGCACCATATGTCAAGGATTACAGCAAGGTCCTATCTCTATTTTCTGGACTATCTTGAGGCTTGCTGAGTATCAATCTCAATTCCAACCTCTATAAAATGACCTGAGCCATCTAGCCACCTAGGGCACCAACCATTGTCCTCAAAACCAAATTATCCAATGGCTACCTCCACAACCTGGATAAAAGTTATTTTTGATGGGTGATAAGGAAAGATACTATCAGGGTGGCTTTGTCGTTAGAGATTATCATTATCAGGGTCAAGCAGTAGCAGCCGGTGCAATACCTCTACAGTCTAGATCTATTCCCACGGTCGAACAATTGTCTACTTGGGTATGCGGTATGCCTGACTCTAGCTTGAAGGAGACTCCTCCATGGTCATCTCCTTGACTCATACTAGGCTAGCAAATTGTGCGCATCCTTACATCCATAACCTGTTCACTCTGGGTGCAAATCTGAGTGGCTGGAAGGCAGCTCATATACGTCAAGAATGTAACCGAGTTGCAAACTTGCTGCTTATGCTTGTTCCATTACCAAGATAGCATGTGGTTTGATTATGCCCCTAGATTCATTGTTGATGCAGTGCGGCTAATACTTGTGGTGTCTCATTTCCTAGGCATCGAGTTTTTCTTCATGGGCTTGGCCACAGTTATTACACCTGGACCACAGACCAACTTAGTCAAGGAGCTGGGTCACCATGCCGCTGGTCCGATCACCGAGTCAATTGGTCAAACAGGGTTTATATTAAAATATATTAAGAATTTCTAAAAAATAGATATAATGTGAGAAACATATACATATATAATTATTGATAAATATTTTAAATACTATACTTTAGATCATAAGGATCTATATGCAACACTACTCTCTAATTGCAGCATAATAAAATAATTATGAATCATTTAGTTTAGTTATAACAAAAAAGCACATAAAGTAGGAAAATATGTAGAACTATTTGATATCTTTCAATTATTTTAAATAGTAATATTTTGAACTGATATAAAGATTAGAATAAAGTATATATATTTTTCTTTTTCTACAAACAAGAGAACAATTTGACTATTAAAATGCTACACTCAAGGTATGTTGTACTGGCCCGAACTAGGCGGTATGGGGCGTATCGTACCATACTAGTTCAATTTCGGTATGCAGTATAGGTAGCGTACCGACACTCGATACGCTAAAAAAATTCTGTACTATACCGTACCAACATTATGCTAGCATAGCACCAGTACAGGGTCCAGTACTGAGACGGCAAACTTTGGCTACACCTTCTTGAAGAAACTTCATTCAGTAATGACCTAATAAATCATCACTATAAAACAATTATGAAATGTTTGTTAGTGGGTGGAAAGGTGGTTGCATAAGGTGGTTAGGGGTTCAATTCACTGAATAATACAAACCGGCTGGTTTGTCGGTCTCCTGGAAACCTAGCAGGTTTGATCCAATTGTAACCGGGTTAGATGCAGAACCTATGCCACTACAAACCTGGACTGAATAGGGTGCTAGATCATTGGCTTTTCAGTCCCACGAAACGGTCCGATCTAGGTCAAATACTACGACTTGGCCCATCTTTGTCAACAGAAGAAAAGGGAGCACACCATTTGCAGCTGCCAATCATAGTTCCCAGGGAAACCATATCTATTATTATTTCTATGAAATTAGATACAGATGGAAAACACCCTGGAAGAACATAAAAGACAATGGGATGTTGTCTAGCACACAGTCGAACTGCTGTAAATGAATTAAATTGTAAAAATAATTCTTAGACCTATATATTGATCTGATTTTACTCTTTATAGTAAAATGGGCAAAAAAGAGCAACTGGAGGATGAGAAGAAGAAAAAGGAGAGCATGAGAGAAAGAAGACTAGAGATTAGAGAGAAATCACGGCAAAAAGAAGAGAAGATAGAAATTTTAAAATGTAATGGAGCGGGGTGGGGGAAGAACTTCAATCTATTCAATATTCATCATGAAATCTGATTGTAGCTAGACACCTTATGAGTGTATTATATATGACTCCTTTATTAACCAGGATGATTCTGCAGACTTCCTTGACACTTCCCTCAAAAAAAAAAAATAATGGCTTTCCTAAAATAGCAAAATTCATAACTGCAAAGGATCCCAATACCAAAAAATTCCTTTCAGATCACAATCCTAATGAATTTAAAACTCTCCCAATCCAAGCTAAACCCAAAGTAGGACCTTTGAATGATATTCCCACTAGAAATAAGTTTTAGAAACTCACTAAATAAATAGGCCCACAATTGAGTATGAAAATCCCAAAAACATAAACAATCCTAGATTTCTTCCAAGAAACTTAAGTACAAAACTTATAATACTCAATAAAAAGCAAAGTTAACTGAAAGTAAAAATAAAAAATCAAATAAACCTACTTACACCATGACCTAAGTGATTTCTCGAGTATTACAATTTACATGCATGTTTTTTGAAGATTTGTGTGCTGTTGCATAATGGATATTTTTCACCAGTTATGCCTTGCTGTGTTCACAACTTCACATACTACTTCCCACATCCGCACCTTGACGGCAACTATCTTCCACAATGTATTGAGTCTATTGACTTCTTTTTGTTATGTTAAAACTCAAAAGACAAACAGCTAATTATATAAAAAGGCATCCTGCATTAATGATTTAACATTATAATAATGCAAGCTCCCCATCTAGATGAAATGAAGCTGGCATCACACATCAAAGGTACATAACTGAAAAAATATTCACTAGTTTTGTCATGAATTTCAGAAATCCACATCTTGACCATTTAATAACAAAACATTTTTGAAAGGAATACTATATAGAGATTAAAAAAAAAGCATCTCACCAATAGAGTAACTAACCTGAGGAATGTGAAATCCAATAAGAAGTAAAGGGATGGCGAGAATATCCAGATATAATTTGTAGTACTGCCAGAGAAGTTACACCTTCTTTATAACTTAAAACACAATAAAAGGATACAGAAAATAAAGACAAAATATCTGGATCAATACAATCACAATGATACATAATTAAGAAGGTCATATTTTGCCAACTCACTTTTACCAGTAGGCCTAAAATTCCACGATAGTTCTCAAACTTAAATGTCTGGAAAGAAATCTGAGAAAAACAACAAATCAAGATCAGTTATACCCTATGTAATGCTTGTCAAAAGCTCAGCAAAGTATAAAGCTATAATCCATTATATATACACCACATTACTGGAGAAGAAGGGCACATGCAAATACAAAAAATGTCATGATTGAAGATATACATCACAAGTGTGTCCATCAGTATCTAACATACAAATGATATAAAGGTGTACAATCTAGCAGCTGGTATACATGCATCAGATGAGAAGGCAGAGATATTATAATGAAATGAAGCCAGGAAAACACATGAAGATAGCTAGGCATCAGATTCTGATTATATCAGAAACTTAAAGTTACATCTGAAATCAGCAGCTAAGCAATCATCTATTATGGCAGAAGATGAAGCACTAACTTATACATTACATGCATGCTAGTGGATGGATGGCTGTGAGCCTGTCATCCAATCGAGTTAAAGAAAATTTTTATTATTTTTTTGAAACAATAAATGCATTGTCACTTTTCTTGGTGCACTCCTCTTGTTTCTCTTTGCTACAGGAAGAAATACACGAATCAAGAGGGCTGTCTATATCAGAACAGAAGGGAAATAAAATGGACACATCAAGGTGGATGTAGGCATAGAAAATAAGGGTGTTGATCAGCCATCCTCAAAGCCATGCAATGACACAAGCCTTACGCATTACATTATAGAAAGACTGATTACACATCTAGATCTAGTTATAAAGAAGACTATTTATTTATGCTAAGAAGAGCATCAATCAGATAAATATATCAAAAACTGTTTGCAACAAGAAAGCTAACAAAGATTTGTGAATAACACAAAAACAAGCCATGCACCAAACTTCAAGATAAAACATTTTATTAGGTAGATTATGCACTAAATTGAAACTTCTCAACCTTTCAAGGGCTTTAAAAAGGAATGAGGCATGCAAAAGCAATGGTTTTGATTTGCATATCTGAAAAAATGGCACTTAGATGCTTCATCTAAAGCCTCTATTATGTAGACAAAATAGATAAAGCAAGGGATACAAAAGAAGTTAATAATATATTAGTGAGACAAATCATGAAGTTTCAACCACCCTATGCAAGGGAAAAGTCGTTTAAACCTCAGTAGCCACTAACCAGGGTCTTCTAATGTGGCTGGTGCACAAACTCCAGTATTTTGCTCTGGTTCCTGGACCTGCTTCTAAGATCATCTAATGTTACAATCAAAGTTTGTCATCTTGGTACTAAACCCCGTATCGGTACAATCTTATTACAATGTCCGTATGGTACGAGACTGTGTACCAGTACAGTACATCCAATATGGTACGGTATGCCAAGTACGATATGGTACACCCAATATGGCAAACTTTGGATGCAACAACTATATGCTGAGTTTAAACTTCATTATTTTATATGTTGCTTTGTCATCTAAGTCAATGTAACACACTTTTCTAAAATCACACACCTAAATGATTTATAAGAAAGAAAATACTAACCTCAAACAAGAGGATCTTGAGCATTTAATTAAACGACACCAGGGCATGCTTCCTAGGTACTCTTACATCTAATTTTGCAAAGAACAACCTATGCCACTTCTATAACCACTCCTAATCCAGCCGACCAAGATTAACTATATAGAGCATATAATAATAAATATTTAATTCTAATTATTATGAAATGGGGTAGTCAAATTTTCCACAGATGGATCAAAGATGTTTTGGTATATATTTACACACAGATCACATTCACTATCATTACCCATTATGATGTTACAGACACCATAACATCAAAAAGTAGCCTTGATTTATAAAAATATGATATTACTATTTGATATTACAGACACCAATCTACATCAATTTTCTGCCTCCTTTGCAACTTGTTCCTATGTTAGTTAAATTTTGGAATTCGTCTCCAAGGTTGGTCTTCTTTGGTAACCGCTAGCCAACTTAATGCCAAGGTTCCACCCTTTCATCTGAGCTAAGGTGGTTTTTGCCATCAATATAAGACAAAAGCATAGATTTAAGCGTCATTGGCTTGTGCCATGGCATTTCCTGCTTTGTTGAAATAAAAAGTTATCCAAGAAATGTGTTTAAAATTCTTTTTATTAAAAAAGCTGGAAAAGGATTTAATGCATGTTGTGCCGACCCATGTTGTGCTGACCCATGCTGATGCTGGCATGGGCTGGCACATGAAACCTCGGACAACAATCTTATTTCCCTGTTACAACATTCAGAAAAACAAATGTTTTAAACTCCCAATGAAGTCGCGCATAGGCCTTGATGCATAAGGTGGAAGCCTCATGGATTTCCCAGAAACATAGTCACAGGTTCACAATCAAGGAATACTTCAGCTAAAAAGAGCAATATAAGATTATTTATATATTTATAAATTTATTCATGCAAAGCACCAGCAGTAATGCAAGGCCATTAAATTGTGATAAGTGATTGTTGAATGATAGATAATCTGCAAATAAATAGTAAGAATTGCATAAACTGAATAATTCTTAATTAATTTGATTGCTTGGCAGTAATGAGTTATAGGAGAAACAAGTGGCCAAGGAAATAATAATTCAAGAATCCCATAGTTATTCAGAAGAATATTGCTACTACATCATAAAATGTTTATGATCAAAAAAACTAAGATAAATAATTTGAAAACAAGCAAGAACGGTGTGGATGCTGCATTTGGACTTTGCTATGAACTAGAAAAATAAAAATCTTTCATACAATAAATGTACTAATGGTTTTAGGGATCCAAATCATCTTTATGATTAGCATATAATGAATATGTTATTTAGGATGGTTTTAGGGATCCAAATCATCTTTATGATTAGCATATAATAAATATGTTATTTAGAGGGCAATCGGGCCGGGTCAAACTAAATACAAGTCGGGTAGGATACAGGATAGTCTCTATGTTAACCCAAACCGGACTTGTTCATTAAACAAGTCAAAAATCTAAACCCGAACCTCTCCATTTTATCAAACAAGTAACCTAACCCAACCTACAATGGGTTGAAGCAAGTTAAACAGGTTAAACAAGTTAAACATTGCCACCCCTCTTCTTATTACACTTCGGATTGGAATTTGAATACCTATTTATGCATGCGCGCATGGATGTTAATGAAGTATAAGACTGAAATATCGTGTGCCCATGGCCAACCCTTAGTTGCCAGAATCGTGAGCGAGAGCAAGTGCAAGTGTGGGTATAGGGAAGTGAATCCTTTTCAAAACAGTTTTAATGATGAAGCACTTAGGAAGCAGATGTGGGTTCGATATTTGGGAATTATTAGAAGTGGGTACGGTGCATTAAACTATATAGAAGATTCTGGCTACCAAGGGCCAATTGGCTTGGCAGTGGCACACCATGTTCTATGTTTTTCCAAGCATTTTTGCAATGTGGAACACACTAGCACAGCAACCTGAGAGAATAGCATGCAGCTGATGCCACGCTAAGGCCACATGCTAACAAGGCGTGAGCTCGGTATGTATTTGTTATGTCGTGCCATGCCAATCGGCAAATAAATTCATGATATATGCGTACTCTTTCTTTATATTGTCTATCAAGATAATCAAAGCCTGACATGCCTCCCATTATGCATAAGTTAAGGAGTATGGTGTGCAGCTCATGCAGGCCTCACTTATAAAAGTGTTAAACATGAGAAGTTGTCAGGCACCTTTAACAGCACGCCGCCCAACTCAATACCCCCCACCTCCCTGATAAAAGCATCAAAAAGCCTTCTTAAACAATGCTTTGTAATATATAGATTAATCTTTCATTTATGACATACAAGACCAATATGTATCCAATTAATTTTCAAACATGATTGACCAATTGAACTAACCAACCTTTCTTAAAGGAATAATCAGAACAACTAGATCAAAATAGTAAAATACTTGAGCAACTATCCTTTGTGGAAAGAAAGGCATTAGAGTACAGAAAAGCAGACAGCTATTGCAATAGTCTAAATTTTAAAATATGAAATCTTCATTTCCTTTGAGGACCCGAAACAATATAGTACATTTTTGAATCATATAACACAATTTAAAGGCACCTTGAACAATGTCAATAACCATTAAGGCTGCAAATCAGCCAAGTTGACCCGTGACCCAAGCCGATACATTTTGGAGGACCCGTGGGGTCGGGTCGGGTCGGGTCCTAAAATTAAACTCATTCTCTTTTCTAGGTCGGGTCTGGGTTTACTGAATTCAGACCCGACCCAACCCAACCCATTCTATTTGAAATTTGGATAATTTTGAATTTTCAATCCTACGACCCGCCCCGACCCAACCCGAATCTATAAAATTATTTAGGCCCGCGGAGGTGCAAATAATTTCTGAAGCCATGGATGGCTTGACCCGAACTAAACCCGAGTCGGACCCAAATTTTGAGGTTGGATCCGAGTTATACATGGACCCGACCCGACTCGGACCTGAATGACCCGCTGGGTCAAAAATTGTAGCGGTGGACCTGACCAAATCCGATCCAATTTTTTATTGGGTTGGGTTTGGATCCAAAATTAGGACCCAAACAAAGAACCGGGTTGAGTCGAGGTCACTCATCACCAGACCCGACCCATTTGCACCCCTACTAACCATACTTATTTCTCGAATAGTTAAGATGATAGGCCAAAATAACATACAGAGCATGATATGCTTAATGAGAATGGAAAAACAGCACAAATCAAAAGATCTTGAGAAAAGAGAAGTGAATATGAATAAGTACCTGAACATTAATATAATGCAAGCCTGCAATCAGGATAGGAAAGATAGGACCTAAAATACCGTGTGGGAAATCAGTCAAATTTTGGAACCACAGTGTGCCACCCTGAATAAATATTTGTTAGAAACTCTACACACAAGATAAAGGGAAGGTGGAGAAAACACTGCTTCACAAGCCCCAACAAAAACTTTGTGAATTTCAAAAAAAAACAGTAAAGAAATCTGAACATCTCGGTATGCAATTAGGAAAATTAGTAAATCATTTATTTTGAATCCTGGAGTGCAAAACACCAGGCCATGATACATCAAACATATGTAATTCTTCATTCCTTAAAATTCTCAAATAAATCCATTCAAATCACGTTTAACACTGTGGCCGGGATAGAGACCAATCTAGGAAAAAATAGCACGAACATGATAATATTTAGCAGATATTTCAAAGGAACAGAAGAAAAAAATTGCTTTTGGAGTCATAAATAAAGTAGAATGCATAATCAAAATAAAGTTACTGCATCTTTGAGATATCCAACCTACCAAGAAAATCTATGATAATAAATTTGTATATGGTCAAGTACAAGCCAATTTCCAAAATATCATATCGTTGCAAAACAAAGATAAAACTTTTATTACATATGTGATCTTCCGAATCTGCATATTTTTTTGTACTCCACCCACATGATGCTTGTTATTTCCATTCCCACAGAAAGACAAGCCAATTAGGATTTCCCATAGGCTCATAGCACTAATCATTGTTGCAGCATCAAATATGTCACATTTTCCATGGTGGCTTGCATCATACTGTTTCATTGCTGTTTGTAGTATATACATGTAAAATGAGCAGATATCATTTTTGTTCAAAATGACTTCACCATTTTTTTGTCTAGGGCATTTTAAAAGACCGCTGAAACAAAAGTTCACTATGTTAATCTTCTAAGCAAATTGCATTTTCATTTTTGTTTTGAATCTTCTCAAATGTCATCTTGCATACCTGACTGCTAGACATGGTCTGTTTAACCCAGACTCCTGAGTCAGAGTTTGCAAATAAAAACAAGTCCACTTACAATATGTCTTTCTTACCATAAGTTTAATGAGTTTTGGGTGTCATTTGACAAATAAACATGACAACTTAACTCTTGTGACCATACCAGGACTTTTGCTAGCTACAGCAGCCATAACAAGAAGCATTACTAGCATCATCAATCAACTGATCATTTTGATGAATGTGCTTTTCCTCTATGCTGCATTCCATTTTCTCCTTATTTAGAAGTGTGCTGGGTGCTTCTGCAATTACTCGATCTTCTATGACAGTCAGACTGAATATATGATTACATAATCAACTGCAAGATTTGGCACACTAATTATACCTGAAACTTACCTATGAAAATAATTCAACTGATGGCGGACCACTGCAAGGAGGAGAGGGAAGGAGGAGAAGAAGAGAAAGAGAGGAGGAGGAAGAAGAAGAGAAGAAGAGAAAGAGTGGAGGAAGAAGAAAAAGAAAGAAGGCTAGGGTTTATTCAATCATTCAACTCCTAATTCATGAGAGAGGTGGCCTTTATATAGGCCCTATATCAGGTCAAACAATTGACAACATACCAAAATTGGACCCTCAATCAACTGACTAAGTCAACCAACTGATTACATACCAAAATCGATCCAATCACTCGACCCAATTACACGACTTAACAGCTAACCCAATTGACTTGACTAAAATAAAAGCAACTAACCAAACTGACTCGACCAATAACAAAAGCAACTAACCAAATTGACTCGACTAATAATAAAAGCAACTAATTGACTCCATCATCTGAATGAGGAGCTCTGTTGCCCCCATCAACTCCTTCTAGATGGGAAAAACTCGACCACGTCGAGTGTAGGCCGGGCCGGAAAATTTCTGCAGGCACGATGAAGGTGGGGCTGTTGGGACCGAAGTTGACGAAGAAAAAGGTGAACGCATACATGACAATGAAGCTGATGTGGTTGCCTGGCGTGGTCCAGTGGTCAAGGGGATGGCGAGTTGGGCCTGTGTAAAGTCGGGGCGCATGGGCTTGGGCCTGTAAACGGGCTTTGAAGTGATGGGCGGGCTTGTTGAGGCCCGCGGGTAGAAGGGGTGGGGGTAGTTGGGCCCGAAGGACCTGCGGCCTAATGGGTCCAAGGGCCTTGGTGGGCCGCTAGTCAGAAAGAGGTGGGGAAGGAAGGAGACGGGCCTAAGAAACAAATCAGACCCGTGAGAAAGGTGGGGAAGGGCTGCAGTGTGAAGGAGGTTTTGGGGAAAAATGGAGAAGAGGGAGAGGTTGGGGGAGGGGATGCGGTGTGAAAGAAAGGGAGGGGGGGTATGCGGCGGCCGCCAGCGTCAGCTGTCGGGCGGCGATGGAGGGAGGTGAGCGGCGGCGTCAAAGGATGGCAGCATCGGAGGATGGCGGAAACGGCGGCAAGACCTTTAACGAGAGCGGCGGCGGCGGAGAAGGCGGTAAACGAAGGGAGGCGGGGCGAAGAAGGCGACGGCGGGGACTTTGGGCGACGGTCGACGGAGGAGACGGAGGAGCTTGGAGTCGACTGGGGACGGAGGACAACTTCAAGGATAATAGAGGAGGAAACGGGACTCGGCGGTTACGAAAGACGGCGTGGCAGAGCGGCAAGGCCGGTGACGCGGTGAAGGTAGACGACGACGCATGGGGAACCACGGCCAGAGGAACACGATGAACAAGTATTTCTCTTTTTTTCCTCTTTTTCTCTTTTTTTTCTTTTTTTTTAAACTCATATCCAATAGAGTCGGGTTAGCGGGCACGATCTGCTCCGGTAACTCGTTACAGACCCGTGACTGTGCACCGTCTTCTTCATGGGTGGGTTGAGGCTGTTACCGTGTTTTTCGAGCTTGGAAAGACCAGTGGCGGAGGTGCGCGGGACTTCTCCGAATCCGGCGTGCGGCGTCGTGCAGGGGCGACAGCGGCGTGCGGCGGACTCCCCATGGGAGGGACTCCTCTCCGGACTGGACGCGCAACCGTGGGTGTTGCTCTGTGGCCCGCAGCGACAGGACGGCCTGTCACGGGCTCCAGCCAGTGGCGGCTTCCGGCGGCAAATCACAAACGGCGAGCGACGGTGAAGGCGGCTGCGGTTGAAGGGGGCTGATGAAGTGGGGGCTGGTGGGCTAGAAGGGGATAGGTGGAGAGAGTGTTTGGGGGTGACGTCGCGGGTCAAGCACAGGTCAGCTGTGGGCGGCACGGACGAGCTGGCAACACTGCTAGCGTTGTGCGGGGGGGTGAGCACGGCCACGAGAGTGACGGGTGGTGGGGAGGAGCAGCCGCAGGGGTTTTTCCCTTTTTCCTGGTGAAAACCAAGAGGGAGGGAGAAAGGCACGAGGCGAGAGGGGAGGGGCTTGTTAAGCCTTTGCTTTTCTGTTGAAAACCGAGAAAGAGAAGAGAAAAGAACTGGATCGGGGCTTTGGCAACAGGGGCAAAGTCGGCCTGCTATGATACCAAGCTGATGGCGGACCACTGCAGGAAAGAGAGGAGGAAGAAGAAGAGAAAGAGAGGAGGAAGAAGAAGAGAAGAAGAGAAAGAGAGGAGGAAGAAGAAAGGAGGCTAGGGTTTATTCAATCATTCAACTCCTAATTCATAAGAGGGATGGCCTTTATATAGGCCTTACATCAGGTCAAACAATTGACGACATATCAAAATTGGACCCTCAATCAATTGACTAAGTCAACCGATTGATTACATACCAAAATCGATCCAATCACTCGACCCAATTACACGATTTAACAGCTAACCCAATTGACTTAACTAAAACAAAAGCAACTAACCAAACTGACTCGACCAATAACAAAAACAACTAACCAAATTGACTCGACCAATAATAAAAACAACTAATTGACTCCATCATCTGAATGAGGGGCTCTGATGTCCCCATCATCAACCCTTTATAGTCAAATTTTGGTAAATTAGAAATTATACCAATGATAAAGTAGCATTACTTAACTTTGTTTATTTTGTGGCATTACATTATTGTACAAAGCAAGTGAGAAAGTAAACAAAAGCAGATTAGCTAAGAAACAGCCTCCAGGTAACTACAGCCTCGCAGTCCATATAGCCAACTGAAACACCATTAAGAAAACTCTTTTTTCTATAGATTATGAGGATCAGTTGACAATGAAAATTTGGAACTGATGGAATAATGATTCTGTCAGCAGATGCTACTTTCCAAAAAAAACATCCTATGCAAAATCATGATATAAATGAAAAATCTGCAATTCTATGGATTTCATACAAAGTCAAGCAACAATTAAAGAAGAACGATTTTTGTCATTTCACTATAAACGTAATTCATAAACAAGATATATGATAGCACACCTGAAAGCCTTATGAATGCAAACATAATGGAAGATGAATCACTATAAAGCCATTATACGCATTCTGGAATACAATATCATTAATGAAGTAATAGTTCAATGTATTTGTTGGGTACTAAAACAAATTATTGTAAAAAGAAAAGAATCCATCAGAGTAGTTATAATGTTCATTAAACATCTAGTTCCATGTTTGATTCTTTGTGTTTAAAAGGACCACTAAGGAGCTAGATGGTAAAAAAATTATACAAAAAATACAATAAACCATTTATATAAAAGTACTAGACATATTAATAAACTATTAAAAAAAAAATGAAATACCTAGTTGAATTTATTTAGTGATTAGTTGCAACTTTGCTATCAACTGTAGGCGTAGATGTTGGAAATTGTATCCTAAATGTTAATCGTCAGAATGTTGATGATTGAATTTTGTAAATGAATTGACAAATTAATAAAGTGTTATTTGGCATTATTCATCATTTCATCTTCAAATGAACTCTTATATGATGAAGTCCTTAGAACTTATGTTACGATAAAGAAGGATTTATCTTTGAGCCTTTAAACTGGTTCGCGACCAAATGATATGTTGTTACTGGGACGACAGCATTATCGAGATTAGGTCGTTGTGTGACATATACGTTGGTTGTCCTCTTAACCAAGGAGTGTGGAGACACTAGTATGCCACACAGGTGAAGTGTAGGAGTACATTTCACTGAACGTGACCAATTCCGAAACGCTCTACTGTCGAGAGATGTTCCGAGTGGATATGGATATAAGTTTGGCCCTCTGACCTGAGAGCGCAACCTGTGACTAGCAATCTGTTGCCCAAGGTGACAAGCCAAGAGGAGGGTGAATTGGTTTTTCTAAATTTTTTCAATCCTTGAATTAAATCAATTGATGAGTAAGTGGTTTAGTTAATATTAATTAAGTACGTGTAGTGAAGTTAGAACAATACTCAATACAAACACACAAGTATAGTGGTTCGATGCTCTCCTAAGCACCTACGTCCACTCCCCAAGCGTCCCCTTAGGAATTCACTATAATCCCGCGGATTACAGTTAGATTGTTTTCCGGGCTCACAATCCAAAAACCTTTACACTTTGGTTTTCCGGGATCACCAAAAATCTATGTTGGTTTTGCGGGCTCACCAACAAACCTTCACCGTTGATTTTACGGGCTCACCAACAAACCTTACAAAGTAATAAAGAAGAAAGAGTTTGAAACTCCTAGAAGAGCAAATATAACAATTTTACACTAATAGAAGAGATAAGAAAATAGTTATCGCTTTGAGGATGCTCTTCTCTTCTTTGCCAAGGTTCCTTCACTTCACAATGGTTTGGTAGAGCTGTTGAATGCACACTTAGATTACTCAACCACCTCCTTTTTGAGACTTAAATGGAGAACCTTAAAGAAGGATGCTAGGGCTTGCTTTTTCTTGAATGAACTTTGATTACTTGGCAAAAGATGATTCCTCTGATGAATAGTGTCACTTTAAATACTTGCCCATCTCTATTGGTCACTCCCCATTGGCTAGATTTGGAAAAACTATCCGTTACTAACCATTGGGAGGTCAAAAAGCACTTCTGCAGAACTAGCCGTTATGCCCTTGCCCGTGTTGGGGTCGACCCAAACTTTTCTTGGGTCGACTCAACTTACTGTTCATCAGACTTGGGGCCGACTCAACTTCCTCTGGGGTCGACCCAACTTTCTCTAGGGTCGACCCCTGCTACAGTGGGGTTGGCCTTCTCAAGAACGAGAGAACCTTGTATTTTCGACTGTTTTCACTGGGGTCGACTCAAGCTTTCTTGCGGTTGACCCATGCTATAGTGGGGTCGACGCAAGTTCCATTGAGGTCGACCTTCTCAGAAATTCCAAAGACATGATTTTGAACACATATCCTTGGGGTCGACTCATGTTCAGTTGGGGTCGACTCAAGTGTTCCTGGGGTCGGCTCAATCCACACTTTCCTGCATCTTAAGGTTAGACTAATTCATATAATCAATGAAACATATTTTCAAACAATTTTGAGTGTATGCCACGATAGAGCTACATACCCTTAACAATGAAAATCATTGTTTTACCCTTAAGAGTATATTTCACTTAAAACTTTGCTGAATTAGAATTAAGAGTTCTCTATCCCTTTTCTACTACAAATTTTATCTCGTTGTTAATCATTGGAAGACGTCTTGATCTCATTCTCTTAATATATCATGAATGTATCGAGGGTGTCGTATTCATTAGTGATGTATCACGTTAAACTATATTATTAATTTGATATTCCCTCAATGATTGTGTTAATCATCGAAATAACACTATCATCTTCAATCTTACCCTTTTTGATGATTATAAAACATTGAGCATGAGCAGATTGACACTTATATTAAAATTAGAAGTTTTGTTTTAGAAAGAGCTCAAGTTGCTGAATTTCAGCTTTTCAAATTTGAAAGTGAAGACTCCCCCTCTTTCATCCAAATATTGTCAATTTGAACTTTTGATTTTTTTTATCCCTTTCTTTTGTATTTTATTAAAGATGAAACTTCAAAAATTTAAGATAAAGCAAGAATTTCAGGTTATGTATCAAGGCATGAGAAGTATGTGCCAAATTCAGAAATTTTGATTGAAAATTCAAATTTTTTTGTTTTGAAAATTTTCATTATTACATTTACATATTGCTCCCCCTTAAGTGAATATAATCTCATCCTATTTAATTTCCACACTTATTTCTCCTCCTATATCGCAACTTCTTTCTTTTCTTACTTCTTCCCCTTTTTGTTATCATCAAAAGAATGTATAGCAATAGATAAGTAGAAGCAATAAATGATAAAATCCAAATTTCATTGATCAAAATGAAACATTGTAGTACACTAATGCCAAAAGTACAATGTTCTTCAATTAAGGTGCAAAGTACATCAACAAAGTAAAATGCATATGAGAACTAAATAAATCCTAGGCACTAATTATGATGGATTCCTGTAGTGCTATCATCAGGCCTAGGAGGAATCTAAGAGCTGTGATCTAGTCCTCATCCTCCTAGCATAATTGGCGAGGAAAGGTCTGGCCTGATGGGACTGAGTCTGTCGTGGACCTCGGTGAGCTGGGTGACTCTATGCCGAAACCTCTGACTCAGCTGCTTGGAGCACAGATGGACCATGAGCCTCTCTCTCTAAGGTTGTCACCTGGTCTCTAAGGCTTCTAATCGCAGCAGTCATACTGTCCATCCTGCGCATCATGCCATCAAAGAGGGTTCTCACCTGAGCTGACACAAGCTCAGTCATCCTACTCCAAAACTCCTCTGTACATCCCGTAGGTGTGGATGACGAAGGTCCAGCCTCTGAAGATGCTGTAGGATGATCCGCAGGTATCTCAGACTCAGGGATAGAGTCTCCAATCTATGGTACATCATCCTCCGGTGCATGTATCCCTGCACCTCCACGCACCCACAGACCGTCCACCTTCTCAAAACCCATGCGAACTAAGGATCGTACAGTGTAGGTGTCGGTAAATAGCAGATGCCTGGATATCTCTCCCTCCACACATATGTCATGCTGCCTGAATATCAGGGTAAGTATCATACCGTAGGGCAAAGAAACTCTCGATTTGCATATAGCCTCTCGCATCTGCCTGATCATCATAGCTGGAAGATTCAGGGAAATACCCTGAATGACATGCTCCATAATTACCATGTCTCGCTCAGATATGTGATCAAATCTCCCACTCTTCAGGAACAATATCCGACCTATGAAGTTGTGCAATAACCTCATCTCAGCTGATAGAGAGCTAGCTACTAAGTTTTCTGAATAGTCAAAGTCATCTCTCTCAAAAATTATCTGTAGAGCCCTCAACTTGTTCTCTGGCCTTTCTGGTGTGGCTCCTTCGTAGGGGAGATGAAGCAACTCACTTAGGCTTTCTTCTGAAACACGAACCCGTACTTCTCGGACCTCAGACACAAGCCCTCCCGGACCGACTTTTAGAAAGGCATAGAACTCACGAACTAAGCCCAGATAGGTCACTAAATCTAGGGAGCAAAGATACTCCCATTCTTGTCTTCGAATTCAATCACCCATCCGGAACCCTTCTTAATCCAAAAATTCAAAATGGATTTTTCTCCCCGTGGTTACCGGTCTTTCCGCATATTTAGCAAGTTGAACTGAAGAGGAAGGAGGTGGAGGAGGCTCTACACGTGTCTCACCTTGTGGAGGCACTGTAGAAGATTCTCTAGCATGCTTTTCTACGATGGTTGGCCGTGAGACTCTCCCGGATCTCTTAGCAACGGCTCGCTTGGTTCCATTTTTACCAAGTGCTTTCTTAGATCTTGATCTAACGGCTTAGGTGTTAGATGTATGCCCTAGAAGCCAATTTTGGCTGACAGATTATTAATTCTGGGACATAATTTGTACTTGACTTTATTGAATAAATGAAAGGCATCTTTTTCATTCATATTGTTATTGTGTCTATGAATCGTCCAAGGAATTAATAAGATGATGCATATTCTCAAGAGTTGAGAATTTGAGCCATGTATCATTAGTGATTAATTTCTAAACGCTCCTGATCGATGGATCATCACGAGGACGGTGATCGATCCGATGAGATCAGTGCACACATTACTTTTTCTATGGATGGACGAGACTCGAGTCCACGGTGTGGAAACACTGAAGTAATAGTGCAGGTGCTTGTTAGAGAACAAGGGTACTGAGCGTGACCAAGACAAGAAGTCACTTGGATGTCTATCCACTCGTCAGTGACTTGCTTGATGTTGCAGTAATGTGACTGATCCTTTGACCTGCGGTGCTTCGGCCACTCACAGTAAGGTTATTGTAGTTTGACTGCACACATGCATGGTCTCTAGCCATATGGGTCCATGCAGTGTAGATTGGCTGCAGTAGGTTCACTGTAGGAGTAGGGTATGCACCTATAAGGAATCTATCGACCTTGATAGATAAGGAGAGATCCTATGTGATTTATAAGACTGAGTTCGTAAGACTTCGGCCGGGGCAGTATGCACAGTGGAGAAAGAGTTTTCCACTCTCGAATTTAAGTCGAATAAATCTTCACATACGACAGACGATGGGGTTTGACGAGTTGTCCATGACCTCCGTCCTGTAGGAATCCACGATAGTAGGATTGTATCACATATTAACTGCACCTAGAGGTTCATCATTCTATTCTGCTGGGTAGCCACTACATGCTGCTAGGTGTCATTGGTGGATGGTGAGACTCATAGGGAATATCTCGATGATCGATAAACCCTAATGAGTTGAGTTGGAATCATTCCAACCCATTGAAAGGAGTTTTCAATGATATTGAGATAGAGATCACAATATATCTCACTACTAGTCAGAATAGAACCTATGGGGTCACACACACTAGAAGTATTGACCGATCCGATGGTTGAAATGTGATTATGAATTACGAGTAATCAATTCGATTGATAATCAGTTGAAGAAGGAACAATGGAATTAATTAAATGGACTTAAACACAAATTCTACTTCGAGTAGGATTCCTAGAGTCCTAATTGGATTAGGACTGGAAATCCTATTTGGAGTAGGACTGAGATTCCTACTTGGAGTAGGATTCCTACAATCCTAATTAGATTAGGAGTTTTGAATTAAATTTGAATTCCTACTTAGAGTAGGATTCCCAGAGTCCTAATCGGATTAGGACTCTGGATTCAAATTAGAGTCCTAATTGGATTAGAACTAAAATTAAATAAGTCCTAATTGGATTAGGGTTTCTTAAGACCTAATTAATTATTAATCTCATGAATCAACATGACTTCTAATTGGGTTAGGATTGAAGAGTTCAATTGAGTCATGGTTCATTCAAGTTCTAATTGGATTAGGACTAACATAGATTGAACCCGATTGATTCATGATTTGGTTAAACCCTAATTGGATTAGGACTAAACCAAATAGGGGCATCCTAATCCTCCTTAGGAGGGGCTCACGCCCCTCCTCCTTTTCTTCCTTGGTGCGGCAACACAAGAGGGGTCGGCGCCCCTCTTGGTAAAACATCAAGGGCTCCTAATTTGTAGGAGCCCTAGATGCCTTTAAAAGGGGAAGAGGGGCGGCACCCTAGGGCATTTGAAGCCCTCTTGTTTTCAGTCGTGGCCTCCCTCTCCCCTTCTCTTGGTTTCAGCCGCAAGCAAGGAGAAGAACAAGGTGGTGTTGGCGGCTCCCTTCCTCCACCCTTCCTTCTTCCAACGCAGGAAAAAGATAAAGGCTGCAAAGCTTGGTGATCTTCTTCCTTGGTTGTTCCATCTTCTTCCTCCTCCCTCTAGCATTCAAGAGTTGAAAGAAAGGGAGGTGATCAGCCATCAAAACATATCTCTGCAAGGGAGCTAGCACCCCGGGGAGATTGGAGCGTCAGGATTGGTCCTCTGCTTCGTGTGGATACCCGTAGAGGCCGGACACTTGAACGGCTTCAAGCGAACCTTCTTCCAAAACCACGATCATCAAGTTGCGGTGATCACCTACCCGCACAAAGGCGAAGATCTGATCTTCCTAATAGTTTAAAAGTTTTTAATCCTTATCTAACTACGAACGGTTTTTGAACAACGTTCATGTGATAAACGGTTGATCCCGCGCATGCCTCTTCCGCTGCCATCTGAATTTTTTTTAATTTTCTGCGGCATGGGCGGGTTCTAACATTAGGGAAGCAATCTAGCATTGTTTGAAGTTGATTGAAAGGGATTGGAGAGTGCAAAATAGGATTTTAGGAAGAGGACAAAGGGAAAGAATGCCCTAAAATGGCTCACGGGTCCCCCTTTTAAAAACGGGGTCCCGCCGTTGGGTCGACCCCAGATTTTTCTTGTGTCGACTCAAGGAGGGGTCGACCCCATTCTGGCTCGGGTCGGCCCCAGTTCAGGTTTTTTTTTTTAATTCTTCCTGATCCTTATCAAATCTTTATAGGATATTGATATATGAGTAAGGAGTCTATAAATGAATAATTTTACTAACGTTTCATTGGTTTTTCAAAATGGAAAGAGAGTATCATGAGACAACATGTTTCTTTCATTTGCTTTCAATCAAAGGGATCACATATGGCTAATTCCCTTCTAAGCATGCAGAATCTATCTTTACTTAAAGGTTTTGTGAATATGTCAGCTAATTGTTTCTCGGTACATACATGCTCAATACATACATTCCCATTTTGCACATGATCTCTAGTGAAATAATACCTTATTTCAATATGCTTGGCCTTAGAGTGCTGAACCGGATTTTTGGTAAGGTTAATGGCACTAGTGTTATCACACTTTATAAGAATGTTGTCTAGTTTGATTCCATAATCCTCTAGTTGTTGCTTGAGCCATAGTTCTTGAACACAACTCCCGACAGCTATATATTCGACCTCAACCGTTGACAATGCTACTGAATTCTGCTTTTTGCTAAACCATGATACTAAGTTATTCCCTAAGAATTGACATGTTCCACTAGTGCTCTTCCTATCTAATTTGCATCCAGCAAAATCTGCATCAGAATATGCAAGCAAGTCTAGACAAGAGTCTCTAGAGTACCATAATCCTATATTTATGGTTCCTCTCAAATATCTAAGGATTCTTTTGACAACACTTAGATGTGACTCATTAAGATCTGATTGGTATCTAGCACATATTCCCATACTAAATACTATGTCTGGCCTACTAGCAGTGAGGTAAAGCAAAGATCCAATTAAGCCTCTATAAAGCTTCATATCTACACTTTTTCCTTTTTCATCTTTGTCTAGTTTACTAGTTGGGTTCATTGGGGTGCCTATTCCCTTGTGATTTTTATTTCCAAACTTCTTTAATATTTTCTTTGTGTACTTAGTTTGATGAATAAAGATGCCTTCCTTAGTTTGCTTGATTTGCAATCCGAAAAAAAAATTTAGTTCTCCCATCATACTCATCTCGAATTCTCCTTACATTAATTCAGCAAATTCTTTGCAAAGACTATCATTAGTGGCACCGAAAATTATGTCATCTACATATATTTGTACTACTAGCAAATTTTTGTCTTTTCTCTTGAGAAAAAGTGTTTTATCTACATTTCCTCGACTGAAATTATTATTTAACAGAAATTTGCTTAGTCGATCATACCATGCCCTAGGTGCTTGTTTCAATCCATATAGTGCTTTATGTAATCTAAATACATGATCAGGGAATTCATGATTCTCAAAACTAGGGGGTTGCTCTGCATATACTTCTTCTATATAACCATTTAAGAAGGTACTTTTTACATCCATTTGATATAATTTGAAATCCATGAAGCATGCAAAAGCTAGAAGTAATCTAATAGCTTCTAATCTAGCCACGGAAGCAAATGTTTCTTCAAAATCTATCCCTTTTTCTTGATTGTATCCCTTAGCTACAAGTATAGCTTTATTTCTTATAACTACCCCATTTTCATCTAATTTATTTCTAAAAACCTATTTTATTCTAATTACAGAATTATGCTTTGGTCTCTCAGTTAATATCCATACATTGCTTTTTTTAAATTGATTTAATTCTTTTTGCATAGCATTAATCCAATTTATGTCATTCTCAGCTTCTTCATAAGTCTTAGGTTCTATTTGTAAAACAAAAGCAAGATAGTCATTTAAATTTCTAAGAGAAGATCGAGTTCTTACCCCTTGAAATGGATCACCAATAATTAAGTCTTTAGGGTGTCCATGTGCGTACCTCCATTCCCTTGGCAAGTCATGAGATTGTGGTGGCACACGATCATCTTCCTTTTCTTGATTTGGCACGTCATTAAGATTCAATTTTTCAAACTCAATAATTCCTGCATCATCAAAAATACTCTCTCCTAGGAGACTCCCTATCAGACTCATCAAAAATAATATTAATTGACTCTTCAACTACAAGAGTTCTTTTGTTGAATATTCTGTATGCCCCGCTAGAAGTAGAGTATCCTAAGAAGATATCTTCATTTGACTTGGCATCAAATTTACTTAGATCCTCCTTGCCATTGTTTAAAATAAAACATCTACACCCAAATACTCTAAAATATTTAGCAGTTGATTTCTTATTCTTCCAAAGTTCATAAGGAGTTCTTTTTGTTATAGGACGTATTAAAACACGATTTAAAATATGGCAAGCAGTATTTATGGCTTCAGCCCAAAAGTACTTTGGAAGATTTGACTCACACAACATCGTGCGTGCCATTTCTACCAATGTCCTATTTTTTCTTTCAACAACCCCATTTTGTTGAGGCGTTCTAGGTGCTGAAAATTAATGAGAAATACCATTTTTATTACAGAATTCTTCAAAGTGTTGATTTTCAAATTTAGTTCCATGATCACTTCGAATT
This sequence comes from Phoenix dactylifera, assembly GCF_051530095.1. Classification (NCBI taxonomy): domain Eukaryota; kingdom Viridiplantae; phylum Streptophyta; class Magnoliopsida; order Arecales; family Arecaceae; genus Phoenix; species Phoenix dactylifera. The sequence goes on from NC_143202.1 coordinate 15,357,183, forward strand.
GCAATTAAGGTAAGCTTCTTTTCAGTTATGATATTTTTATAATATTTCAAAAATGCTGAAAATGCTTCATTCTTATGTGCAAGAAATGAAACCCATGTATATCTTGAAAAATCATCTACTATAACTAGTCCATATTTTTTCTCTCCTAGACTTGCAGTTCTAGTAGGCCCAAATAGATCCATGTGTATGAGTTCAAAAGGCCTATTGGTTAATACTACATTCTTTGATTTGAAAGATGATTTTGTTTGCCTTCCTAATGAGCATGGTCCACAGATTGTCTTTTTCAAAAATCAATTTTGACACATCTTTTATCAAATCCTTTTTGACTAGTTTTGATATTAAGTCCATACTAGCATGTCCTAGTCTACGGTGCCAAAGCCAACTTGTTTCACTTTCTTTTCTTCATTAGTGATTAAGCATAATCCATTTTTCTTGCCTAAATCATGAAGATCTACCATATAAATATTTCCATGCCTATGTCCCATAAGTACAATGTTATTATCTTTAGGATCTGTGATTATGCATACTGAGGCTTCAAATGTGACTTTAAGACCTTTATCACAAAATTGACTTATGCTAAGTAAGTTATGTTTCAGATCATTAACTAATAAAACATTTTCTATAAAAGTGGATGGAGTAATATAAACTTTACCCTTTCTAATGATAAGTCATTTTCCATTGTCTCCATAGGTTACCACTCCACCCTCCTTAGATTCCAAAGTGACAAATTGTTCTATGTCACCTGTCATGTATCTTGAACAGCCGCTATCTAGATACCATCGTCTATCCCTCTTATTAGCTGTAAGACACTCCTGCAATCAAAATCAAGAATGTACTTTAGGTACCCAAACTCATGTTGGGTCCTTTAGTGTTAGTACTTGAGGTTCCTTTTGGAACCCAAATTTTTTTGGATTTTAGCTTACTCTTATCACTCAATTTAGACTTTCTAAAATTACATTCATATGCTTTGTGTCCTACTTTATTGCAGCAATGACAAGTTATATTTTCATTTTTGGCTTTCACAAATATGTTCTTTAAGTATTTTTGCTTCCTATTTGTTTTATATCCTAATCCAGCTTTATCATATACAGCTTTTTGACTATCAAGAATCATATTTAATTTAGTTAAGCTAAGTGTAAACTTGTCCACTAAGGATTTCTATTTTTCTGCATCTTCTTTTAGCTTGAAATTTTCGGTAATTAGACTTTTAGTTTCATTAGTGAACTTCCTACTTAATGTTTCATAGTCATTAGATAGTTTCAGCTTTTCTTTGATAAAAGATTGATTTTCATCTTTTAAAATTTTATTTTTATTGATTAGCTTTTTGTGTTCTTCCATGAGTTCTAAAAATGCATCATTTAACTCTTCTACTGTAAAATCACATTCAAGTTCAAAATCTATCTCATCGTCGTTGGCCATGTAGCAGATTTGAGCCGTCTCTTGTTGATCTTCCTCTTCCGAACTTGACTCCTCACTTTCACTCCATTCAGCCATGAGGTTCCTCTTTTTAAGTTTTCTTGCCATCTATTTCAATTCCGGGCAATCTATCTTGAAATGCCCAGGCTTGTTACACTCATAGCAAATTGGCATTTCCTTTTCTTTTTCTGTCCTTTCCCTTTTCCTTGCTCGAGCTACCTTTGAGGAAGGGCTTCCTTTTATGAAATTTCTTCTTCCCTCTCATAAATTTTCTGAATTTTCTTGCGAGCATAGCCATTCCTTCATCATATTCCTCCTCATCATCAGACTCTTCTGATTCAATTTTCTGTTTTGGAGTCGTAGACTTCAAGGCAATGATCTTCTTTTTCTTGACCTCCTCTTCTGAATTTTGCTTCATGGTCAACTCATGGGTCATGAGTGATCCTAGAAGTTCTTCCTATTGTAGTGTATTGAGGTCTTTTGCTTCTTGGATTGCAGTTACCTTGGCCTCCCAGACTTTTGGTAGTGACTTAAGAATTTTTCGCACTAGTTCAGAGTTAGTATAAGACTTTACTAAGCTCTTTAGTCCATTTATGATTTCCGTGAATCGAATGAACATTTCAGTTATGGACTCTGTGGATTCCATTTTAAACAATTCATACCTATGTACTAATATATTTATTTTTGACTATTTAACTTGATTAGTTCCCTTATGTATGACCTCTAGTTTATCCCAAATTTTTTTCGCGGAGATGCATGTAGATATTTTATTAAATTCACTTACATCTAGTGAGCAGTAAAGTACATCAATTGCTTTAACATTTAGTTGTGCTAGTCTTCTATCACTCTCATTCCAATCCATTTCTAGTTTAGGAATGATTGTGCCCTCCATACTAATTATGGGTGTGTGTGGTCCTCTAGTTATAATATTCCACAAGTCATAATCTAGAGCTTTCCTCATCCTAGCTTTCCAATATGTATAATTAGTGCCATTAAACAGAAAAGGTCTATTTGTAGATTGCCCCTCGCTCATAGAACATTCTACTTGGGTTCTCATGATCTTTGACTCTTGATCGTGAGATCAATAAATACTATGAAAGCACCTAGCTCTGATACCACTTGTTGCCCAAGGTGACAAGCCAACAGGAGGGTGAATTAGTTTTTCTAAATTTTTTCAATCCTTGAATTAAATCAATTGATGAGTGAGTGATTTAGTTCATATTAATTGAGTGCGTGTAGTGAAGTTAAAACAATACACAACACAAACACACAAGAAGTATAGTGGTTCGGTGCTCTCCTAAGCACCTACGTCCACTCCCCAAACGTCCTCTTGGGAATTCACTATAATCCCGCGGATTATAGTTGGATTGTTTTCCGGGCTCACAATCCAAAAATCTTTAAACTTTGGTTTTCCGGGATCACCAAAAACCTATGTTGGTTTTACCGGCTCAACAACAAACCTTCACCGTTGATTTTACGGGCTCACCAACAAACCTTACAAAGTAATAAAGAAGAAAGAGTTTGAAACTCCTAGAAGAGCAAATATAACAATTTTACACTAATAGAAGAGATGAGAAAATAGTTATCGTTTTGAGGATGCTCTTCTCTTCTTTGCCAAGGTTCCTTCACTTCACAATGGTTTGGTGGAACTGTTGAATGCACACTCAGATTACTCAACCACCTCCTTTTTGAGACTTAAATTGAGAACATTGAAGAAGGATGCTAGGGCTTGCTTTTTCTTGAATGAACTTTGATTTCTTGGCAAAAGATGATTCCTCTAATGAATAGTGTCACTTTAAATACTTGCCCACCTCTATTGGTCACTTCTCATTGGTTAGATTTGAAAAAACTATCCGTTACTAGCCGTTGGGAGGTCCAAAAGCACTTCTACAGAACTAGCCGTTATGCCCTTGCCCGTGCTGAGGTCGACCCAAACTTTCCTGAGGTCGACTCAACTTACTGTTCATCAGACTTGAGGTCGACTCAACTTTCTCTGGGGTCGACCCAACTTTCTCTGGGGTCGCCCCTGCTACAGTGGGGTCGGCCTTCTCAGAAACTACAGAACCTTGTATTTTCGACTGTCTTCACTGGGTCGACTCAAGCTTTCTTGGGGTCGACCCATGCTACAGTGGGGTCGACTCAAGTTCCATTGGGGTCGACCCTCTCAGGGATTCCAGAGATATGGTTTTGAACACATATCCTTGGGGTCGACTCATATTCAGTTGGGGTCGGCTCAAGTGTTCCTGGGGTCGGCTCTAGCTGGGGTTGGCTCAAGGAATCTTGGGATCGGCTCTAGCTGGGGTTGGCTCAAGGAATCTTGGGATCGGCTCTAGCTGGTGCCATTTTTGCAGGGGTGTACCAGATCGTTCAATGGTGTGCCAGGGCCGACTCCACATAGCTTGGGGTCGACTCAATCCATACTTTCCTGCATCTTAAAGTTAGACTAATTCATATAATCAATGAAACATATTTTCAAACAATTTTGAGTGTATGCCACAATAGAGCTACATACCCTTAACAATGAAAATCACTGTTTTGCCCTTAAGAGTATATTTCACTTAAAACTTTGCTGAATTAGAATTAAGAATTCTCTATCCCTTTTCTACTACAAATTTTATCTCGTTGTTAATCATTGGAAGACGTATTGATCTCATTCTCTTAATATATCATGAATGTATCGAGGGTGTCGTATTCATTAGTGATGTATCACGTTAAACTGTATTATTAATTTAATATTCCCTCAATGGTTGTGTTAATCATCGAAATAACACTATCATCCTCACAAGCAACTCACTGTACTTTGGTACCGGACTATCTGGATTTCTAATTCAGTGACGGAAGGTCACTGGGTGCAGTCAAGTACTTGCGTAGTCAGTTGTGAGTCAAAATGGAATTGACCCCTCCTGGAAACAAGAGATAATGTCTTGTGATTAATTTGACAAATCCTTGGCCAGGGTAATCCCAGTGAGGAGTCACGGGATATCTAAAGTTAATCACATAATGGATGTACTAATTATAGGGTTGACAGTGAGCTCTAAGTCATCCAGGCATTAAGAGTCAAAAGGATTAAATTATACAGTAACCATAGTTCAGGATTCCCGAATATTTGCTTCGTATATATTCGGCCTATCCGGACGTTAGGTACCATTGCTAGATGGTCATATCGATTAATGTAGGAAGTCGTTCCTATATTACCGGTTTAGGTTTGAACATATGAGGTCACACGCATAGAAGATTCCTGATTGATCAAGAAGGCTGATGAATGATTAAGAATCATTCAGGGGTAATTTGGTTAATTTGATTGGCAAATTATCATATAAAATAATTAAAGTAATTATCGGAGGATTAATTAGTAATTAGATTGCTAATGAACTCAATTGGATTGAGTAATTAGACTAAGGATGAGCCAAATTGAATTAGATTCAATTCTGGACTCAATCAGGGTTTTTTTTTGACCTTATTGGATTAGGTCTGAACAAGAGGACTTAGGTTGACCAAATTAAATTAGATTAAATTTGTGCTTAATTAAGGATTGACCTAATTGAATTAGGTTCAACCCAATGTAATTGGACAATCCTAATTATTAGGATTTAATTAAATTAAAATGGGTTTGATCTGAAACTGTTCGGATCTTGAAATCCACTTGTCACATATCCATGCATGGCACTATAAATTGATTTTTAGTATGATTAAAAATTAATCTAATTTATTTAATGGTGCCATAGGACACTTGGCAACATCAGGGACCTCTTTCATCATCAGATAGGGTGACATGGAGAGAAATTCATGAAAAAAATTGGATAAGATCAAATTCTCTCTTCATGGCATATATCATCCTTATCTTTATCTCACTTCTAATTAAGGTTGAATTTCAAATTTAATCACCACAAAATCACCACGTGACCCTCTAATCTGATTGGGGGCATGGGAATTTCGAAATTGATAGAGGGAAGTGGCAACATGATGAATGGTTTAGATTAGATCAAGCTTCATCATGTAATGGCGCATGAACTTGAATTTTGAATTCAAAATTCAAAACCCCACAAAATCCTCCCCAAATATGGGATGGTTGGCATGAAGTTAGAGGGGATAGCAACATTAAAAGGACCTCTATCAGCTGGTGGTCGAATTCAAGGAAAAAAGAGAGAAAAAGAAGGAAAAAAAGAAGAAAGAAAAGAGAGGAACCCTAGTTCATGCATGGAAAAATTCTGCATTCAATCTAGCCGACTTCTTCCTCCTCTAAGTCCATCACGCCATTAGGTTTAGGGGTCCCTGATAAGAGTCTTTAGTTCAGATCTAAGTCCTCCTTAATCCCTCTAAACCTTTCCTCCAAGTTCTTCCAAGAAGGCGGATCAAAAGTTGATAGCGTTGGGAAGATCAAATTTCAGCCTCAAGAAATTCTACGCAAGCTAGCACTTCCGCAGGATTGGATCTCTTCAGGAACTTCGCGTGTACTTCTCGTAGAGGCCATTCATGTGCGTGGCCGCGAAGTCAAGGATCAGATCCACAACTTTCATCCATCATAAAAGGTATTAATCTAGCATTAATCATTTATTATGGTGTCAAGATCTAGGTCCGATTCCCGAGGTTTTACCCTCTTTTGTGGCTCCTCACGGAGATATCTTCGGAATCCATTCGATGGATATTCGGAGATTAATTGGAATAAAGTTCTTAAATTTCAGATTTAATAGTTAATCATGCATGAAAGTTTTAGCATAATTGTTGGCATAATCCTATGTGTTCTTAAGGTGCTGATTTCTAGATTTGATCTTGTAAGCATGCATGAATTAAATTGTTGGATTCGTTTTTTCCGCTGCGTTTTTGAAACTTAAAAAGAACTACGTATGGCTTGATTCCCCTTATGAAGGGGTACGTAGGCAACCCGATTAGGTTCAGCCATGGTTTTCACCAAAAAAAAAAAATTCAGCATGCCTAACACCGAAGAACCTAGGATTCACTTTCAGTAGAAACATGGACGCCAAATATCATTTGGCATAAACATACCAGCATAATAATGACAGTGGTCAAAATAATAGAAGAAAAGATTGAATATTGTCTGCCAGTAGCACACCAGCCTGGCACTCACATGGTTTGCTTCATGCTATGCCATTTTATTCTGCTGTTTGGCAGACACTGGGCAAGCACAGCCAGTATCATGTCAGTGCCACATGCCCACAAGACACTGGCATATACATAGCCATCCTGTGTCGATCAGCACTTAAATTCAAAAGCAGCAAGGGTTTTAACTGTGATAATTGAAAATAAAATGATAAATGAGATAAGCTCCAGATGAGGCCACAAAGAGAATTGAAGTAAATGAGGCCAAAAAGAAAATTTTCTTTCAGCGATGAAGGATTACACTAATACTGCTTATTGTGAGAACAAACATGAAGATTGGATGGTGGAAAAAGGTTCACTTTTCTGTAATCTTTGCATACCCAAGTGCATCTTTATGGAACATGTTCTAGGTACCACAATGCCTTAAAAAGAAGCTACATGTAGCATTACAAACTACAAACACAATTTAATTTTTAGATTAAGTTAGCTAATATAAATGATATATCATTTTGATTATTTAACTTAGGTACAATGTATTGAGCATTGCACATGCAATTTAAAAAAAAAGGGAAAAGAAGAATGCCAGATAACCATTGAAGCACCTAAGCAGATTAAATGGCTATTAAGTGTTTGAGCAAAGTTCAACAGCCAACCAAACTAAAAGGCCATATGACATTTGTGTAGGAAAGGCTTAAGTGGTTTAGCACCATATAGCCATTTAAGCAGCCAACTAAGCACTTAATGGTTGTTTTTTATAAACATTTGAATGACTGTCTATCCTAAAAACATTATTCCCTTTTATCTATTTGTTCATAAGTGTAACATGTGAATACAATGTCACAATGTAGAATGCCATCTATTCTTTCTCGCAAGGACAATAAGTCAAACATGATCCATAGTCGAGTAAGATAGCACAAGAATGGTTTATTATGAAGAGTAAAACAATTTCTGTCTTAAATTCAATATCTAACATTGCACTTAAGTCAGCCAACTCTAATGTTGGTTGCCTTCCTCATGAGAGGTTCAGATCATAAAAGCATGATCCAAATTGAATAATGTCCAGGCAATTTTACTACTATAATGCAAGGTCTTGATAGCTGAAAATATATAAGTCTCAATTGCATTTTATTGTCCTTACACTATCAAGCCCAGGGTGACTATCCAGACACATCCTCCGAATGCTAGTCATCCACAATAAAAAACTAGGGACCTGTAAAGCAATGAGAAAAAAGAAAAGTCATGTTATCACAACAAAACCAATAAATTTGGTTAAGTTTTAACAAAAGAATGCACTGAAAAATTTTCCGTTTCTTTTTATAAATTCGGATTCATGCTTTACAATAAATATCTTTTGCTATAAATTTTCCCTTTCTTTGAGTATAATGTAAGTGTTAATCCACCGATTTTTTTTATAAAATTTTAGTTTTCCAATTTGTTCAGTTAGTAAAAAATTTAGCAATTTTAACGACATGAAACAAATTTCTAATAGTTTAAAAACATTCTATGACAAATTAGGAAAGAGAAGAACTGAAGAAGAGATGATTGTCACAAATCATAACAAAGGGTAACATACAAAAGATCGATAACCTAATACAACAACAACAGTATTCTAACTCATAATAACTACAAATTATGCTACACATATAGGACTGTCTGCAAAACATAAATTCAAAATTTCAAATCCTATGATTTAAGACCATTACAGTACAAATTTCCAGAGGATACACTAAAAAAGCATGCTTGAAGCCATAATCGCATACTGTAGCCTATGGCTTTCAGTAGTTCCATGTCATACTTTACAATTCGCCGTACCGAACCGGTACGGTACGGTATGCTCGGTATCGTCCGGTTCGGTACGGTATAGCATACCATGCTTTACATACAAAATGATGCTAGGCACAATTCAGTAAGAAACTTAGCAGAGAATATTGAGGAATTTCATTAACTTTGGATATGGGATCAACATCAGCTAAGAAATAGAGAAAAGGTGAAACTGTAAAATTCTTAATTAAGTATACACAATTTAATATGCCTTTTTCATACTTTTATGATTTAATTAGAAAATAGAAACACCTTAATACAGCATCAAATGTTGAGAAATTCCCAAAACATTTACTACTTCAAGTCTAGCGGGTTACTTCACTAGCATTTTAATTTATATTATTTGTCACTACATTTAATGTCTAGTTTATTACATATGGAAATAAGTAGAATTATGACATTGGCCAATAATGGTATGCGGTACCGGTAGGTGGCGTACCGACACTCAATATGCATAGCGTACCGCGTACCGTACCGACATTCGATATGCCTATGCTAGTACGGCCCGAAATGGGGTCTGATACCGGTAAGGCAACCTTAGCCAATATTATGATTGAAGTATATATTACTATGTTCTGAGCTTTACCTGGACAGTAAAGAATGCAAAGTTCCACAAAAATGAGGGGCACCCAAGCTCCCGTCTTTTCTTTTGAAATAGCAGAAAATGGTCTTGAAAACTCCTTCCTGATAGAGGTGGTGGAAATGGAGGAGGCACTGATAAAGACAAAAAGACAAGCAGACAACAATTATCTAGTTGTATCAGAATTGTGCAATAATAGCATGAGCTAAAGAAAAACTAATAAACAATAATATAGTATATTATAATACTTAAGCTGAGTTTAGTATCACAACCTCAACGTTTGATTATCCAGGTCAATCTAGACATAAACCAAAACCAAATGGAGGAGATGCTTAAATAAGTGCAATGTATAAAATGAATCGATTGTCCAAATATAGTAGCAGCTGCTAAAATAAATAGAAGTCATATACACGATGTTTGCTGATGTTGTTTGCATTGCTGTATTATGTATGTAAACATATTAGTTACTCAAGAATTCATGAAGCATAAAAACATGTCCGATGAGTGGTCGGGGCTCTTGTTATTATATATAGTGCAGAATAATCAAGTTTTTTGAGTGTATACCTTCCTAAATATGTGAAATTGCATGAATACCCACACAAAGTTTTTATTTGCATGTATAGCCTCATAAATTGCTTGTTTTGCAAGTATAACCTTCTCTTTTTTTGTTTCTTTGTATATGTACCCATGCCATCTAATACTGTTAAAAAATGAACACTTAAAAATTGAAAGACTGAAATACCCTTAATAGGTAAACATGCAAAAAAAGTATATATGTAAATAATCATGAGGGTAATCAAACAATTTTGCATATTTAGACAGATATACACTCAAAAAACTAGAAAGAAAGAAACAAGCATAAGTCAACAAAAGCCGCTGGCCTTCTGTTGCGAGTCTCTCCCACCCCATTTGCAAATCTGACCGGGTCACAAATAACGTGCAATAGCGCCAATGCTCCGTGATTTTTGTCCCATAGGGGTAGGACTGAGATTTGACACCATATTAATTCGCAAGACACCGAACACTGCTTACTGACACCACCAACCACTTTTCCTCTCATGGTTACTTTCATGTGTGCTCTTGTGCTCCAAACAATCCTACTGGAGCGGACACCAGTGCCAGATTGCCCGTCACTCGGGTCTACAGTCGCCGCAGGAGGATAGTTCAACCAGTTTCATTGTGGTTGGAGTGATTTTATTTTATTTGGGCTTATTAGGATATTTTGTTATTTGATAACCTTTAGGGCTTATTTTGGTATTTCGTTATTTTGAGGATCTTTTGTGAGATTAGTTTCTTTTTAGGGGGGTCTTTGCATTTTCTGGGTCTTATAAATATATGAACCATATATCGTATGGGATATGCTATGAATTAAATTTCTGGTTCCTTTCTTTAGCCTTGGTGTGAAACCCTGAGCTAGGGCTAGGCGAAAGCCTAATTCTCCTTCCCTCCTCTCTCTTTCTTCTCTCTTCCTCCTTTCCCTTTCCTGCTGTCTGGCATTGGTATTAGAGCTCGGCAACAAAAATTTTTTGGGCTGCGATGGGCCTTGACCTTCACGTGGGGGCTCAGACTTCCCGCAAAGAAAAGGGAGGCGTCTTCTCCAACGTTGGTTTTCCCTATTTATTCTTCCACGCCGAAGTCTACAAACAGAGCCCCTCCCAATCTATCCTTTCTCACTTTCAAAATCGATCCTCGCCCTTCTTGTTCTTCTCGATCAATGCCCTAGAATAGAAAGCGATCTGTTTCCTCTCTTCCCCTCCTTTCCTCTATCCTCGTCTTCCTTATGTATCCCACTCTTTCTCGGCCAAAACCCCCCCTTCCCCCGTTTGTTCCTTTCTTCCAGCGGTGCACGAGAAGAAAAGGGGAAAGCCTTCTCTCCCCCCTAAGACAGGCAACGACCGGACATGAGAGGAGGAAAGGCCGTGCACCTCTTCGCGGCACTTCCCGTGTTCCCCAGGATCTTGCGGTGGCTCCTTATTCGAGGCAGATATGAAAGTCCGATAAGGTAAGTTGGGAAGTCGGTCAGGAAATTCGTCTTCGCAGCCAATGTCTTTAAAATAATAAAATCCTAATCTGCCTTCTTATTCTGGGAATCCCTTAAAACTGACGGAGAAAAGGAAAAAGGGAAACCCCCCACCCCCCCACCCCCATCGCCACTGCCTTTCGTCGGATCCGAAGAGAGGAGCACCGCTGTCCGCAAGCGCCCATCGCCGCCCGTCGTCCCGCGCCCAACCGTCGCCACGCTCCTGGCACCGCAAAAGAAGGCATAACCACTAGCAACAAGCCACAAAGAAGATAAACAGTAACGAGTACGTAACGAGTTATCGGGTCAGACCTGTTAACCCGAATTCTTTTGGTTTGATTTAAAAAAGGGCCGCACGTGACCCTTAAGTCACGCACGTGCCACCCTATTCATCGTCTTCCATCCTCTCTTCTTTGTGGCTGCTCTTCCCGATGCCTTCGGAGCACCGGCAATCTCGAGCCCGGAGGAATGATCTCCGCGCAGAGGAAGCCGGAGGACCGGCTTTAGGAGGTTGGGAACCGGCTCACCTCCCCTCTGTCTGGTTATCATAGACCACGACTTCCAACAAAGACCTTTATACCAATAAGTTGGCACGATACTATCGATATCATACCATGTCGTCGCAAAACTGGCACTAGTATAGGTGTAGGGATGCCAAAGCTATCCATACCAATATGTACTAGCCAGCCAGTTCATATGAACGGTATTGTATCGACCATACCAATCAGTAATGATGGTCTTTCATTCTTTTTGATACTGTCTATTTTAGTATCGTATGCATGTTGTACAAGTACATAGTTCAAGGTTGGTCGTACCGATATCGATAGGCATACCAGTTGCCTACCGGACCGATATGGTTCCGGCTCAGACCAGTTTGAATCAGTACCGAATCGGCCAATAGATGCGGAAAAAATTCCACGGAAGAGCGCGACCCCGCGCTGCCCAGAGCGCGCGTACCGGTGCAAACCAGTCTGGTTCGCACCGACACCAGGCTTGTACTGCTCAGTTCCAACCCCTTTGCGGCAGGAACTATTTTTCACGCTTGAAATGGACCGGTCCGGTACGAACTAGTTCAGCATACCATAATATGGTTCGTACCACTATTTGAAACCTTAGTTTCCAGATTTAGCTCATAAAATACATAAAATATTTATGGTCTTATTCTCAAATGACCAGCAAAAGCATAAACATCAAATCCTAAAGATGGTGAATATTACATTAAGCAAACAAGCAGAACATTCTAGTCCGTGAAGAGTAGATTCCTATTTTCTTTGCACGACTAGCAATGAGATACATGCAATGCACATTGCAAAATAAAAATAAATATAAACACTCAGATTATATCATATAAACTTTTAAAGAGAATAATGAGATTTTTCTCATTTTTTTTGTATTTGGAGAGCGATTAGAATCCAATTTACACCTTTCTTTCTCATTTTAGAAGCTAGGTCTTTGATTACCTAACATTTTTAGAAATAGTCAAATTTATTTAAATAGGAATTATTTATGTATTGTAAGAGATGTAGAAAGGCATTTTAGAAAAACTGATAGACAAAATCAGAATAGAATATATGCTTATCCTTCTACCTAAATTTTGCAAATTCATACTCTGTTCTAAAAGATGGTATCACTTTTTATATAATTATCTTTTTGGAACTCAAGAGTTTTGTCATCATCGAAAAAAGAGAGATTGTTGACCCTAAAAGGTTGATTTTGATGATACAAAACAATTGAGTTAGAGATAACTAATCTCTTTGCCTTGAGTTGCCAACTACAAATTGCATTCATATTTTTTAAGTCATGCTTTAACCTTGAAGTATCAAGAAGCTTACACACATTCACCATCATCTATTTGTTATATCAACGTTTTCAATTTTGAACAGCCATAGCCACATGACCATTTTGAACTAGTATTTAAACTCATCCACTGTGCTAAATTCAGACTAGCAATCAATTAAGGTCAATGTAAGTTCATTAATAAGTCTTCACTAAAGGCATGTTATTTAAAATAAATAAGGTAAGAATCAGAAAATTGTATAATTCAAGAATTGCTTTAGAAGCACCAATAGGGATTCCTCACTGTTTCTCAATTACATTACATAGAAAAGAATATGATATTTAGTTGTAAACAAGAAATTTACATGCATGTGAACTACTAAGTGAAACATATAATGATATAGTGCATCAATATAAAAGACGACTAACAAGTTACTTACAACCCTAATTTTAGTCTAAACTACGGAATGAAAAAAAAATATTATGAGATTAAGGCACAGAAAAGATCTCTTACATTTTGGGAATAATTTTGCAATTTCTCCAGCCTTCTTAAGTTGCAAAATAAGCACAGGAAGTAGGGACACCCTCAGGGCCAACGTAGATGTGGAGATTATTAACCACCTGCAATGGTGTCTATATAGTCAGATGACTATGAATTATACATTTTACTGCAAGACGAACATGCGAGCCACTGCAGTTTAATGATGAAGATTGATTGATAGTAATTTAAATGAATATCAAAGAACCACACAAAAGATTACAAGCAAACATAATAGAAAGATTATAGGTCACATGAAAAAGAGAAGTTTCATTCATTGAAATGCTATCAGATAAATTACTTATCAACAAGCAACATTGACTTACGGATACAGAAAATTCTTCAGTCAATACACAAATTGTCGCTATGAATAAACAGAATTCTTCCGCGACTACAGAAATTTTCACCCATATAAAGCATGGAGTTTATGTAGAAATGAAGTTATCTATGAGTAGCCTATGAGACAAAAAAAATATGTGAAACAACAAGCAAGACTCCATAGAATAGGAGGGTAGCCAATTAAGAAAGCCTTAAGATATGATAACATCATATAACATAGAAGGCTGAGGTGTTTTGAGTTCAAACTACGAAATATAGCAGTATAAAGTAGCGATTGCACTGAATAAGAATAAAGCAGTTGAATAATGATGGAGATGATAGATATGTGTAACAAAAACATTCAGCAGCTCAGATGAGGAGAGAAGTTCAAATTCATGTAGAAAAGTTCTAATTGCATGACAGAATATATGCATGTATATCTAATTGTCTATGTAAATGGAGAATTTAATCTTTCGGCAATCAATGGAAAAGTAGGATCCATAGAACCTAAAACAACCAAGATAGCATACTCATTCCTAGCCATGGTATCAAGTTCTCATCAATGCACATTAGTAGACAACAAATCAAATTTGAGCTGACGGACCATTCCACTATTTTTGTTAACACTATTAGAAACCTTCAGACAATATACAAACTGAAAATATGAAAATATAAAACAATTCGCTTCCCACGCTAATCTTTCTCCACACTTCCGACAATTCCAACGAACTATAGAGACAATGTCAAGAATTGGCGTGGAGGAAGTCCTATAATTGAAGATTAGCTGGCATATATAACATATCTTCTGTTTTCCAAACAATTTAACTAATTCAAAGCCCAAATAGCACAAGGATTGCCCATCGAGAAAACCCATCGAGCTCCCTTAAGACTTGGATTTTCGGAATGCTTACCAGGGAAGACCAGTGAGATCATGGTACCCATCAAGCAGAGTAATCACAGAGAGGACTGGATAATACCACACGCTCTCTTCAACCGTTTCCTCCATCATCCCCGAGCCATCCGACCCGAGACTCGAGATCCCTGCTCCAGTTTCGGAGCCATCCGCAGGGCTGAACTCCAGTCCCTCTTTGGAGTTCCCAATGAGGCTGTCACCTCCGGCACCGCTGCCGGAGGCGGATCCACCGCTGTCATCTGATGTGCCGCCGGTCCAGGCGTGCCATGAGAAGGAGCGGGAGGGGATTTTAGCGTAGAAAGATTGGATTTTGGGATTGGAGGAGGTTGAAGAGTGTGTGGCGTGGTCGGAATAGGAGAAGGGGCTATGGTTTTGGTGGGGGTTGGAGCGATGGAAGGGCGGAGGGACAGGAGGGAAGAGGCGGCGACGGCGGAGATGGCGGAGGAGTCGGGTCGCCAGAACCATGAGGTTGGAATGGGCTTCGTTGGGTTTCTTCGCTTTTCTTGTTGCTGGGGCTTCTCGTTTATGGATGGCTGACGGTGCCCACAAATGGATGGGCCCGAGGGCCTTGACGGGCCGCGTGTCAGAAAAGGTGGGGGGGAGGAAGGAGACGGGCCTGAGAAACAAATCAGGCCGTGAGAAAGGTGGGGAAGGGCTGCAGTGTGAAGGGGGTTTTGGGTAAAAATGGAGAAGAGGGAGAGGTTGGGGGAGGGGCTGCGGTGTGAAAGAACGCGGGGGGGGGGGGGGGGGGGGGTATGCGGCGGCCGCCGGCGTCAGCCGTTGGGCGGCGACGGAGGGAGGTGAGCGGCGGCGTCGGTGCGAGGCGGGGTGGCGGCGAGACCTTTGACGGGAGCGGCGGCGTCGGACGAGGCGGCAGCCGAAGGGAGACGGGGCGTAGAAGGCGACGGCGGGGACTTTGGGCGGCGGCCGACGGAGGAGACGGAGGAGACGGAGGAGCTCGGAGTCGACTAGGAAAGACGGACGACGACGCAGGGGAACCACGGCCGGAGGAAGACGATGAACAGGTATTTCTCCTTTTTTTTCCTTTTTTTTAAAACTCAGATCCAATAGGGTCGGGTTAGCGGGCACGATCCGCTCCGGTAACCCGTTACGGACCCGTGACTGTGCACCGCCTTCTTCGTGGGTGGGTTGAGGCTGTTACCGCGGTTGCCGAGCTTGGGAAGACAGGTGGCGGAGGCGCGCGGGACTTTTTCTTCTCCGAATCCGGCGTGCGGCGTCGTGCAGTGGCGACGGCGGCGTGCGGTGGACTCCCCGTGGGAGGGACTCCTCTCCGGACTGGACGCGCAGCCGCGGGCGGTGCTCTGTGGCCCGCGGCGACGGGGCGGCCGGTCACGGGCTCCGGCCGTTGGCGGCTTCCGGCGGCGAATCACGGACGGCGAGCGGCGGTGAAGGCGGCCGCGGTTGAAGGGGGTTGATGAAGTGGGGGCTGGCGGGCTAGAAGGGGATAGGTGGAGAGAGGGTTTGGGGGGTGGCGTCGCGGGTCCGGCACAAGTCGGCTGTGGGCGGCGCGGGCGGCGCGGGCGAGCCAGCGGCGCTGCCGGCGTTGTGCGCGGGGGTGAGGGCGGCCACGGGGGTGACGGGTGGTGGGGAGGAGCAGCCGCAGGGGTTTTCACCTTCTTCCTTGGTGAAAACCGAGAGAGAGAGGGAGTAAGGCACGAGGCGATAGGGGAGGAGCTTGGTAAGCCTTTGCTTTTCTGTTGAAAATCGAGAGAGAGAGAGAGAGAGAGAGAGAGGAGAGGATAACTCGATCGGGCCTTTGGCAACCGGGGAGCCGACCAACTTTGATACCAAGTTGATGGCGGATCACTGTAGGTAAAAAAGAAAAAAAAAAAAAAGAGAAAGAGAGAAAGAGAAAAAAAAAGAAAAAAAAGAAGGAAGAAGAAAAAGAAAGGAGGCTAGAGTTTATTCAATCATTAAACTCCTAATTCATGAAAAGAGTGGCATTTATATAGGCCTTACATCGGCTCAAACAATTGACGACATAGCAAAGTTGGACCCTCAATCAATTGACTAAGGTCCTATTTGGTAGAGCTGTTGTTTGGAAGTAGAGCTGTTGGAAGTAGAGCTGTATGAAGTTGAGCTTTTACAAAAAGCTGTTTGCTGTTTGGTAACTATATTTCTAAAGTGTTGTGGTACTTTAATATGTGTTTGGTAAACAAACTCAGAAAATACTTTTGTATGATAAAATTACCATAAAGGATATTGCATAGTATTATACGATAGAACATAATAAAACATAACATATATTAATACATAATATACGATATAGTATAATATTACTGTAATGTAAAATAATATTATTATAATATAGTAATATGACATTATATAGCATAGCATAATAGTAATATAATTATTAGAGTATATTTATTTTTCATAATATAATATTAGAGTATATTATAATATAATATAATTATTTAACATAACATATTAATATATTATGATATAATATATTATAATATTATATTTATAGTATAATACAATAATAAAAGTATAAAATATTATAATTATTAGTATAAAATAATTTTCCCTAATATAATATACTATAAAATTATTTAACATAACATATTAATGTATTATGATATAATGTAATATAATATTATATTTATAGTATAATATAACAATAAATGTATAAAAATATTATAATTATTAGTGTAAATTAATTGTTCACCCTTCTAATGACCATTTATCTCTTTATTTAACTATTTACAATGGTGATAAGTTCACTATCATAAAGATCAGATTATTTGCCACTCACTCATTATTTTTCTTTTTATTTATTTATTTATCTATTTATACGTTCATTCGTATATATATTTATTTATGCATTAATTTATTTATTTATTATTTTATTCATTGAAATATATTTATTTATTATCTTATTTATTTGTTCATTCATTCACTCATTCATATACATATTTATTTATACATTTATTTATTTATTTGTTCTTTTCTTTTCTTTTCTTTTCTTTTTTTCTTTTTTTCTTTCCTTTTCTTCTTTTTTTTTCTTTTTCTTTTCTTTTTTCTTCTCTTCTTCTCCTTCCTTCCTCTCCCCCCTTCTTCTTTCTTCTCCTCCCGCGTGGCCGGCGGCGCTGGAAGGGGGCCAGGCTGCGGCAGCCACGGAAGGAGACCCGGGAGGGCGCCCGATGGAAGGGAGCCAAGGCGGCTCGCCTGCCACCACTGCCGGCGAACATTGCCGCCCCACAGCTCCACTGCCATGGGGGCTTCGCTGCGGTTGGGAAGCCACAGTCCCGTGGCTAGGAAGCCGCAGTCCCGCGGCTGGGACGCTGCAGCCGGGCTCGGCGGAAGGGAGCCGAAGTGGCTCGCGCCACAGCTCCCCGATCCCGCGGTTGGGACGCCGCGGTCCCACGGCGGGCGGAGGCCCGACCACGCCACGGCCGAGCCCGGCCGCTCCACGGGCCGGCGCGACCTGCGGAGGGGTGGCCGGCCATAGGTGGTTGATCGGTTCTTTCAATTTTAAAAATAAACCACGCAATAGCACGTATCCTGTAGGATAGTGATTACGGGTATCGGTCCACAGGGATTGAAGAATAAGTTATTTTTCTTTTAAAAATAAATCAAGAAGAAGGATTTGCTAACTTGATTTAACTAAATTAAACTATGAGTATGAATTAGAATTTATCAGAGTAAATGGATCTAGGATTTGGAATCCACCACATAGCAATACATCAGGGACTGTGTTCTTAATTTTTGTCTTTTGGAGAGGCATACAATTTGGCTACAAGCTTTTTAAAATAAAAACATAAAGAGTTTTAGGAAGATCCATCTTCGGTATAGCATGAAATGTCTACCTAAGTATGCTAATCTAGGGTGCAGCACACATCATCTTCCTAGGCATGGATCATCTTAGACTACTTTAGCAAACATGAATAGTAAATGGCATGCTCAAGGTTTAAACATCATAAAAGAAATATTTCATTCTAGATAAGAATTTAAACAAGCTCCAAAATAATAAAAAAAAAGTAAGAACTACAATGCCTTGATACATTACAAGGGCTTAGAGATGTTCACGGGCCTTCTGGCCCGCCCAGCCCGCCCGGCCCGGCCCGAAATTTTTGGGGCTTGGGCATTGAAAAAGGGCCCATTGGTTGGGCCTGGGCAGGAAAAGCGGCCCGACCAAAAAAATCGGGCCGGGCCTGGAAACGTTAAAAATAGCCCGGTTCGGCCCGGCCCGACTATAAAATCCTGTTATAAATTATAATATATTAAAAAAATTTAACAAAAACCCTAACCTTTGGGCTTTCCCTTCCCTTCCCTTCCCTTCCCCTCCCTCGCTGAGACTGAGAGCCGCCGCCGCCCCCCCTCCCTCGCTGAGAGCCGCCGCCGCCCTCCCTCGCTGAGAACCGCTACCACACCCCCCCTCCCTCGCTGAGACTGAGAGCCGCCGCCGCCGGCCCCCCCTCCCTCGCTGAGACTGAGAGCCGCCGCCGCCCCCCTCCCTCGCCCCCCTCCCTCGCTGAGAGCCGCCACCGCCCTCCCTCGCTGAGAGCCGCTGCCGCCCCCGCCCCCCCTTTTCCCTCGCTGAGAGCCTGATAGCCGCCTCCTCTCGATGTCGTCGCCTCTTCAACGACCGGCCGGCGGCTCTTCGCGTCCTTCTCCCCCGGACGGCAACCTCCGCGGCTCCGGTCACCGACTCACAGTCACCGGTAAGAGTTTTCTCCTCCTCCTCCTCCTCTTCGAGCTCGATCCCGGTAGATTTTGCCCAAGCTCGGAGAGAGAAAGAGAGAGAGAGAGAGGTGGGGGGGCAACGAGAGAGCTCGGAGCAGTGGGAGAGTGGGGAGTGGGGACAGTGGTTTTGTTTTGGGTGGAGACGGGAGACAGAGAAAGAGAGGAGGGATCTTTCATCCCTTCTCTTTTTTGGTTTTGGTCTTGGTTTTCCTTCCCTCACAATCACAGTGCTCCAGTAACCCAGTTCGAGCTGGGCCATCAGGAAGAAAGATCGGGGGATTGGAGATGGACTTCTTGGAGGGTGGAGATTCTCTGAATTTTCTCCTCTTCAGTTTCTTCTCCCCTGATTTTTTTTTTCCGGTTGGATGGTGCTTATTTGTATTATGATAATTCTTATGAACTGAATTTTTTTATAATTAGTTGTATAATTTTTTTGATAGGCTAACAATTGTAGTCATTTAGATATTCTATTAATAACTCTAATAATTATTCATGTTCAATCAACAATTGCTAATGTTTCAATTTTGTGTTTGTAGGTTTTGAGAGTTAGAAGATGCAAGGATGTTCTACAGTTTTCTATTATGAAAGTGGCTTCAAGAATTATGAACTTTTATGAACTTTTGAATGCACAAAGATGCATGTTTGTTATAATGTTAATGGGACAATGTAATTTGTATTTTGTCTAAGTTTGCAGTTTTTATTATTGGGTTGTAATTTTCAGCTGGACAACAGTGTTTCATACATTTTATTTTCTTTCTATTGGCTTGAAGCTGCAAATTTTTTCTTTTTTAATGTTTGTAGATATATCCAAATTCCAAAGTTTGAAACCACCACCAACACTATCTATTTAAAATAGGCTAGTTATATCCTTAACATTAACCAATTAACCAATTTAGAGAGCCATTAAGCTGTTGGGCCATTTTTGCCCATTTCTAGATTCCAAAAAAAAAAAAAAAAAAATCGGGCCTGTCGGGTCGGGGCCTGTCGGGCTGGTCGGGTCGGGCCTGTTGGGTCGGGCCTAGGACCAGATTTATAAGGTTGGGTCAGGCCTGGATAAAAATTTAAGCCCGACAGTCGGGCCGGGCCGGGTCTGGGCATAGCCATCGGGCCTAATTTCTGCTGTAGAGCCCGGCCCGAGCCCGGCCCGGCCCGGGTTTTGATCACCTCTACTAGGGCTTCATCCAGCCCTAGATTGGACGTTTAGCCGAGCATGGCTTCCGGACGACCTCCCATCTTCAAGTGAAAGTCTTCCGCTCCCATTCGGCTCCCTCTATTCCCAAAATATCCAAAATACTCTCTCTCCCCCCTCCTTTCTTTTTAATTTTTTAATTTCTTTTCTCTGGTTCTCGGCTCTCTTCTTCTCTTCACCGAAACAGGGTCTCCCCTGTTTCTTTCGAACCGAGCTTCCTCCTTCTTCCCTGCCGATGCCTTCTTCATATAGACCCTCTCACTCGGTGATGGATCCCTTGGGAGCATGCTGGTGGGGATGCAAATCCGGGATACTTGATGGGAGGAGCCGCGGGATCAACGTGATGGCTGGCTCCGGATGCATCGCGGGAGAAATGGATGCGGGATCGTCGGACGCCTTATAAGGAAGGATGGTTGACTCCGAGAGCGGGTGGGACGCGATGCTGGGAGGAGCGGAAGAAGAAGGTGGCTGGATTCATGGCTCCAGATGCTTCATGGAAGGCTGGGACGTTGGATGCGACTGATAGCGAGCTAATCGTGAATCTCGGCTGCTGGGAGGTGGAACGGGCTGATGGCGGAGGAGCTGGATCTGGCTGCGTCAAGGGCGGAAGAAGAGGCGGAGGATCTGGATCTGGCTGCACCGCGTGGGACTCGTGGCTGGAATGGGAGGGAGAACGCGAATCTCGGCCGTGATGCACTGCGGGGAAGAAGATGAACAGTGGAGTTTTTATCTTTTATATTTTTTTTTTGTAACACTATTCATATGAACAGTGTTTTCACGGAACACTGTTCATATGAACAGTGAATCTAGTAATTTTTCTTGAAATTATTGTGGATATTTAACTATTATTTTTTTTGTTTTTAAAATTATAAATTTTATATGAAGGCAGGTAAGAAATTGGTTGGGAATTGGCTTTGGATTTGAGGTGGGTCATGATTGTTGATTTGCTTGAACTTGTTCTCGAGCCCAATGTCATTTAAATTTAATTCTTGCTAAATTGCTTCAGACCGGACTCGACAAGACTAAAAACAGGATCGTGACTTAATAAAAAGGGTTAATCAAACCTTTTTCTCCATACAAAAATAATTATCTAATCAGGACCAAAACCTATTTAATCATAGCTTTAACTTGGTTACAACTCCATCAGGTTACTAAACCAGGTCAACACAACCTTGTGGAGTGATTGATAATACCCCAATTTGATTTTGATGAGACCAAAGCATTTGAGTATATTTTGTGTTATACTAATGAATTCAATCTAGTATCTCAGGCAAAAATTATGAGAATCTTCTTTTGAGTGCATGTGAAAATCAGCTTAAGTCAAAGGCTGAAACTCGAGTCGACTCCAAGTGTTTCAGATGTTCTGGCATAGGCTCAAGTCGACTCCGGCACACTGCGAGTCGACTCTGACTGAGAAGAGAAAGCAGGACCAGAAAAGAGGAATCTCAGACCCTGTCACCGAGCCGACTCCAACGGTTTCGAGTCGACTCCGATGCTTACCGAGTCGACTTCCGACAGTTCCGAGTCTACTCCAAGGAGTAACAGACAGAAAGACAGAGAAGTGGTTTCTGGACCATGTTACCGAGTCGACTTCAGAAAAATTCGAGTCGACTCCAACGTTTGGGGAGTCGACTCCTAAACAAGCAAGAGTCGACTCTCAGAGGAAAGCAAGACTAAAAGTCAGAGAACCAACTTCGGGCTCTGAGAGCCGAGTCGACTCCGAGGCAGTTCAACTCCAAAGACAGAAGATCAGTTTTTGGGTTCTGAGAGCCGAGTCGACTCCAAGATGATCCGAGTCGACTCGAGAAAGAAATGCAGAAAAATAGATCTCTGGAATCCTGAGAACGAGTCGTCTCCAGAGGGCCGAGTCATCTTCGGATACTGGCAAGTCGACTCCAGGTTTGGCCGAGTTGACTCCAGAACGGGACAGCACTTTAATTCAAATCCTGAACAGTGGGCGAGTCATCTCCAGTGAAGCATGAGTCGACTCCAGCAACAGCCGAGTCGACTCCAGATCGAGCGAGTCGACTCCGATCCCAACGAACACATTGTCAGGAGTTGCAGATTGTGTAGAACGGCCACAAATTGGTGTCTAACGGCTAGTTTTCAAAGTGGACTGCTTAAATAGCCAGAGTGAACAGTAGTAGACGTCAAGGGAGATATTTCATTCAAAGAAAAAGTGATTTCTACCTACCAAAGGCTCTCAAGAGAGTAAATACAAGAGAAAGAAGGAAGAAGCGCATTGAACTCCATCCTACAAACTCTTTCCTTCGCATTCAAGGCTCTCCTTCTGACATCAAGTCTTTAGCGCATTCAAAGAGGAGACTCTGAATTCGAGAAGCCCCTTCTTCCACTTCCAAAATCTGTTTGAGGGCTTCTAACTCCACTCTTTTCATATTGTTTAATATTTGCTTATTAAGAAGCTTTCCGTGTAACTTTCCCAAACTATTTTCTTACTTGATTCAATCAGGAGATTGAATCAAGGGTTGTAAGGTTTGTTGGTGAGCCGAGGGTAAAACCAACGGTGTAAGGGTTCGATTGTGATCCCGAGAAAACAATCAGGTGGTTCTAGTCCGTGAGCCTGTGAAAACCGACCGAGTTCATTGTAATCTCGTAAAACAACAAGTTGGGTTGTGAGCTTGTAAAACAACCGGCTGTAATCCAAGGGATTATAGTGAACTCCCAAGTGAAGCTTGGAGAGTGGACGTAGGAGCAAGGGTTAGCTCCGAACCACTATAAAACTGCTTGTGTTTGTGTTGGTTGCTGCTTTGTCTCTTACACTCTCTCTACTCATTCACTGCATTTAATTGCTTAACCTGAATACTTGAAATAGAATTGGTTAACCATTAAACATAGTTTTTAATTGGTCGAAATTTAAATCATAACCCAATTCACCCCCCCTCTTGGGTCGTCTTCTTGGGCAACAAGTGGTATCAGAGCGGAAACTCTTATATTAAAAGAGTAAAAGATCAAAATGACAACCCTATTTGGATCTTCTCTTATTGAGGGGCAATCCACCCATAGACCTCCATTCTTCAATGGAACCGACTACACCTATTGGAAGGCTAGGATGAGGATATTTATCCAAGCTTAAGACTATGAGATTTAGAGCACCATAGTTAATGGACCATACATTCCTTCGATTTTTGTAGATGATATTACTATACCCAAACTTGAAAAAGATTGGGATGACGATGATAGAAGGAAGGCACAACTAAATGCCAAAGCAATGAATATGTTTTATTGTGCCTTAGACCGTAATGAATTCAATAGAGTCTCTACTTGCAATTCTGCAAAAGAGATATGGGACAGACTTGAAGTGACCCACGAGGGCACGAATCAAGTCAAGGAATCTAAAATAAACATGCTAGTTCATAAGTATGAACTATTTAAAATGAATTCTAATGAAACTATCACTTGCATGTTTACTAGATTTACTAATATTGTCAATGGTCTAAAAAGTCTTGGCAAAAGTTATGCTAACAGTGACCTTGTCAGGAAAATTCTTGATCTTTGCCAAGGTCATGGGAAGCCAAGGTAACGGCAATCCAAGAAGCCAAGAACTTGAACAAGCTGCCACTCGAGGAGCTTCTTGGATCCCTTATGACGCATGAGCTCACGATGAAACAACACAGCGAAGAAGAATCCTCTCATAAGAAAAAGGTAATAGCCTCAATCTACTTCTTCTAACAAAGATCCATCTTGCAGTAGCAGCAGCGAAGAAGAAGACAATGAGGGAGATGATGAAGAGGCTCTTCTCGTGAGAAAGTTCCGAAGATTCATCAACCGGAAGAAGTCCATTCATCAGAAGAGAGGTTCCTCAAGTTCCTACAACAAGGATAAAGGTAAGGAAAGGGAGAGTGAGGGAATTGGATGCTATGATTGTAAGAAGCCGAGATATTTCAGAGTCGACTGTCCCTTGCTGAAGAAAGGCAGCAGATACAAGAAAAAGAAAGCTCTTGTCTCCACTTTGACGGACTCCAATTCATCATCATCATCATCGGATGAGGAACAAGAGGAAAAAGCCAACTTCTGTTTTATAGCAAATGAAAATGAAGTAACATCTGAAACGCATTTAGATTTTACCTTTGATGAATTGTATGATGCTTTTAATGAACTAATGGATGAATATAAGACAATAAATCTTAAGAATAAAGAACTAAAGCTAACTAATCAATCTCACTTCCATAAGTACGATAAATTAATTAAGGACAAGAATTTTATCATTAAAGAAAATTTAGAACTTAAAACAAGCAACCAAATGTTAATTCAAAAAACTAATACCTTAATTAAAGATAACGAAAAACTAACTAAGGAAATTTCAGAACTTAAAAACGGTAAACAAACTATAAAAGATAATCTCACAAAAGACTTAACATACTAAAAACAGAAAAACAGAAGCTAACAAAAGAACTTGAAAAATACAAACCTATTGTAGAAAAGTTTACATATAGTTCTGAAAAATTGGAAATGATACTTAATAATCAACGAGCTGTGTTTAATAGAGCTGGTTTAGGGTATAAACCTAAGAATAAGCAAAAGCTCCTTAAAAACTTTTTTGTGAAAGTAGGGGAAAGTAAAACTAAGAATATAACCTGTTTTTGCTGTGGAAAAGTAGGACATAAAGCTAATGTGTGTGACCATAGGAAAGTAGAAGCTAAAAGAAAAATTAAAAAGGTTTGGATTCCAAAAGGAACCAACATTTCTAACCTTGAAGGACACAAGAAAACTTGGGTACCTAAAATTGTATGATTTTCTTGTGTAGGAGTGTCTTGCAGCCAAAGTCGACAAAAACTATTGGTATTTGGATAGTGGCTGCTCAAGACACATGACAGGTGACAAGGAGCAATTTTTCACCCTAGAGCCTAAAAAGGGAGGTGCTGTGACTTTTGGAGATGATAATCAAAGTCACATCGTTGGCATAGGTAAAGTACAAATCACCTCTTCAACCTTCATTGATAATGTACGATTTGTAGATGGTCTTAAGCATAACTTACTTAGCGTTAGTCAATTATGTGATAGAGGTGTTGATGTTCTGTTCAAGCCATCTCTATGCATCATAACCAACTCAATTGACAATAGCTTGGTATTCAAAGGAATAAGACGTGGCAACGTTTATGTAGTAGATCTTGAAGATCTAGCCAATAATAGCCGTTGCCTAGTAGCTAGTGATTCTAAAATCAATGATGTAAGTTGGTTATGGCACCGTAAATTAGGCCATGCAAGTATGGACACAATATCAAAATTAGTTAAAAGAGATTTTGTGATTGGATTGCCAAAATTAAAATTTGAGAAAAATAAAATTTGTTAAGCATGTCAATATGGCAAACAATCTAGAAGCTCTTTCAAATCCATAAATTGTGTTTTTACTACTAGACCCCTAGAATTACTTCACATGGATCTTTTTGGACCAACTAGAACCACAAGCCTTGGTGGAAATAAGTATGGTCTTGTCATTGTAGATGATTTTTCTAGATACACACACTACAGGAAACTGGGCCTTTTCCGACGCTTTGTTCCCGACGCTAGGATGAAGCGTCGGGAAAAATTCCACCGCTCATACATTTGCCGACGCTTTCATTTAGCGTCGGCAATTCTTAGGAATAGACGACGCTTATTAGCGTCGTCGTATTTTCCGGCCTAATACGACGCTTATAAGCGTCGCCGACGCCCTCTTAAAACCCAGCGGCCGAACCCGACCCCCATACTTGCCCTAGCTTCTCCCGAGCCCCCCATTCTCCTCTCCGGCGCTGCCCTATAGCCTTCGTCTTCCTCGTCTCCAGCGCTGCCTTAGCCCCCATCTTCCTCCTCTCCGGCGCTGCCTTAGCCCCCATCTTCCTCCTCTCCGGCGCGGACCGTCCGACTTCTACCTCCCTCCTCTCCGGTGTCGACTGACCGACCCCAAGGTAGTTTTCTCCTCCTCCCTCCTCTCATTTCGTCTCGCTTGTTCTCCTCCTTCTCCTCCTCCTGTTGTTCGGGTGTTCGTGGATTTTTCTCCTTCTTTAATTTGTTCGAGGTAGTCCCGATCGATCCAGGCCCGCCTCCGCCCCGCCTCCGCCCGAGGTATTTTCTAAAACTAGTCTGTCATATTTCTATTGCAATTTAAGGTTCTATAGCACTTCATGTGTCCCTTCTCTCTGATTACATCTTCGCCCGAGGTAGTCAAATGATACTGACTTTATTATATGGTATTACTGGTGGATGCTTCAATTTGCCTTTAGTTATGAGCACCATATTGATGTATCTGCATGCGTAATTTTTGCTTATAAACTTTCGATCTCAAGATGGTAAAAATTAATATTGAAATCTACCTCACATTCATGTTTAGCTGACTTTGGCATGTTTATGTGAACATATGATTTGATCTAGTCCATTTGCAGGGTTTCTACTATGATGCATTCTATGATGACTTGACCTTAAATGAGGAGTATTTTGATCAAATTAAATCTCGTGCAAGCAAAGCTGCTGCGGTATGATTTTTACCCCAATATTACTCCCAATTTCCATGTTGTGTCCAAAAACTTTTCATGCATTCTGATAGTGCTTGATCTTGTTACTTGTATATAGAGCGATCCCTATTTTCAATGCTTAATAATGGAAAGCTCTCTAGGAAGGGTCTGTGACAATTTTATTTGTCAGTTGTGATATTTCTAGAGGCATTCACATGCATTAGTTGATCATGTTTACATAAATAATCAAGGTAACATTGCACTAATGCATTAGATTATCCTTCGTGATAGCCTATAACTTCATGTTATAGGCTATCACGAAGGTGTAGTGTGAAACTTCGTAAATCATTTAGAAAGTATGTATCTTCACATAGTCTGCATCTTATTTTACGTAAATGATTACATTGAATTTCTGGTGTTTGAGAAGTTTCTCTTCCCCATTGTCCATGATGTTTCTGAAATCTTTATTTCTAACTAAAGTTGATATAGCTTATTGATTTTAAATGGTGCTTGGTTACATGAATACTGTTATGGTTTATATATCTTTATTTTATGTAAATGATTAAAATTTTCATAACTTTCTTATCTTTTCTAATACTTTATAGTACGTGAATTCTGAAATATACATGCTTTGAGTGGCTGTTTTGACATCCAAATTTATCAGTGTTGAGTCATCATAATTTTAATTTATGTCAATGTATCAGCAGGGACACGATGCAGTAAATCCTAGACCAGCAGGTATAATAATTGATCATTGTGAACCTTTAGCTAATAGCCCTAGTGACTAGTGAGCCCTTGACCGATAGTTTCAATAGTTAGTTTCAGCAAACCTCTGACTAACGGGTACAATAATTGGTTACTGACCAGTTGCTACAGAAATGATCGAGATAAGCGTTTCAAAGTTCTCTGGTTTCTGTTTGCAGCTAAGAGAAAGGCTGAGGCAGCGAGGATCAGGCAGAAGTATTCAGATAGGGTTCCGGTGAATATTATTGATTTTCCTGAGTTTTTTTCCCGTAATTTCTTTGTTTAATTTGCGATGCTTGTATTTCTGGTTCCATCAGCAAGTTTATGTTAATCGAAAGGACCTGAAATTTTGTTATCTGTTATCCTGGAGAAATGTTTTTTGTTGAATAGAATTGATTTATCTTCTAGTTCATAAGGTTGGAACCTGAAAGATTGTGGGTTTTTGCTTTAGAATTGATTTCCATCAGCTCATTTAATGGGGCATTTGTACTTGTACCCTTACTAAGTTGCTAAGCCTTTGTTCTGTATGAGCTGGAAAAATAATCACAGTTCCCAATGACTTATAGCTGGATGGTCCATATAAAGTTTTGTTCCTGCTTTTTGCTTTCCCTTTGAGTGTCGGTCTACCTTCGCTATATGGATTGTTTGGTTTCCTAGTTTATTGTTAATTATTTCTTTTCTTCCTGTATTTTTCTTATTATTCGACAACATAGTAGATTTTATGTATACAATGCTAATGCTTTTATATAAGTGGCACTGCTTATGCATTGGGTGAATTGAGAAATATGACCCTACGGTGAATAATGGGAACTGTAACAGTTCTAGGTCAACTTGGGAGCTTGGATCATTTTTTTCTCCGCGTTTTAAAATTTATACTTTCACCTGGCATGATGGTACCCACAAAGGTATCATATGTGATTTTACTAGCCGCTTGTTTTGCTAGTTACCTTTTATATGCGAAGCAATTCAGTTTCTTATTCATGATTGCTGACCACAAATTTGGATGTATTAAGCAACAATCCTTTATGCAGGTCAGCCTTTTGCATATTCCACATAATTAAGCAACTGCAGAGCTCTTAATGCTAAGTGCTTGCAGAGCTCTTTGTTGAATTTAGAGGATCTTCTTGTGCAGCTATGAAGTGACAATTTTAGTACTCTTAATGCTGTAGTTTGTACTAGATTATGCTCCAGTGGGGTCATATATATTTTTTTTTTGTTGTATTTTTTTATTCCACCTTTTTTTTTAAAGATGGTTGTCTTTTTTACTTTGGGGTCAGGGGCTTGTAGACAATAACCTCGGTGGTCTAGGGGTTGATAGTTGTTTATATGCAAGAACTGTAACATAGATGCGATTGCCTTTTGCTCCTGTTCCTTTAAAGGAATTTTGACTTTAAGCTAGCTTTTTGTTGAGCTGATTATCAGGAGCCTGTCACCCAACTAAAGATTACAGAATCAAGGAATAAATTTCATTAGATGGAAACTGATGAAAAAGAACCTAAATATAGGTAGTTTTTTTTTGTTATTTGATACCCCATTTTAATTGCTTGAGGATCCTCCTTTAAATTACTTGCAGGCTCCTAACTTTTTTTATGAGGCTTGAACTACCTCCATGCAGGGATTTTAGGTGATCTCTTTTTGAATCTCAGCTCGATAAGTGGCCTGTTTTAAAAGATGACCGTAAGTGACAGATGGGAGGCCAACGGGCCATGTAGCATAGTATGTGCTGCCCACTTGCATTTACATATATCCTTCATCTTGAATACAGATATCGTTTCTGTATGCTCTCCAACTGTGGTGTCAATTAATTGAGCTTGGTGGTCTCTTTCAGAGCAAAAAGAACATCTATAATGTAGCATGTCGTATCCAATTTGAGTCATTCTTTTCAAGTCTAACAACCAAAAGTTGATGTCATTCTTTTCAAGTCTTACAACCATGCAGTAATATGTTTATGACCATGAAAGCATTAAAATTTCTAGCAAGATGATGATGCCTCCATGGCAATGGAACTTTATTTAGTATAAATTTATCATTTAACCAAATATTGATTCTTTTTTGTGCATACCAGGTAACAATATGCCCCGAGGGAGACGATTTAGAGATGTGGAGTTCCAGCATTCTCAGGTGGGATCTACTTCTGATCAGTCCCTACAGTCCCAGCAGCCATGTGAACATCAGCAGCACGAGTCAGGATCTCAGCGCGAGCCTCCTGCTGATTGCCCGGAGGATGAGCTCCGGATCCAGGGTAATTCGATTTAAAGTTTATATTTTATGTTCATATTTGTCTTCAACTTTTTAAGACATATTTTATTTTATTTTAATAGATGGACAAGGGACGGTGAGGACGAGACGGGGACCCACTCAAGCAAAGGATGTGTGGAAGCTTCCTCCGGGTGAGAAGATCATCATCCGATGCAACGAATTGGGGCAGCCCATCAATAGAGCTGGAAGTCTACTATCAAGCTTTTTAGGATCGGTTGCACGCAAGGGTCAGCTGTGTCCACTCAACTATACGAAGTGGAATGACATGCTTCCTTCGTATAAGGTTGAGCTTCTTAGACTTATACAGGTAATGAATTTATTTTATTCTTTTTAATTCGACACCTCCTGTATATTAATTTGCTTAGTATCATAATTTTATTTTAGATGTTTAATATTATTATAACATTCTGAATCTTGTTGTAGGGTAAGTTTGTACTCCCTCCAGAGAGCCATGATTGGGTGCTAAAGTCCCTCAATCGCAAATGGAAAGAATATAAAGCAAAATTGAAGACGGACTTCAAGCGCGAAGGTATGACAGAGGAGGAGGTTGCTCGTGTGACTCCTCCTGATGTATACCCTCAGCAGTGGAGGGAGCTTGTTCATTACTGGTTTTCTGAAAGAGGACAGGTCACGTATTATGTTTCAATATCTTCTATTATCTTTATTATTAATATAGATTGCAAATATATACATTGAATCATATTATACGGTGTGCTTTTATTTTAGCAGACATATTCTAATATTGGTAGAGCTGCACGAGCATCTCAAGCAGTTCCTCATACTTCAGGCTCGAAGAGTTATGCGAGACGTAGAAATAAATTCGTAAGTTCTTTTGAAACTATTTGAAACTCTACTAACATATAGCACGTATCATGATATATAGTTTGCCCATATACTTTCCGTATGTGTAGATAGTAGAGCATGGAAGGGAGCCTGGTGAGGTAGAGTTTTATAAGATGACCCACACTCACCGAGATGGCAGCTTTGTCCGGGACGAGTCGAGAGATATAGTTGTATGTATTATGTATTCATTTTTTATTTTATCATAATTTTTTAATTAATTTTACTTCTTTTAAATTATTAATGTGACTGTTTGTTTTTTTGAGAGAGATATAGGAAAGAGCTACAAATCTTATTTCAGAGCGCATCGGGGAGTCATCATCATCCGATGCGGCCAGTCGCGTCGAGGCTTAGGTCTATGCCGAATTGATGAGCCCAGAACGTTATGGTCGCGTGAGGGGTTACGGTATCGGAGTTACCCCCACTCAGCTGTCTGCAGTGAGCCGATATACCCAAGATGCCAGACAAGGTACTAGCACTGCAGAGGTTTGTAGTTTGAAGACAGAGATGGCACAGATAAAGCAGTCATATGAGACAAGGATAGAGGAGATGAGGCAGAGTCATATGACTGATATGGCGGAGTTGAAGCAAAGCCAAGAGTTGAAGATATAATCTTTGCAGGACCAGCTTGACCATATTTCATCCTTTTTGCAGAGATTTGCTCCTCCGGTACATAACTAAATCTATTTGAATATTTTATGTAATTATAATGTATTCTTGTATGAGCGTGATGACTTTCGTATTTTTAGTTTCTAAAATATTTTTTTTTCTTGTAGGTTGATGATACTTCATCTACTCGTAGAGATGATGATGCCGACCCTTGATACATATTGTAGATTGTGTACTTAGGAATTTGACTTGTATGTTTTTAAAATTTTGGAGATTCCTTTGATTAATCTTGTATGATGATCATGAGATCTTTTTTGAGCAACATGATAAGTAGAATCTATCAAAACCTATGTGCCTTCTTCCGCTTCCCTTCATTGTTAGAATGGAATGCAACATCCATTCATTTGCTTTTCTAATTAATTGCTGTGAGTTCATTTTGAATCATATTTTATTCTATGAGCAGGTCACTTGACAGCTAGGAGTGATGTCTACAGCTTCGGGGTTGTCCTTCTTGAGCTCTTAACAGGACGCCGGTCTGTGGACAAGACTCGCCCGAGCAAGGAGCAGAGCTTGGTTGACTGGGCTCGCCCCAAGCTTAATGACAATATTGTAGAGATGATGATGCCGACCCTTGATACATATTGTAGATTGTGTACTTAGGAATTTGACTTGTATGTTTTTAGAATGTTTTTGAAGTACAATGTAATCAAATATGATAATATGAATGTAATCAAAGTTCTTGTTTGTGACTCGTATTTTGTTATATATGTGATTCAGTGTATTTGTTTCTATTGTTTTGTAAGAATTTAATGTACACAGAGTATTTAAAAATTATTGTCTTCACCTCCGATGTGCTATGAACTGATGTTTATGTACAATCCTTGATGCAATTTTGTGCTTCTACTGTTCTACTTCATGGCAGAAGTTTGAATGCTTGCTTGTTTGAGATTAACCATATCAGACTACCATTGGACCACGTAGACTTGCTTAATTTAGATATATGATTGTTTCCCTTCTTCGAATTATTATTAACTATAATTGTGTTTCATATTTTTTTATGCATGTTAGGATGGTTGATCATTCTCGTTCTTCATCACCAGGAAAATGTGCAAATCGATTGCTTTCGACATCTGGCTTGCCACTGCTAACAAGACAGATGAAGGTACTTAGCTTCTAAGGATACAACTTACTGGAAGCATTCTGATACTACAAACTATTAGGGTTAAACAGGCGTTCAAACTGAATAAACAAATATTTCTGATTCAACTTAATTTTGGTGTTTGTAGAGACTGGAACTGAGTGCTGTCTGGGCACTTCTTGCAGCATTTAAAGATCCACTTTCAATTCCTCATAATGGAGCTTTTACAGACTTTGAAGGAGCTTTTGTAAAGGGTGTTGATTCTCTTTCATGGATGGCCAACAACACCAGCAAACTTTTTCCTTTACACAGTGACATGCCTCAGTGTTGGACTTTTTTAATGTTATAGGTGTTTTCTAATGGAAATTTTCATGTTCACAGCAGAAAAAGTAAAGGAGGACTTGCTTAACGATGTAGAATTTGCTCTTGGACTGTCTAAGGGATCACTTCAGTGTCCATTTTATACACGAGTCCAATTATGGTCTGCTTCATTCTTTTCTCACAGTTGTTCATGGAATCTTTATATAAGATTGCTAAGGATTTATTGATATTCTATGCTTGGTTCTCTTAGGGGTGCTGCTCTTCCAATCAACACTCCAGGGATTCCTTGTATCTTCGATCCACATGGGCGGGCAGGAATTTGTGGTGACTGGCTACTTGGGTCTAGTGTGGAAGTTGCAGCTATTAGTGGATTGTCTCTTGCAAATCATGTAAGTGACATTTCTTTTTATTCTACAATGGTTCAAAATGCATAGTTTATGTGGATTGGATCATTAAAAAGCTGCTGTACTTAATTTAGGTAATGCTTCTACCGGAATCCAAGTTGGGTCATTTAATTCAATGGCTTTTTAATAAAAATGGTGTGATATTATTATATTTCATTTATCTAGAATAAGACATCATCTGATGATTTGATATGCAGTTGAGAAAGGCATGTTCATAATTTAATGATTATTACATCTAGAGTACTGATCTTACCTGTGTTAAAATCTTCAGTTGTGGGAAGACCATATTTCATTTCTTTGTTTATTTAAAAGATAAATAGATTTATTTCCAAAAGAAAGGATAAACAGATTTAGAAGTTTTTCTTGTCAGTGATGAAGAAAAGAAAAGGTGAAAAACTACTCCAACATGAACTACGGTGGAGCCAACGATATCACACCCATGACCATGACTTGTGCAGCTGCACTGCATTGTGATTAATAACAGTCTACAACATATTACTTGTGTTTGACACTCAGCAGCCCCCCTACATTCAAAAAAAAGAAAAGACAAATCAGAAGTCAACCTCATAGGAGTCAAACCTCACTAGCAAGCAATAGCAACTAGGTTATTGGCCTAGTAGCCTTTTTTTTTTTTTTACTTGCAATTTACACCAAAAAAAAAAAAAGAACAGTGCTTGGTTGTAAATATAGGGGAAACAGGTCATATTTCTCAAATCCAGGCGAAATGTTGTTTATAGCTGATGTGCTTGATGGTTTTTCGTCTGCCATGCAGATTGCAGATTATTTCCAAGGTGGTGGAGCTCAGCCTGATGACTTTGCGGTTGGGTTGCATAATGAGTTTCATGCAGTTGCTGGTCATGATATTGGTCAGTTTCCTGGTTTGAATTCTGAAAAGCAAGTGCTTGAACCTCAGACATGGACGGTCTGATCAAAGAGATACGTTAAGGTCTTCCTCGTCAGTGAAGTCCATAGCCTCTCAGACCATCCAAATTCCATTTTGATCTATGGATGTAACGAAAGGTCAAAAAGCAGATCAAACTATGTCGCCCTGGTGATTTTCACATTAAGAAATGACAGTAAAATACATTTTCTGTGATACTAAATGATCTGACGAGATATATTGGCTGGCACCTTGAAGTGGCTATCTATGACATTTCAGTAAATCTCTTAAATGTGAGAGAGCGATTGGAATTTAAAGTCTCTCTCTCTCACACACAGATTAACAGATACTCATGACATCCATAAGCTTTGATGGAGAAATGGATAATGATCTTAATAGATGATTTAAAGCGCAGGACGAATGGTTTGACAATGGTACCTCCATCTTACTTCTAAGCAAGACAATAGCTGATAGTATGATATTTAACGACGCTTTTAAGCGTCGGCTTAAAACCATAGTAACCAACCCTTCTCGCCGACGCTTATAAGCGTCGGAGTCTGATAAAAGGAATGATGCTTAAAAGCGTCGGAAAAAGCAACAGGAACGTAAACTGGCACGCCTTTAACGACGCTTTTAAGCGTCGGCCTAAAACCATAGTAACCAACACTTCTCGCCGACGCTTATAAGCGTCGGAGTCCGATAAAAGGAACGACGCTTAAAAGCGTCGGCATAGACCAACGACGCTTTTTTGACGCGTCGGGTTAAACCCGACCCACGCCCACCTGCCCGACGTCTGACCCACGCTTTGCGAAGCGTGGGCTGGGAATTCGCCGACGCTTATAAGCGTCGGTAGAGACAAAAACAAGCACCGGGAGTTATTCCTTCTTTTGTAGTGACATGGGTCATGTTCCTAGCTCATAAGGATGAAGCATTTTCAGCATTTAAGAAATTTCATAAGGTAGTAACTAATCTGAGAAATGCTTCAGTTATAGCTATTAGGAGTGACCATGGAACAGAATTTGAGAATCACCTATTTGACGAATTCTGTAGTAAAAAGGAGATAACTCATAATTTCTCTGCACCTAGGACTCCTCAACAAAAGGGAGTTGTGGAAAGAAAGAATAGAACCTTAGAGAAAATGGCTAGGACCATGTTATGTGAAAGTGACCTCCCTAAGTATTTTTGGGGAGAAGCCATTAACACATCATGTCATATATTAAATAGAGTTTTATTGTGACCAATTATAAAGAAAACACCTTATGAACTTTGGAGAGATAGAAAGCCCAAAGTAAAATACTTTCATGTTTTTGGGTGTAGGTATTTCATTCATAATAATGGCAAAGATAACTTAGGTAAGTTTGATTCTAAATCTGATGAAGGTATCTTTTTGGGATATTCTACATCAAGTAAAGCTTATAGAGTCTTTAACAAAAGAACCCTTGTAATTGAAGAGTCTATATATGTTGTTTTTGATGATACTAATGATATCTCTACTAGCAAGAGAGTGGCTCTTGATGATGATGCAGGAATACTTGAGAAAAGGATAGATGAGATGACATTACAAGAGGATGAACCGAAGCAAATTGAAGAAACTTCAACAAGCCAAGAGGTAATTGTTGATCATGGGCTTACTAAGGCTTGGAGGTATGCTTATGGTCACCCTAAAGAATTAATTTTAGATGATCCATCTCAACCTGTTAGAACTAGAACATCTCTTAGGAACTTAAATAATCATCTAGCATTTGTCTCACACTTTGAACCTAAAAACATAGGAGAAGCTGAAAATGATATAAATTGGATAAATGCTATGCAAGAAGAGCTAAACCAATTCACTAGAAACAAAGTATGAAACTTAGTTGAACGACCCACTGAATACTCAATAATAGGAACTAAATGGATATATAAAAATAAACTTGATGAAAATGGAATCGTGATTAGGAACAAGGCTAGACTAGTAGCAAAGGGCTATAATCAAGAAGAAGGTATAGACTTTGATGAGACTTTTGCTCCTATAGCTAGACTTGAAGCAATTAGATTGTTACTAGTATTTGCATGCTCTAAAAACTTCAAACTATTTCAAATTGATGTAAAAAGTGCCTTTTTGAATGGGTATATTAATGAGGAGGTGTATGTAGAACAACCTCCTGGTTTTGAAAATCATCAATACCCCAATCATGTTTATAAACTAAACAAAGCACTTTATGGTCTGAAACAAGCTCCTAGAGCATGGTATGAAAGACTTAGCAAATTTTTATTAGGCCATGAATTCTCTAGAGGGAATGTTGATACAACACTGTTTTTAAAGAAGAAAAACAAAGATATGTGAGTAGTACAGATTTATATAGATGATATTATTTTCGGTGCTACTAACAATCGCCTCTGCGAAGAATTTGCTGACTTAATGCAGAGTGAATTTGAAATGAGCATGATGGAAGAGCTGAACTATTTCCTCGGGCTCCAAATCAAACAATCTAAAGAAGGCATCTTCATCAATCAAGCAAAATATATCAAGGAGATGCTTAAGAAGTTTGATATGGATGGAAACAAGCCAATCAGCACACCCATGAGTTCATCATGCAAACTAGACAAAGATGAATCAGGTAAATCAGTAGATCAAAAGATGTATAGAGGTATGATAGGATCTTTATTATATCTTACAGCAAGTAGACCTGATATCATGTTTAGTGTATGCATGTATACTAGATATCAATCTAATCCTAAGGAATCACACCTAATTGCAGTTAAGAGAATTTTTAAATATCTCATAGGAACAAAAAACATAGGTCTATGGTACTCTAAAGAATCAAGCATAAACTTAATAGGGTACACTGATTCAGACTTCGCTGGTTGTAAACTTGATAGAAAAAGCACCAGCGGGTCATGTTAATTTTTAGGAGAAAACTTAATCTCTTGGTTTAGCAAGAAACAAAACTCGGTTGCACTATCTACGGCTGAAGCCGAATATGTTGCTGCCGGGAGTTGTTGTGCTCAAATTTTATGGATCAAGCAACAACTTGAAGATTATGGCATTATACAAAATAGGATTTTCATAAATTGTGATAATACAAGTGCCATAAATCTAACTAAAAATCCAATTCAACACTCAAGAACTAAACATATAGAGATAAGACATCACTTCATAAGAGATCATGTGTTAAATGGTGATGTAATGCTTGAGTTTGTTTGCACTGATGATCAACTCGCTGATATCTTCACAAAGCCCTTGAGTGAAGATCGATTTTGCATTCTTAGAAGAGGATTAGGAGTGATTGATCCATTCGTGTAATACTCCCCTCTAAATGAGTGATTTTGATGATTAGCCTATGCTAGATATAGGACTTCTTATCTATGGTCATCAAATCAGATCTTAAATCTCACATATTTCCATAACCCTCTCCTTTGGCACGGTAATAACAAGCCTTTTTTGATTATGTGCCAGAGTTGGAGTCGACTCAAATAAATTTCAGAGTCGGCTCATAGGCGAGTCGACTCGCGCATATTTAGGAGTCGACTCGAGGTCGAGTCGACTCGCGACTTACCGGAGTCGACTCGAGTTCGGAAATTCGATTTTTTTTAACTCTAATCGAAACGTTTATTCCTCATTTCTATTCTCGACCCCCACTGTTCCAAAACCTTAGAGTCATCTCCGACCTCGTCTCCGACCTATTCTAGGCTCTCTCCCTCGAGTTTTCTTCCATTTCCCTTGTCCATTCCTCCGTTTCTAGGTCAAGATGCCTAGGAAAGCCGTTGTCCCAAGCCGGAAGAGACCTCTCTTCGCGAGCGGCGCCGAGCGATAGTCAAAGGCACGGAATGAACCCGTGAGGCCACCACCTCCGGTTCCTTCCCCGCCTAGGCCGGTTCCCTCGTGTCCGTGCGCCGGGAGGGCAATCTCCACCGGGAGGAAAGTCGACTTTGACTTCCTCTCCCGGGAAGGGTTCACCCTAGAGCATCGTCTCAGGGCTCAAGGGTTAGAGTTGTTCCGTTCCTTAGACCTCCCTACTTACCCGGAGTTAGTTAGGGAATTCTGTGGGACAGTAGCCCGAGGTAGTGGTGGTATCCAGGAAACCGTAGCGAGTGTCCCTGTATTCATCTCGGAGGACTTCATTGCTCGAGTCCTCCATCTCTTCCGAGAAGGGATCTTTCCCACTCACCCCCATGATAGGACTGAGGCCCTTACGGCCGTGTTAGA
Organism: Phoenix dactylifera; assembly: GCF_051530095.1. Classification (NCBI taxonomy): domain Eukaryota; kingdom Viridiplantae; phylum Streptophyta; class Magnoliopsida; order Arecales; family Arecaceae; genus Phoenix; species Phoenix dactylifera. The sequence continues at coordinate 15,395,352 of NC_143202.1, forward strand.
GAGTCCCCCTCAGTCTCCTATAGAGGAAGTGTCTGCAAATCAGCTCTCAGCTGAAATGCGGCTCCTCCTGAGTATCATTTCTAGGACTCTTTTTTCCAAAACTGGCCGATTTGACTTTATCTCTGAGAGGGACCCAGCCTTGATGTTCCACATACTCCAAGACACTCCTATCAACTTCCCTAAACTCATCTACAAGTATATCTGTGAACCCCTAGATAAACCTAGGTTGAGTCTCCCATATGGTATGCTATTCACTCTTATCTTTAGGAAGTTAGGGGTCCCTATTCCTGAGGGGGAACCCTCTCGCTCACTGCGTCACACAGATCGCATGGGTGAGGGGACTCTCCATCGTATAGGTTTCCATAGAGTTGAGGGAGTATGGGTTAGGAGACCATCTACATCCACACCTTCTGACCCTACCACTCATCACTCACCCAGTCCTGATCATGATCAGGATCATGATATAGCTCCTCCCACTTTTCCTTCCACTTCTGGTCCTTCATTCCCATCCACATCAGCCAGACCCTCGACTGCACCATCCTTTCAGCAGCAGCCTCTAGAGGTTCGAATATCTTCTGAGCAGCTCCGAGAGTTCCGGCAGGAGATAGTGAGGGAGCTGAGGGATGACCTGCTGAGGGAGCTCCGAGGTCCTCAGACTGCTCCCTCCACCGAGGTAGTCCCCTCCTTGGCAGCCGTGACAGAGATGACTGCACACCTGAAGGAGGAAATATCCAATGTACGAAGCCTAGTTCAAGCTCAATACTGGAACATGAGTGACGTCAAGGACGACACGAGAAAGATGCGAGACAGCATCCGACATGAGCTAGGCAGTCAGAGTCAGAGTGCAGAGCGGCTAGCCAATGCATTGATCTCCAAGTTGGACACCCGCTAGGAGAGTGTGACCGAGCTTACCTCGATCCAGACTAGGGCCACCTCGGAGATCATAGCTCAGCTAGGGAATGTTTCAGAGGGGCTCAGCTTGGTCTTGAAACACACAAGACTAGGTTCAGGAACTTCATCCTCCAAGAAACCATAGTGTAGCTTTGTTTTTACCTTTTGATGTATTTGTCTCTACACTTGTATGATGTATTTACAATTGTACTCAAATTAGCATCAATACAATGAGTAGACATTTCTTTTTCAAGACTGTGCACTTGAATTCTTATACTTGTATGCCTTCTGCCTTTTTGCTATGATGACAAAAAGGGAAAAAAAATATGATGTAAAAATATGAATCACTAAAAAGAATCTGAAAATGTGATGTAAAAATGAATCACTAAAAAGCACAATATCCTTAAAAAGAGCAATTTGTTCTTAGTAGATTTGATACCTCGAGGCTAATTATCCCTCTGTTGAGGCTCTTCAAAGAGTAATCTCCAGAATCCATTCAAAGAATATTCGGAGATTAGTTGAATCATACTCAAAAACAAATTGTCAGATTTTCCCTCTAAAAGTAAAGAGTTAAGCTTAAAAGGCTTCAAAACATTAGAACAAAATTCAAAAAATCTAAACAAATTTGAATGCATATGTTGAGGGGCAGAATCTGAAGTCTTAAGAAAGTAATTCATTAAACACATATAAGCCAAACAATTGATTGCATAATATAAAGGCTTATATAATTCCAAATGAAAGGGAGAGCCTTAACTTTAGGATTTATTGATCCATACCTTTCAATTTTTGGATAAATTAAATGACCAGAAATTTGAATTCATTTCAAAATTTTACTATGAATCATCTTTTTAGATGGGCATTTCTCTCATCAAATGCTCAATGTTTTGTCATCATCAAAAAGGGGAAGATTGTGGAGTGATTGATAATACCCCAATTTGATTTTGATGAGACCAAAGCATTTGAGTATATTTTGTGTTATACTAATGAATTCAATCTAGTATCTTAGGCAAAAATTATGAGAATCTTCTTTTGAGTGCATGTGGAAATCAGCTTAAGTCAAAGGCTGAAACTCGAGTCGACTCTGGAGGATTACGAGTCGACTCCAAGTGTTTTAGATGTTCTGGCACAGGCTCGAGTCGACTCCGGCACACTGCGAGTCGACTCCGACTGAGAATAGACAGCAGGATAGAAAGAGGAATCTCAGATCCTGTCACCGAGTCGACTCCAACGGTTTCGAGTCGACTCCGATGCTTACTGAGTCGACTCCCGACAGTTCCGAGTTGACTCCAAGGAGTAACAGACAGAAAGACAGAGAAGTGGTTTCTGGACCCTGTTACCGAGTCGACTCCAGAAGAATTCGAGTCGACTCCAACGTTTGGGGAGTCGACTCCTAAACAAGCAAGAGTCGACTCTCAGAGGAAAGCAAGACTAAAAGTCAGAGAACCAACTTCGGGCTCTGAGAGCCGAGTCGACTCCAAGACAATCCGAGTCGACTCCAAGACAGTTCAACTCCAAAGACAGAAGATCAGTTTTTGGGTTCTGAGAGCCGAGTCGACTCCAAGATGATCCGAGTCGACTCGAGAAAGAAATGCAGAAAAATAGATATCTGAAATTCTGAGAACGAGTCGTCTCCAGAAGGCCGAGTCATCTCCGGATACTGGCGAGTCGACTCCAGGTTTGGCCGAGTCGACCCCAGAACGGGACAGCACTTTAATTCAAATCCTGAACAGTGGGCGAGTCGTCTCCAGTGAAGCATGAGTCGACTCCAGCAACAGCCGAGTCGACTCCAGATCGAGCGAGTCGACTCCGATCCCAATGGACACATTGTCAGGAGTTGCAGATTGTGCAGAACAGCCACAAATTGGTGTCTAACGGCTAGTTTTCAAAGTGGACTGCTTAAATAGCTAGAGTGAACAGTAGTAGACATCAAGGAAGATATTTCATTCAAAGAAAAAGTGATTTCTACCTACCAAAGGCTCTCAAGAGAGTAAATATAAGAGAAAGAAGGAAGAAGCGCATTGAACTCCATCATACAAACTCTTTCCTTCGCATTCAAGGCTCTCCTTCTGACATCAAGTCTTTAGCGCATTCAAAGAGGAGACTCTGAATTCGAGAAGCCCCTTCTTCCACTTCCAAAATCTGTTTGAGGGCTTCTAACTCCACTCTTTTCATATTGTTTAATATTTGCTTATTAAGAAGCTTTTCGTGTAACTTTTCCAAACTATTTTCTTACTTGATTCAATCAAGGGATTGAATCAAGGGTTGTAAGGTTTGTTGGTGAGCCGAGGGTAAAACCAATGGTGTAAGGGTTCAATTGTGATCCCGAGAAAATAATTGGATGGTTCTAGTCGGTGAGCCTGTGAAAACCGACCGAGTTCATTGTGATCTCGTAAAACAATAAGTTGGGTTGTGAGCTTGTAAAACAATCGGCTGTAATCCAAGGGATTATAGTGAACTCCCAAGTGAAGCTTGGGGAGTGGACGTAGGAGCAAGGGTTAGCTCCGAACCACTATAAAACTGCTTGTGTTTGTGTTGGTTGCTGCTTTGTCTCTTACACTCTCTCTACTCATTCACTGCATTTAATTGCTTAACTTGAATACTTGAAATAGAATTGGTTAACCATTAAACATAGTTTTTAATTGGTCAAAATTTAAGTCATAACCCAATTCACCCCCCCCCCCTCTTGGGTCGTCTTCTTGGGCAACAAACCTCCTCCTTATATGTTTTCATGAAAGATCGCAACCAGGAGAGAGACAAGTTCAGAGTCTGTTTTAAGAAAAAAAATTATTTACTTCTTACCATATTTTAATTTTATTTCAATGATTATTCAATTTCATGGTAAAATATGTATTTATCAGTTTAAGAACATTGATAAGTGCTATGGAAAGATAACTAAATTATAGATTATTAAACACTTATCAGTGGTGGCCGGCGTGGTGGCTGCCACCGTGGGCAACCACGGGCTGCCTCCCAAAACAAAGAAAAAAAAAGGAACGGGGGGCAGCGGCGTTGAGAAGAAGGAGGAGATAGAGAGGGAGAGAGAGAGGGAAGGGTGAGAGAGGAAGAGTAGGTGGGATGGAGGATTTTGAAAGGAAAAAGGATCTTTTAAATAAGGGTATTTTGGTCAAAAAAATAGCTTCCCGACAGAGCTAAAAACAGCATTTTCGGAAAGCTCCAAAATGGAGTTTCTCCTGAAAAGCTGTTTTCAGCTTTTTGGAAAAGCTAAAACAGCTTTCCAAAATTTTTACCAAACATCCTTTTTCATCCAAAAGTACTTTTAGAGGGACAGAAACTGCCTTTTGGCCCTCTAAAAGCTACCCCAAACAAGGCCTAAGTTAACCGATTGATTACATACCAAAATCGATCCAATCACTCAACCCAATTACACGACTTAATAGATAACCTAATTGACTTGACTAAAACAAAAGCAACTAACCAAACTGACTCGACCAATAACAAAAGCAACTAACCAAATTGACTCGACCAATAATAAAAGCAATTAATTAACTCCCTCATCTGAATGAGGGGCTCTGATGTCCCCATCATCAACCCTTTATAGTCAAATTTTGGTAAATTAGAAATTATACCAATAATAAAGTAGCATTACTTAACTTTGTTTATTTTGTGGCATTACATTATTGTACAAACCAAGTGAGAAAGTAAACAAAAGTAGATTAACTAAGAAACAGCCTTTAGGTAATTACAACCTCGCAGTCCATATCGCCAACTAAAACACCACTAAGAAAACTCTTTTTTCTATAGATTATGAGGATCAATTGACAATGAAAATTTGGAACTGATGGAATAATGATTCAGTCAGCAGATCCTACTTTTCAAAAAGAACATCCTATGCAAAATCATGATATAAATGAAAAATCTGTAATTCTATGGATTTCGTACAAAGTCAAGCAACTAATGCAACCTGAAGGTTTTATATCTACAGATGAGTATAAAGTGTGCAAGCTTCAAAAATCCATTTATGATTAAAGCAAGCTTCACGGAGTTGGAACATACGATTTGATAAGGTGATCAAATCATATGGCTTCATTAAGAATGAAGAGGAACCTTGCATTTATAAATGGGCAAATGGTTCAGTTATTATATTTCTTGTTTTGTATGTGGATGACATTCTTCTAATCGGAAATGACATTCCTGCATTACAAGGAATAATGGTTTGGCTATCATCTCAATTTGCTATAAAGGATTTGGGAGAAGCATCTTACATTCTAGGGATGAAGATCTATAGAGATAGATCTGAAAGATTGCTTAGATTATCCCAATCCACATACATTGATACTATAGTGAAGAGGTTCAGTATGATTAATTCCAAGAAAGGCTATCTTCTGATGGGCCATTGAATTAACCTCTCTAAAAGGGATTGTCCGACAACCCCTCAAGAAAGAGATAGTATGGATAGAATTCCATATGCTTCGGCAGTGGGATTTGTAATGTATGCCATAACATGTACTAGACCAGATGTGGCATACTCGCTAGGAGTAGTGAGCAGATACCAGTCTGATCCAGGTAGCAACCACTGGAAGGTTGTAAAAACCATCCTTAAGTATTTGAGAAATACTAAGGACTAGTGGTTTGTCTATGGTGATTCTGACTTGAAACTTGAAGGTTATACTGATTTCAGTTTCCAGTCAGATCGAGATGATAGCAAGAGCGTGTCGGGTTATATCTTTACTCTTAAGGGTGGTGCTATCTGTTGGATGAGTTCTAAGCAGCACAGAGTGGCAGATTCTACAAAAAATTGATACAAAAGAAAATATGGCTGACTCATGCACCAAAGTCTTCAGCATCAAAGAGTTCAACAAACACAAGTCGAAGATGGGTATTAGATACTGTGCCGATTGGCTTTAGGCTAAGTGGGAGTTGTTGAAAATTATATCCTAAATATCAATCGTCAGCATGTTGATGATTGAATTTTGTAAATGAATTGACAAATTAATAAAGTGGTATTTGGCATTATTCATCATTGTACATCTTCAAATGAACTCTTATATGATGAAGTCCTTAGGACTTATTTTATGATAAAGGAGGATTTATCTTCAAGTCCTTAAAACTGTTTGCGATCAAATGATATGCTGTTACCAGGACGACAGCATTATTGAGATTAGGTCGTTGTGTGACATATACGTTGGTTGTCCTCTTAACCAAGGAGTATGGAGACACTGGTATGCCACACAGGTGAAGTGTAGGAGTACATTTCACTGAACATGACCAATTATGGAACGCTCTACTGTCAATAGATGTTCCGAGTGGATATGGGTATAAGTTTGGCCCTTTGATCTGAGATCGCAACCTGTGACTTGCAAGCAACTTACTGTACTTTGGTACCGAACTATCTGAATTTCTAATTCAGTGACGGAAGGTCACTGGGTGCAGTCAAGTACCTGCGTAGTCAGTTGTGAGTCGAGATGGATTTGATCCCTCCTGAAAATAGGAGATAATATTTTTTAATTAATTTAGCAAAACCTTGGCCAAGGTAATCCCAGTGAGGAGTCACGGGATATCTAAAGTTAATCACATAATGGATGTAGTAATTATAGGGTTGACAGTGAGCTCTAAGTCATCCTGGCATTAAAAGTCAAAGGGATTGAATTATACAGTAACTATAGTCCAGGATTCTAGAATATTTGCTTCGTATATATTCGGCCTATCCGAATGTTGGGTACCATTGCTAAATGGTCACATCGATTAGTATAGGAAGACGTTCCTATACTATCAGCTTAGGTTCAAACTTATGAGGTCACACGCATAGAAGTTTCTAGGTTGATCAAATGGTTGATTGATGATTAAGAATCATTCAGGGATAATTTGGTCAATTCGATTGATAAATTATCCTAAGCAAAAGTTGCATTAAAATAATTATTGAATTGTTAAAGGATTAATTAACAATTAGATTGCTAATGAACTTAATTTGATTGAGTAATTGGGCTTAGGTTGAGCCAAATTGAATAGGATTCAATTTGGGTTGCATCAGGGTTTGATCTAATTGGATTGGGTTCAACGCAAGTAGATTGAGCTTGACCCAATTGATGAAACTTGATCCAATTGGATTGGGCTTTATCCAAATCAATTAGAAGACCTTATTTGATGAGGATTATGAGTCCAAATAATCAGAATTGGATAAGAAGAAGAATCCCTAAATTTTAGGAACCCATCCTTATCTTCTTGGAGAAGAATGATACCTTGATTTATCCCCAATATTTTTCAAACCTATCCTCTTTATTTTTGGCCAAAAATTAGCTTTAGAAGAGAGAAGGCATGGGGCTATATTTTCTATAAAAATGGTGCCTCAAATCTTCCTAAAAAGATTTAGATGAATTTCCTAATTTGTAGGGATTGCATGGCGCATGAAATAGGGTAGTCTGCGGCTGAACTTTGGATGCATGAATTCCTATCTTTTATGGATCCAAAATGTACGAAATTTGGATATATTTATCTCCTCTTAGCTACCAAACCACCAGAATTTTTTGGAGATTTTATCAGCCAAATTAGTTGGCTAAATTAGGTGTGGGGCGTGGGGGGGTCTTTTGGCTATAAAAGATCCCCATGCCTTGGGTTCAAAATATACCATATTTAGAGATTTCAAAAAATTATAAAAATTTTTTTTGAGGGCCTCCATCCCTTCTTCTCCTTCATCCTCATGTCCATCCTCCATCTTCTTGAAGCGATCACCTACATGGATGCAATGCAGAGGTATGACTCTGATGCATGGCTTGGGGCCATGCAATCCGAAATGAAATCCATGAAGGTCAATGATGTATGGACATTAGTTGACCCACCCGAAGGGATTAAACCCATAGGGTGTAAGTGGATTTTCAAAAGAAAACGGGGCGCAGATGAAAAGGTAGAGACCTATAAAGTCCGTCTGGTTGCCAAAGGATATCGTCAGCGTTGTGGTATTGACTATGACGAGACGTTTTTTCCTGTGGCAATGCTCAAACTCATTCGGATTATGCTTGCGATAGCAGCACACTTAGATTATAAAATCAGGCAAATGGATGTAAAGACCATTTTTCTAAATGGAGATTTAGAAGAGGAGGTGTATATGATGCAACCTGAAGGTTTTATATCTACAGATGTGTCTAAGGTGTGCAAGCTTCAAAAATCCATTTATGGATTAAAGCAAGTTTCATGGAGTTGGAACATATGATTTGATAAAGTGATCAAATCGTATGGCTTCATTAAGAATGAAGAGGAACCTTGCATTTATAAATGGGCAAATGGTTGAGTTATTAAATTTCTTGTTTTGTATGTGGATGACATTCTTCTAATCGAAAATGACATTTCTGCATTACAAGGAATAAAGGTTTGGCTATCATCTTATTTTGCCATGAAGGATTTGGAAGAAGCATCTTACATTCTATGGATGAAGATTTATAGAGATAGATCTTGAAGATTGCTTGGATTATTCCGATCCACATACATTGATACTATACTGAAGAGGTTCAGTATGATTAATTCCAAGAAAGGCTATCTTCCGATGGGCCATGGAATTAACCTCTCTAAGAGGGAATATCCGACAACCCCTCAAGAAAGAGAGAGTATGGATAGAATTCTATATGCTTCGGCAGTGGGATCTATAATGTATGTCATGGCATGTTCTAGACCAGACGTGGAATACTCACTAGGAGTAGTGAGCAGATACTAGTCTGATCCAGGTAGCAACCACTGTAAGGTTGTAAAAACCATCTTTAAGTATTTGAGAAATACTAAAGACCAGTGGCTTGTCTACGGTGATTCTGACTTAAAACTTGAGAGATATACTGATTCAAATTTTCAATCAGATCAAGATGATAGCAAGAGCGCGTCGGGATATATCTTTACTCTTAAGGATGGGGCCATCTGCTGAAAGAGTTCCAAGCAATATACAGTGGCAGATTCTACATGTGAAGCAGAATACATCGCAGCATCTGATGCCGCCAAGAAAGCTGTATGGTTGTGAAAGTTCATCACTGAGCTTGGAGTGACACCCTCCATTGATGGTCTAGTGACTGTATTTTGTGACAACACTGGAGCTATAGCTCAAGCAAGAGAACCCAAAGCACATCAGCGGACCAAGCATATTCTACGTTGCTACCACCTGGTTCGAGAGATCATCGAATGAGGTGACATTGATTTTCAGAAGATTGATACAAAAGAAAATCTGGCTGATCTATTTACCAAAGTCCTCGGCATCAAAGAGTTCAACGAACACAAGTCGAAGATGGGTATTAGATACTGTGCCAATTGGCTTTAGGCTAAGTGGGAGTTGTTGGGAATTGTATCCTAAATATCAATCGTCAGCATGTTGATGATTGAATTTTGTAAATGAATTGATAAATTAATAAAGTATTATTTGGCAATATTCATCATTTCATTATACATCTTCAAATGAACTTTTATATGATGAAGTCCTTAGGACTTGTTTTATGATAAAGGAGGATTTATCTTCAAGTCCTTAAAACTGTTCGCGATCAAATGATATGCTGTTACTAGGATGACAGCATTATCGAGATTAGGTCGTTGTGTGACATATGCGTTGGTTGTCCTCTTAACCAAGAAGTGTAGAGATACTGATATGTCACACAGGTAAAGTATAGGAGTATATTTCACTGAACGTGACCAATTTCGAAATGCTCTACTGTCAAGAGATGTTCCGAGTGGATATAAGTATAAGTTTGGAGCTCTAACCTGAGACCGCAACCTGTGACTAGCAAGCAACTCACTGTACTTTGGTACTGTATTACCTGAATTTCTAATTCAGTGACGGAAGGTCACTGGGTACAGTCAAGTACTTGCGTAGTCAGTTGTGAGTCAAGATGGAATTGACCCCTTCTGGAAATAGAAGATAATGCCTTGTGTTCAATTTAGCAAAACCTTGGCCAGGATAATCCTTGTGAGGAGTCACAGAATTTCTAAAGTTGAATCACATCATGGATGCACTTATTACAGAGTTGACAGAACTCTGAAGTCATCCTGGCATTTAGGAGTCATAGAGATAAATTATACGGTAACCATAGTTCAAGAGTTCTTGAATGTTGCTTTGCAATCGGCCTATCCGGACGTCGGGTACCATTGCTAGATGGTCATTTCAATTAGTACAAGAAGTTGTTCTTGTGCTACCGGCTTAGGTTCGAACCTATGGGGTCACACGCATAGAAGTTTCTAGATTGATCAAATGGCTGATTGATGATTAAGAATCATTCAGGAATAATTTGGTCAATTTGATTGACAAATTATCCTAAGCAAAAGTTGCATTAAAATAATTATTGAATTATTGGAGGATTAATTAGTAATTGGATTACTAATAAATTCAATTTGATTGAATTATTGACTTTAATTAAGCCAAATTGAATTAGATTCAATTTGGGCTAAATTAGGGTTTGACCTAATTCGATCGGGTTCGACCCAAGCCGATTGGGCATAACCTAATTGATCGAACTTGACCCAATTGGATCGAAATTGACTCAAGTCAGTTAAGAGTCCTTATTTGATGAGGATTAAGAGTCCAAATAATTAGAATTTATTATGGAGAAGAATTCCTAAAATTTAGGACCCTAGCTTTATTTCTTGGAGAAGAAAGACATCTCATCCTTATCCCTAAAAGCAGTGGTGCCTATCCTCTTTATTTTTGGCTAATTTTTGGCATGAGGAAAGAGGAGGCGTGGGGCTATTTTTCAGAAAAATATGGCACCTCAAATCTGTTGGTTCACCCCGCAGCGGCGCGACGATCGTGGCGGAATCCGCATGTCAGGCCCAGTGCATCGCATACGCCGAAACAGGATCGGGTGGATTTCAAAAGGGTTCTGAATCGTTCGCCGGAACAGAATCGGGTGGATTTCAAAAGGGTTCTGAATCGTTCTGATTCAGAAAATTTTTGAAATCCACCCGATCCTGTTCCGGCGTATGCGATGCACCGGGCCCGGCATGCGGATTCTGCCGCGATCGTCGCGCCGCTGCGGGGTGAACCAACAGTGGTATCAGAGCCATGGTTTTGGGGATCCAATTAAGATAATAATTAATTGATTATAAATTAGTTTTGATTTTTTAATTATTATGCATGCTGAAAAATTCTGCGTGCTGAAATTTCGTGATGCTGAAATTTTCAGCATGCTGATTTTGTTAGATCGATCATGCGATGTTAGTTTTAAAATTATGATATGATTATGATGTTTAAAATTAAGGCATTGCATGATATGGATCTCAGATGGTTGCATAATAAAATTAAAATTAGATTAGATAAAATCATGCATAAGATGCATGTCGTGATGACCATAGGATTCAAACCCTTTTGGTATCAAATGTAAAGACCTGCGATGTGATCTGTAATGTCATGTAAAATTTTTTAAATGCTTGCATGCATCTTATTTGATGTTTTAAGGGGCCTGCGTGCCTCCTAAAAGGGATGTAATTTATTCTATATCTGTTGTATTTCTATGATGTAATGTACGTCAACGATCAGTCGAAGATAGTACATGAAATGAATGGCGATCTGAGCGGTTGATGGTGTTGGATCAAGAGTTGATTAGCCTAATTAGAATCCATGATCATCACCTATTTAAAATTCAGCTTTTACTTATTGCTGCGATTATAACTGCTTGTGATGTGTCGTTTGCATGTGATGCGAATGTAAGCGGGATAGATAGATTTACATATGATGCAATCTAGTAGAGCAATCCCAATGAGACCTAAACTAAAACCTCCTCAATCAGTCGAGAGTGAACCAACATGAGCGAGTCATATTAGATTAATTGATCTAATTGGTGTCTAGAAAAGCATGAAAGGTGGTTACTTAATTAGGACTTACTCTCTGAGTAAGGGGAGCCTCCTACCTGCTTACCTGGCCAATTGTTCGATTACCTCTTATGAAGAGCTCAATGTTGTAAACACTAAGACATGATTAACCAATATTAAGTCCATAGGTCTTCCACCGTAGTAGAGCTGCTAAGGTCTTTCTGATGTTGACTTGTCTCGGCTGGACACAGTGGGCAAGTTGCATCGGGGGGCTGGACCTCTCTATAGACATGAGATGTTGTAGGGGTAAAGGTGGGGTTGGGCACCAATAACTGTTAGGTGAGGACCCAATGATAACTTTATTTCTACAGTTATACGGTGGGTCTGACTTAACTAAGAAATATGACCAATAATTGTTAGGTGAGGTCTTCATGACTTAGAGACCAAGTAGCACTGCAACATGCTTGAGAAGCATTGTACAAGAGTTGTACACTCATCCATTTATGTGTCGCCAATAACTGTTAGGTGAGGTGGCATGTAAATCGGTGGGACCGCAGTACCCACTAGAAATCCTAATTTCTAGTATATAGGTGCATACCCTACTCCTACAGTGAACCTACTGCAGCCAATCTACACTGCATGGACCCATATGGCTAGAGACCATGTATGTGTGCAGTCAAACTACAATAATCTCACTGTGAGCAGCCGAAGCATCGCAGGTCAAAGGACCAGTCACACTACTGCAACATCAAGCAAGTCACTAACGAGTGGATAGACATCACTACAAGAAAATACACTTTCAGCGACCACTTTCGGTGACTAAATGAGTAGTAGTCGCCGCAAATAAGGCTATTTGCGACCAACATCCTTGTTAGTTACTGATTGATTGTCCTACACCAACTAAATGCATATTTGGTCGTGGAAAATCAAAACTAAGTTGGCGGGGTGGAGGTAAAATGTTTGGCGACTAAAGTTTGGTCACTGCAAATAAGGCCATCTGCGACCAACATTCTTATTAGTTACTGAATAATTGTCCTACACCGACTAAATGCATATTTGGTCGCGGAAAATCAAAACCAAGTTGGCGGGGTGGAAGTAAAACGTTTGGCGACTAAAGTTTGGTCGCTGCAAATAAAGCCATCTGCGACCAACATTCTTGTTAGTTACTGAATAATTGTTCTACACCGACTAAATGCATATTTGGTCACAGAAAACAATACCAAGTTGGCACAAGTCCAATATTTCGCGCGGGCTGGAAGTAAAACTTTTGGCGACTAACTTTTGGTCCTTAAAGGTTCACCTCCAGCGACTAAAAAAAATTTAGTCCAGGAAAATTTTTACGAATGGCGGCTTTTTCCGATGAAAAAATTGGGCAGAAAGTTTGAGTTTTTTAGTGACCAAACTTTTGGTAGTGGAAGGTTCCCGTAAAACCAAAAGATGTTGTATTAGCCCCTGTAAGATGCTAATTTCTAAGTTAAAAAAAAAAAATGGCTTATTTTCAAACGGTGCCGTTTAACACCTTAATTCACTTAGGCATATCCTCGTCTCTTCGACTAAATCTCAATCCCACAACTTTTCTTCATACTTAAATTTTTATTATTATTATTATAATATAATTTTAAAAGCTCGAGCTCGGTGCTTGACTCCTTGTCAAATAAATATACGGATCGACATGATACGCGGCATGCAGACGTGGGAACGGGAATCCGCTAAGAAATATATAGAATTCTTGGACATCTTACGGGCAGGATTGAAAATCCGCTTAGAAATAAATTTGCACGCATCCTTGTTAGTTACCGAATGACTGTCCTACACCAACTAAATGCATATTTGATCACGGAAAATCAAAACCAAGTTGGCGCAAGTCCAGTATTTCATGCGGGCTGGAGGTAAATTTTTGGCGACTAAATTTTGATCCCTAAAGGTTCACCTTCAGCGACTAAAAAAAATTTAGTCAAGAAAAGTATACATGTAGGGACGTGTGAGAAACCAAATAAACCCTAATTCCCTATTCTTCTATTCCGCTTTAACTCCTTGCCTTCACCCGCACGTCGCCTTCACCGCACTTCGCCCTCGCCCGTTCGCCCATTTGCCGTTCGCTCATCTCTTCGGCATCCACAGCAAGCGTCCCAAGGTACGTTCTGGAACTTGATTTAGCAGAGGCCGGGAGGGAGAGGGAGAGGGAGATGTGGCCGGGGGTTGTCGGGGTCGTCGGAAATTTGGAGGCGAGGCGGCCAGAAACCCAGGAATTTAGCAGAGGCCGCGGCCGGGAGGGAGAGGGAGAGGTGGCCGGGGGTCGTCGGGGGTTGTCGGAAAATTTGGGGGCGAGGTGGCCAGAAACTCGGGAATTTAGCAGAGGCCGCGGCCGGGAGGGAGAGGGAGAGGGAGAGGGAGAGGTGGCCAGGGGTCGTCGGGGGTTGTCGGGAAATTTGGAGGCGAGGCGGGAGAAGAAGAAGAAGAGGAGGGCTTCTCCTCCTTCGCCGCCGCCGCAGCCACCGCGGAGGCTCCTCCTCCTTCGCCGCCGCCGCAGCGCCGCGGAGGGCTTCTCGTCAGAGCAGCAGGGAGAGATAGCGAGGAGGCGAAGGGGAGAGAGCGAGGAGGCAAAGGGGATTTGGGGCGAGGGCTTTCTCTTGGGCCGGCAGGGAGAGAGAGCGACGAGGGATTTGGGGATATTAGTTTTGTTTTGGGTGGAGAGAAATAGAGGGGAGAAGGATAGGGGGATTGGAGATGGACTTCACTTTGGTTTTGGTCTTGGTTTTCCTTCCCTCACGTCACTTCTGATCCAGCTGGGCCATCAGGAAGAAAGATAGGGGGATTGGAGATGGACTTCTTAGAGGGTGGAGATTCTTTTAATTTTTTCTTCTCCTTTCTGTTTGGGTTGAAGGGTTGCCGTGCTGTGGTGTAACTTGGGTATCGAAGAGGAGATGGGAGATGGGGGGAGATGGGAGATGGTGGGATGGAACTTCTTTTAAACTAAATATTTTTTCATGCTTCTATTCGAGGATTATATTAAACTGAAGAAGCTTCTTGTCTATCTTTGTTAGATTCATGCATCTTTGTTGAAATAGTATACTTGACAGCTATCTATTTTCATATCATTTTTTTAACTATTTTGTACTTATTAAAATTTATTATTATTATTATAATAAAAAAAGAAAATGTCTCATTCACTTAGGCTCCCAACTATATTGGGCCGTTCCTGGTTTTGTGTTTTTTTTTTTACGTTCTCTTTGTCTATCACTAGCAGGTTTGTCTTATGGCCTAAAGTATTTAAGTATTTTAACAGGTTCATCATCAAAGCGCGTGCGGGGTAAGACAGTTGGAAAAGGAATTGATAAGCTCATTGCCCAGAATGGCGGAGAAAAGCTCTCCGTTCCAGTACTTGATGAGTGGAATGCTTTGTGTGGTATTAATGCCCCAAAGGTAGCCAATCATAATGTTTTCTTTAGATTTTTAATTTGTATTTTTTTGAAGGTGAGATCAAAAGCTGGCAAAAAGAATAGAAAAAAGCTCGAGTACAATCATTATTCAGGATCTCGGTCATTTGTTGCAACAATGAATATATAGGTAATATGTTTTTGAGTATATACTAACTATATTTTTAGTGAACTGCCTGTGAAACAGTCTATGGGATAGTTTTGGCTATTGTAAAATAGACAATTTGCTGCAAGTATATTTTTGAAATCCTTTTATGCAAGTAGATCTGACAGTTATTCTAGTTTTCTTATTATGTAGTGGCTATATGCTAATCTAAATTACAGAATTCTTCATCTTCTTCCACACCTAGTCGTGTGTCACAAGACCATGTTGGAGAGTTGCAGAAACTTAAAGCTGAGATGGAGGAGATGAAGATGGAGCGTGAGGAGCTGCGGAGGCAATTGGAGCAGGAGAGGAGAGAGCGTGAGGAGGAAAAGAAAGAACGAGAGGAAGAACAGAAGCAAATTGCACATCTTACAAGTTCGGTGACAGAGTTCTTAAAGGGAAAGACTCAAATGCACAAGTTATCTATCCATCATGATGGGGCCATGTATTCAACTGGTGGTACAAATACTCGTTGGTATGTATTGTCATTTATATTACGTAGGTTATTTAGAGATTTGGACCAAATTAAGCGAAATGTCATTGTGAACTTATACTTGAATTTTAGTTTATTATTTTTCACATGTGGTTATTGATTATGTATTCTTTTTTGCTTTCTCAGATACATGGTGGAGTTATGAGCATGTAAAATCTAGTTTCTGGTATATGGATAGCTTTTGTTCAGATGATCATGGTGGAGTTGTCTACAAGCAGAATCCAGTTTTTGGTATAAGAATATTTTTGTCTACATGTTGGTTGTTTGGATGAATAGCAAGATCAGATATTTTGGGATTTTTAATTTACATTTTGATGTGTTTGGTGATGATTATCACCTTAACATATTGTATGGATGAAACATTTTGATGTATGGTTAATAGGTATGCTTGACTTTAGACTTATAGATGATGATATTTATAATGAATGATTATGGATTCTCCAACATTGTGTATACTTCTATTTGGATGAGCAAATGTATTGTGCAATATGGATATTGGATAGGCTGTGTTGGTTGTACAGGATTTGGAACAAGCCTAAAAATAAATATTAAGCTTATAATTTGAATTGTTAATTAAATACAGGTTAATACTTTCTGCCACCAAAATATATTTGTTGCCAATGCATTCCAATAAATTCTGCGACCAAACTATTAGTGGGGGAAGATAGATATTCAGTGACCATTTTTTTGGTAACGGAATACAAACCTTCCACGACCAGCTATTTGGTCAGCGTTGAAATTAGCGACAACAGATTTGGTCGCTGATAATTTTTTTCGGCAACCAAACGTTGGTCGTTGTTGGTGTACCTTAGGTGACCACACAATATTGGTCGCCAAAACCTTTCCGTGACTAGGGTTCGGCGACGAAGGGTATGCTAGTCACGGAAAGGTTTCGGCGACCAAATATGGCTATTCGGCAACTAGAATCTTAGTCGCTGAATATGTATTTTCTTGTAGTGCATCCAACTGACTTCTTGTCTTGGTCATGCTCAGTACCCTTGTTCTCTAACAAGCACCTGCACTATCACTTCAGTGTCCCTACACTGTGGACTCGAGTCTCGTCCATCTGTAATGAAAGTGATGCGTGCACTGATCTTATCGGATCGATCACCGTCCTCGTGATGATCCATCGATCAAGAGTATTTAGAAATTAATCACCAATGATTCATAGCTCAAATTCTCAACTCTTGAGAATATGCATCATCATCTTATTAATTTTCTGGACGATTCATAGACACATAAACAATATGAATGAAAACGATGCCTTTTATTTATTTAATAATAAATAGTCAAGTACAAAATTATGTCCTAGAATTAATAATGTGTCAGCCTTATTGGCTTCTAGGGCATATATCTAACAAAATCTTCCTAAAAAGATAGGAATCAAATCTCTAATTTGTAGGGACTGCATGACGCATCAAGCAGGGTGGCATGCAGCTAAAGTTTGGGGCGTAATAACCCTCTGAATTTTAGGAATTCTTGGCATAAGATTCAAAAAGAGAATTTGTTCATCTCTTAGCTGCCGATTCACCAGAATTTTTTGGGAATTTTATCAGCCAAATTCGTTGGCCAAAAGAGGTGTGAGGCGTGGGAGGTCTTTTGGCTATAAAAGGACCCCCACACTTAGGGTTTGTAGAGATGGT
The DNA here is from genome assembly GCF_051530095.1 of Phoenix dactylifera. Taxonomy (NCBI): domain Eukaryota; kingdom Viridiplantae; phylum Streptophyta; class Magnoliopsida; order Arecales; family Arecaceae; genus Phoenix; species Phoenix dactylifera. Next base: position 15,412,689 of record NC_143202.1, read on the forward strand.
CTTTAGAAAGGGTTCTAAATTCTGAAAAAATTTTGAGAGCCAGCCACCTTCTCTCCTCCCTCTTCTCCTTCATCGCCATCCTTCATCCTCTCGAAGAAGAATCAAAAGTTGAGTGCTTCGAGGGAGAAAAGTTCAGCCACTGCAGCACCTCTGCACGAGCTAGCACTCCTGCAGTTGTGGATCTTCCTAGAGCTTCGCGTGGACTATCTATAGAGGCCGGACACGTGTGCGGCTATACAAGATGATCAAGGCATCATCAAAGTTCTTAAAGCAAAAAGATATGAGATCTATGTTGGGAACCCGCCCATGCCGCTGATATTTCAAAAAATTTCAGATGGCAGCGGAATCGGCATGCACGGGTTCGACGTTCATCGCATGAACGCTTGTTTCGAGACCTTTCATAATTAGGTAAGAATTAAAACTTTTAGAACTAATAGGAAGATCAAATCTTCACCTTGCGCGGGTAGATGATCACCGCGAATCTGAATTCATGGTTTTGGAAGAGGGTTCGTTTGAAGCCGTTCAAACGTCCGGCCTCTACGGGTATCCACACGAAGTAGAGAACCGATCAAAGCTTTCTTGTCTTCCCGGGGTGCTAGCTCCCTTACAAAGACTCCTTTGATGGCTGATCTCTTCTCTTTCTTTCAACTCTTGAAAGTGCTTGAGAGGAGGAAGAAGAAGAAGGAACTCAAGGAAGAAGAACACAGCTTCTGCAGCCTTCTTTCTTTTCCCTGCGTTGGAAGAAGGATTGGAGGAAGAGGAAGACGCCAACGCTTGGACCTTGCTCTTCCTTTGCTTGCGGCTGAACCAAGAGAGGAGAGGGGAGGGTGGCGGCAGCAAGAGGAGGATGAAAAGCTCTCTTAGGGCGCCGGCCTCTAGTCCTCTTTAAAAAGGGATTGGAGCTCCTAACTTTTAGGAGTTCCAATGACAACCTACCAAATAAGAAGGGGGCGCCGGCCCTAGCTCCTCTCTTCTTGTCGCCCCAAGCATTTGGAGAGGGGCTGATGCCCCTCTTAGTTGGTTAACCTAATCCTCTTCCAAAGAGGATTAGGTGCCTCTCTCATGGTTTCATCCTAATCTAATTAGGATTGGCCAAATTGGGTTCAATCTATGCTAGTCCTAATCCAATTAGGACTTGAATGAACCATGACTCAATTGAACTCTTCAATCCTAATCCAATTAGGAGTCATGTTGATTCATTAGATTAATAATTAATTTAGACTTAAGGAATCCTAATCCAATTAGGATTTGTTTAATTTTAGTCCTAATCTAATTAGGACTCTATTTGAATCCGAAGTCCTAATCCTATTAGGATTTCTAGGAATCCTACTCCAAGTAGGAATCCAATTTTAATTCAAAACTCCTAATCTCATTAGGATTGAGGAATCCTATTCCAAGTAGGAATCCCAGTCCTAATCCAATTAGAACTCTAGGTATTCTACCCGAAGTAGGATTCTTGTTTCAAGTCCAATTAATTAATTCCCTTTGTTCTTCTTCAACTTTTTATCAATCAAATTGATTTCTTGTGATTCCTAATCACGATTTCAACCATCGGATCGGTCAATACTTCTAGTGTGTGTGACCCCATAGGTTCTATTCTGACTGGTAGTGAGATATATTGTGATCTCTATCACTATATCATTGAAAACTCCTTTCAATGGGTTGGAACGGTTCCAACTCAACTCATTAGGGTTTATCGATCATCAAGATAATCCCTATGAGTCCCACCATCCACCAGTGACACCTAGCAGCATGTAGTGGCTACCCAGCAGAATAGAATGATGAACCTCTAGGTGCAGTTAAACATGTGATACAGTCCTACTATCGTGGATCCCTACAGGACGGAGGTCATGGACAACTCGTCAAACCCCATCGTCTGTCATATGTCAAGATTTATTCGACTCGAGTTCGATAGTGAAAAACTCTTTCTCCACTGTGCATACTGCCCCGGCCGAGGTCTTACGAACTCAGTCTTATAAATCACATAGGATCTCTCCTTATCTATCAAGGTCGATAGATTCCATATAGGTGCATACCCTACTCCTACAGTGAACTTACTGCAGCCAATCTACACTGCATGGACCCATATGGCTAGAGACCATGTATGTGTGCAGTCAAACTACAATAACCTCACTGTGAGTAGCCGAAGCACCGCAGGTCAAAGGACCAGTCACACTACTGCAACATCAAGCAAGTCACTGACGAGTGGATAGACATCCAAGTGACTTCTTGTATTGGTCACGCTCAGTACCCTTGTTCTCTAACAAGCACCTGCACTATCACTTCAGTGTCCCTACACTGTGGACTCAAGTCTCGTCCATCCAGAAGGAGAGTGATCTGTGCACTGATCGGATCGATCACCGTCCTCGTGATGATCCTTTGATCAGGAGCATTTAGAAATTAATCACCAATGATACATGGCTCAAATTCTCAACTCTTGAGAATATGTATCATCATCTTATTAATTTCTTGGACGATTCATAGACACATAAACAATATGAATGAAAAAGATGCCTTTTATTTATTCAATAATAAATAGTCAAGTACAAAATTATGTCCCTAGAATCAACAATGTGTCAGCCAAATTGGCTTCTAGGGCATACATCTAACAATCTCCCACTTGCACTAAAGCCAATTGGTCATATATCTTAGGCCCATCTTCTCAAGGTGGGCTTCAGTCTTTTGCTGACTCAGCTGCTTAGTGAACGGGTCTGCCACGTTATCCGCGGAGTCTACTCTCTGCACCTCTACATATTTCTTCTCCACATAGTCGCGTATGAGGTGAAAGCGCCGCTCTATATGCTTAGACTTCTGATGAGACCTTGGCTCCTTAGCAAGGGCTATGGCGCCATTATTATCGCAGTAGAGTGTTATGGCATCTGATGTCATCACATCCAACTCTGCAATGAATTTCTTGAACCAGAAGCCTTCCTTAGCAGCTTCAGAGGCGGCGATGTATTCGGCTTCCATAGTAGAATCAGCAATGATCGGTTGTTTAGAACTCTTCCAATTTACCGCACCACCATTGCACAAGAACACATATCCAGATGTTGACTTCCTGTCATCGACATCAGTCATGAAGTCTGAATCTGTGTACCCTTCTACCTTTAACTCTGATGATCCTCCAAAAACCAAGAATAAATCTTTAGTTCTTCTCAAGTACTTAAGAATATTCTTCACAGCTGTCCAGTGTTCTTCACCTGGATTCGACTGATATCTGCTTGTGACACTCACAGCAAGAGCTATATCAGGTCGTGTACATAACATGGCATACATGAGGCTTCCTATTGCCGATGCATAAGGAATCTTGCTCATGCGTTGAATTTCCTCAGATGTGTTGGGGCGCATCTTCTTGGAGAGATGAATTCCATGCCTTAGGGGTAAGAGACCCCTCTTGGAGTTTTCCATGCTGAACCTCTTCAGCACCTCCTCTATGTACATTTCCTGTGACAGGCCAAGCATCCTTTTAGATCTATCTCTATAGACCTTTATTCCCAAAATATAGGATGCTTCCCCAAGGTCTTTCATGGAGAATTCTTTTGACAACCAGACCTTGACCGAGGTTAGCATGGGAATATCATTCCCAATCAGGAGAATGTCATCTACGTACAGTACGAGAAAAACGACAGCACTCCCACTAACCTTTTTATAAACACATGGTTCCTCCTCGTTTTTGATGAAATCAAACGTTTTGATTGCATCATCGAAACGAGTGTTCCAACTCCGAGAGGCTTGCTTTAGTCCATAGATGGACCTTTGCAGCTTGCAGACCTTGTGATCTCCATCACTGGAAGTGAAACCCAAAGGCTGTTTTATATAGATATCTTCATCAAGATATCCATTCAGGAAAGCAGTTTTCACATCCATCTGCCAGATTTCATAATCATGAAATGCTGCAATGGCAAGCAATGTTCGGATGGATTTTAGCATGGCTACAGGTGAAAAGGTCTCCTGATAGTCAATGCCTTCGCGCTGACTATACCCTTTCGCCACAAGCCTTGCCTTATAGGTCTCTACCTCTCCATCCGAACCTATCTTCCTTTTGTAGATCCATTTGCATCCAATAGGTACAATACCTTCTGGTGGATCTACTAAGGTCCAGACTTGGTTGGAATGCATGGAGTCTATCTCTGACTTCATAGCTTCCAGCCATTTCTCGGAATCGATATCAGATATCGCCTCGTTGTAGGTTTTGGGATCCTGTATGTGATCCCTATCTCCCACTAGGAACATTTCCTCAGTATCCTCTTCAAGTATACCTAAGTATCTATCGGGAGGATGGGAGACTCTACTAGATCTACGAGGTGGTTGAGGGACATCGTGTACTGGCTCCTTATGAATAGGTTCTTTAGGATCCATGACTCGTTGCTTTTCAGAGACTTTCTCTTCAAGCTCAATTTTCCTCCCACTGCCTCTATCAAGGATAAACTGATTTTCCAAGAAGATGGCATGACGGCTCACAAACACATTGTGATCCTCTGAGACGTAAAAATTGTATCCTAATGACTCTTTAGGATATCCTATAAAACGAGCACTTATGGTCCTAGCCTCTAACTTGTCCGCCTGTAGTCGCTTGACGTGGGCCGGACATCCCCAAATCTTGAGATGACCCAGACTTGGTTTCTTACCATGCCATATCTCATACGGTGTGGTAGGAACGGATTTAGAGGGAACTCTATTCAATAAATAAATCGCTGTGAGTAAGGCATCTCCCCAAAGGAACATAGGTAAATCAGTGAAGCTCATCATGGACCTGACCATATCCAATAGGGTCCGATTTCTCCTCTCTGACACCCCGTTGAGTTGAGGTGTACCCGGAGGTGTCCATTGTGAGACTATGCCGTTTTCTTTGAGATAGTCCCGGAATTCCCCACTAAGGTATTCTCCTCCCCGATCTGATCGAAGAGCCTTAAGAGGTTTTCCAGTTTGTTTTTCTACTTCATTTTTGAACTCTTTGAACTTTTCAAAGGATTCAGACTTGTGTCTCATAAGATACACATACCCATACCGTGAATAATCATCGGTAAAGGTAATGAAGTAAGAATAACGTCCCCTGGCTAGCACATCGAATGGGCCACATACATCTGTATGTACTAGGGTAAGTATTTCAGTGGTCCTCTCCCCATGTCCTACAAAGGGCAGTCTAGCCATTTTTTCTTGAAGACAGGACTCGCAAACTGGATATGACTCGGAAGTCAATGAGCCTAAGAGCCCATCTTTATCCATTTTGTTCATTCTATCTTCTCCAATATGGCCAAGTCTGAGGTGCCACAAATATCTTTGGTTTATCTCATCTCTGGATCTTTTGGATCCTTTGGCACTCACATCTTGCTCGGTAACATTCACAGATACATCCATATGTAAATGATAGAGACTGTCAATCATAAAACCACGTGCGACTATTTTATTTCTCAAATAAATAGAACAGCAGTCTTTGTCAAATGTAAAAACATGACCTTCCTGTGCTAGACATGAAACAGAAATCAAATTTCTGCTAGCAACAGGTACATAATAGCAGTCTCTAAGTATTAAACTAAATCCAGACGGTAGTCGCAGATGGTAGGTGCCCACAGCCACAGCAGCAACTTTTGCCCCGTTGCCAACCCGAAGGGTTACCGCACCTTCTGCCAGCCTTCTACTTTCCTTTAGACCCTGCATGGTAGTGCACAAATGAGCACTAGAACCAGAATCTATAACCCAACTGGAAGTAGAAGAAACCGTTAGATTAGTTTCAATTATGAGCAAGTCTATACCTTCTGAAGGTGTGTCACCTTTCTTGTTCTTCAGGCTCTCGAGGTATGAAGGACAGTTTCTCTTCCAGTGGCCTTCGACATTGCAGTGGAAACATTTTCCTTTGTCGTTAGCCTTTTTCTTTTGAACTTCCTTCTTTGGCTTCTTGTCTTTCTTCTGCTTCTTTGTAGGCTTCCTTTTCTTCCAAGTAGACTTTCTCTTGGAACCAGAAGTCAACTCAGCAGCGAGGACATTGCCCCTTGAACCTTTCAAGGCTCCCTCAGCAGTTACCAACATGTTGATTAGTTCAGTCTTAGTGCATTCAATCTTATTCATGTGGTAGTTTACTATAAACTGACCAAATGAATCAGGAAGTGACTGTAGGATCAAATCCACTTGCAATTCCTTGTGCATGTCCATACCGAGCTTCTCAAGCTCCTCTAGGTCCTTGATCATGGTCAGACCGTGATCATGGACAGACTGCCCTTCGCGCATCTTCGCTTTGAAAAGCCTCTTGGACACTTCAAAACGAGCTGTGCGACTCTGCTCACCATACAACTCTTGTAGGTGTGCCAGTATGTCCCTAGCAGTCTTTATATTTTCATGCTGGCATTGGAGTTCATTAGACATAGATGCCATCATATAGCATTTTACTCTAATGTCATCATCCAACCACTTTTTATGCATCTCACGCTGAACATCAGTGGGACGTGCTGGTAATGTGGGGATATCTGAATCGAGTATATAGCCTATCTTCTCACAGTCCAAAACTATTTTGAGATTTCTAAGCCAGTCCTTGTAATTGGTTCCAGTCAGTCGGTTGGTCTCAAGAATACGGGTCAAAGGGTTTGAAGCCGACATTGTATCTGCAGAGAGTAAAGATTCTAGTTAGACTCTTGTACTTGATCCTAATCTGTCCTAAGGTCTTTTAGAACAAATATGACTCCCACTATTTTTTCGAATTCCTCACACTCCCCTGGTAGGAAAACGGAAATCCCACACGACTAGGGTTTCTAGTGGGTACTGCGGTCCCACCAATTCACATGCCACCTCACCTAACAGTTATTGGTGACACATAGATGGATGAGTGTACAACTCTTGTACAATGCTTCTCAAGCATGTTGCAGTGCAACTTGGTCTCTAAGCCATGAAGACCTCACCTAACAGTTATTGGTCTCATTTCTTAGTTAAGTCAGACCCACTGTATAACCGTAGGAATAAAGTCGTCATTGGGTCCTCACCTAACAGTTATTGGTGCCCAACCCCACCTTTACCCTACAACATCTCATGTCTATAGAGAGGTCCAGCCCCCCAATGCAACTTGACCACTGTATCCAGCCGAGACAAGTCAACATCAGAAAGGCCTTAGCAGCTCTACTACAGTGGAAGACCTATTGACTTAATATTGGTTAATCAGGTCTTAGTGTTTGCAACTTGAGCCTTTCATAAGAGGTAATCGAACAATTGGCCAGGTAAGCAGGTGGGAGGCTCCCCTTACTCAGAGAGTAAGGTCCTAATTAAGTAACCACCTTTCATGCTTTCCTAGACACCAATTAGATCAATTAATCTAATATGACTTGCTCATGTCGGTTCACTCTCGACTTGATTGAGGAGGTTTTGATTTAGGTCTCAATTGGATTTGCTACATCACATGTAGACCTATCTACCCGACTCTCATTCACATCGCATGCAAACGGCGCATTGCAGGCAGTTATAATCGCGGCAATAATTAAAGCTAAACTTTAACTAGGTGATGATCATGGATTCTAATTAGGTCGTATTACAAGCACATGCACATCAATCGATCAAGTGGTCTTCAACTCTTGAATTGGATCCAAGCTTCCTTGATTCGATCCTTGATCAACTCTTGATCCCATCGCCATCAACCGCTTAGACCCCTGTTCATCTCATGCATCGTCTTCGACTTGATCGTTGATGTACATCACATCACAGAAATACAACCAGATGTAAAATAAAAATAAAAATAATTTACATCTCCTTTTAGGAGGCACGCAGGCCTCTCAAAACATCAAATAAGATGCATGCAAGCATCTGAAAAATTACATGACATCGCAGATCACATCGCAGGTCATTACGTTTGATACCAAAAGGGGTTGAATCCTATGATCATCACTGTATGCTACAATTATAATTTTCAGATCTGAAACTTAACTGATTATATCATGACATAGGTCGCTGATCATGCTAATCATGATTCTAAACTTTGTAATCCCATTAACAATGCAATTAGAATCATCTTTTTATCACATAAAAATCAGCATGTAAAAATCAGCACCCCGGAAAAAATCTGCATGCAGAATTTTTCAGCATGCATGATCATTTAATTTTCAGATCTAATATGCCTTTAGATATTTAATTCTTACCTTAATCTACGAAGCCTAGGCTCTGATACACTGTTGGGAACCCGCCCATGCCGCTGATATTTCAAAAAATTTCAGATGGCAGCGGAATCGGCATGCACGGGTTCGACGTTCATCGCATGAACGCTTGTTTCGAGACCTTTCGTAATTAGGTAAGAATTAAAACTTTTAGAACTAATAGGAAGATCAAATCTTCACCTTGCGCGGGTAGATGATCACCGCGAATCTGAATTCGTGGTTTTGGAAGAGGATTCGTTTGAAGCCGTTCAAACGTCCGGCCTCTACGGGTATCCACACGAAGTAGAGAACCGATCAAAGCTTTCTTGTCTTCCCGGGGTGCTAGCTCCCTTGCAAAGACTCCTTTGATGGCTGATCTCTTCTCTTTCTTTCAACTCTTGAAAGTGCTTGAGAGGAGGAAGAAGAAGAAGGAACTCAAGGAAGAAGAACACAGCTTCTGCAGCCTTCTTTCTTTTCCCTGCGTTGGAAGAAGGATTGGAGGAAGAGGAAGACGCCAACGCTTGGACCTTGCTCTTCCTTTGCTTGCGGCTGAACCAAGAGAGGAGAGGGGAGGGTGGCGGCAGCAAGAGGAGGATGAAAAGCTCTCTTAGGGCGCCGGCCTCTAGTCCTCTTTAAAAAGGGATTGGAGCTCCTAACTTTTAGGAGTTCCAATGACAACCTACCAAATAAGAAGGGGGCGCCGGCCCTAGCTCCTCTCTTCTTGTCGCCCCAAGCATTTGGAGAGGGGCTGATGCCCCTCTTAGTTGGTTAACCTAATCCTCTTCCAAAGAGGATTAGGTGCCTCTCTCATGGTTTCATCCTAATCTTTAGGATTGGCCAAATTGGGTTCAATCTATGCTAGTCCTAATCCAATTAGGACTTGAATGAACCATGACTCAATTGAACTCTTCAATCCTAATCCAATTAGGAGTCATGTTGATTCATTAGATTAATAATTAATTTAGACTTAAGGAATCCTAATCCAATTAGGATTTGTTTAATTTTAGTCCTAATCTAATTAGGACTCTATTTGAATCCGAAGTCCTAATCCTATTAGGATTTCTAGGAATCCTACTCCAAGTAGGAATCCAATTTTAATTCAAAACTCCTAATCTCATTAGGATTGAGGAATCCTATTCCAAGTAGGAATCCCAGTCCTAATCCAATTAGAACTCTAGGTATTCTACCCGAAGTAGGATTCTTGTTTCAAGTCCAATTAATTAATTCCCTTTGCTCTTCTTCAACTTTTTATCAATCAAATTGATTTCTTGTGATTCCTAATCACGATTTCAACCATCGGATCGGTCAATACTTCTAGTGTGTGTGACCCCATAGGTTCTATTCTGACTGGTAGTGAGATATATTGTGATCTCTATCACTATATCATTGAAAACTCCTTTCAATGGGTTGGAACGATTCCAACTCAACTCATTAGGGTTTATCGATCATCAAGATAATCCCTATGAGTCCCACCATCCACCAGTGACACCTAGCAGCATGTAGTGGCTACCCAGCAGAATAGAATGATGAACCTCTAGGTGCAGTTAAACATGTGATACAGTCCTACTATCGTGGATCCCTACAGAACGGAGGTCATGGACAACTCGTCAAACCCCATCGTCTGTCATATGTCAAGATTTATTCGACTCGAGTTCGATAGTGAAAAACTCTTTCTCCACTGTGCATACTGCCCCGGCCGAGGTCTTACGAACTCAGTCTTATAAATCACATAGGATCTCTCCTTATCTATCAAGGTCGATAGATTCCATATAGGTGCATACCCTACTCCTACAGTGAACTTACTGCAGCCAATCTACACTGCATGGACCCATATGGCTAGAGACCATGTATGTGTGCAGTCAAACTACAATAACCTCACTGTGAGTAGCCGAAGCACCGCAGGTCAAAGGACCAGTCACACTACTGCAACATCAAGCAAGTCACTGACGAGTGGATAGACATCCAAGTGACTTCTTGTATTGGTCACGCTCAGTACCCTTGTTCTCTAACAAGCACCTGCACTATTACTTCAGTGTCCCTACACTGTGGACTCAAGTCTCGTCCATCCAGAAGGAGAGTGATCTGTGCACTGATCGGATCGATCACCGTCCTCGTGATGATCCTTTGATCAGGAGCATTTAGAAATTAATCACCAATGATACATGGCTCAAATTCTCAACTCTTGAGAATATGTATCATCATCTTATTAATTTCTTGGACGATTCATAGACACATAAACAATATGAATGAAAAAGATGCCTTTTATTTATTCAATAATAAATAGTCAAGTACAAAATTATGTCCCTAGAATCAACAATGTGTCAGCCAAATTGGCTTCTAGGGCATACATCTAACAATCTAATCTCATTAAAAATTAAAATTAGAAATCAACTAGGTTGCTGAAATTCTGCATGACTACATGTTAGACATAGAATCATGCCTACTTGTTTAGGATAAATGTTTAAAGTTTTGGATCTATTTTTGTTGTAGAGATATGATCTCTAGCATGCATAGGAATTAAATAGTTTAATTCATGCTTCTGCTGTAAAATTTTTAAAAATATATGCATGCGACCACCAAGGTTTCCAACAGTATTCCAGAATGCGAATAATGGCTTTATAGTGAGTCATCTTCCATTATGTTTGCATTCATAAGGCTTTCACGTGTGCCATCGTATTTCTTGTTTATGAATTACATTTATAGTGAAATGACAAAAATCATTGTTCTTTATACACCTTCTCTTCTAAATCTCCATTTAGAAAAACGGTCTTTACATCCATTTGCCAGATTTAATAATCTAAAAGTGCTGCTATCACAAGCAGAATCCAAATGGATTTGAGCATTGCTACGGAAGAAAACATCTCGTCATAGTCAATACCATAACGTTGGCGATATTCCTTGGCAACCAGACAGGCTTTATAGGACTCCACCTTTCCGTCTGCGTCCCATTTCTTTTTGAAAATCCACTTACACCCTATGGATTTAATCCCTTCGGATGGGTCAACTAATGTCCATACATCATTGACCTTCATGAATTTCATTTCGCATTGCATGGCTCCAAGCCATGCATCAGAGTCATATCTCTGCATTGCATCCATGTAGGTGATTGGATCCTCATCATTTTCATCAAGTTCGATTGGATCCCCATCCCGGACCAAAAAACCAGAGTATCTGTCCGGCTGACGTGGTACTCTACCTGATCGCCTTAATGGTGCATCTAAGATGGGTTCTGGATCTGATATAATCAAATCCGACTCAACTAGTTCAGTAGATGGTGTCGGGTCTTCAACATGTTGAACTACTCTAAGCTCAACTTTAGAGCTTTTTGTTTCTTCACCAATGAATTCCTTCTCTAAGAAAATTGCTCTATTGCTTACGAACAACTTTTGTTCTTCAGCAAGGTAGAAATAATATCCTTTAGTTTCTTTAGGATAACCGATAAAGAAACATTTGTCAGACTTGGGTTCAAGTTTGTCTGTCTTCAAATGTTTGACGTACGCCGGACACCCCCAAACCCTAAGGTAAGAGAGCATCGGCTTACGTCCAGTCCACATCTCATGTGGTATTTTATTTACCGACTTACTTGAAACCTTATTTAGAGGCTAACTCAAGTGCATATCCCCAAAAGGATATGGGCAGACTCGCAAACCCCATCATGGATCGAACCATGTCTAACAGGGTTCGATTTCTCCTTTCTGACACGCCGTTATACTGCGGTGTACCAGGAGGAGTTCATTGGAAAAGAATCCCATTCTCTTCCAGATATGTCAAAAACTCTTTGGAAAGGTATTCACCCCCTCGATCTGATCGAAGAGTTTTAATACTCTTTCCAGTTTATTTTTCTACTTCATTACGATACAATTTGAACATTTCAAATGCTTCAGATTTATGTCTCATTAAATAGACATAACCATAGCTCGAAAGGTCGTCTGTGAAAGTAATGAAATATGCATATCCGCCTCTAGCATTTGTGCTCATTGGCCCACATACATCCGAATGTACTAGGGTCAATAAGTCATTGGCTCGTTCACCTTTTCCAGTAAAAAGTGACTTGGTCATCTTACCAAGAAGGCATGATTCACAGGTTGTTAATGATTCACAATCATTAACATTGAGGATTCCCTCTTTATTTAACCTATTCATCCTGTTCTTGTTAATATGACCTAGCCTATGATGCCAAAGGTAGACATCCGTAACATTATCTATTCTAGGGAGCTTACTTGACTTGTACATTACATTAACAGGCTGTGATAATATATATATGCCATTACTCAATTGTCCATGTATTACAGTAACACCATTCATAATGATATCACAAGAACATTTCTTTATTGAGATTTCATAACCGTTTATGGCCAAAAGACCTACGGAAATTACATTCAATAAGAACGTAGGACAATAGTGACAATCACTCAAGACAACTACATGAGAATTGAAAATAAGTTTGAGATTTCATAAAGCAAGAACTGGAACGGATCTTCCATCTCCAACGTTCAGGAATCTCTTACTGTTTCCAAATCTCTGATTGACCTGAAGTCCTTGCAACGAATTACATATATTAAACGGACTTTCAGTATCTACTACCCAGGTCGAATTATCGTATATAGAGAAATTACAAGGTGTTATCATATAAATACCTTAATCAGCAACTGATTGCCCTTTTCTCTTGCTTGGCCTGTTCGGGTTAAGTGAGGCAAGGTACTGAGGATAATTCCTCTTCTAATACCCATGCCTCTTACAATAGAAGCATTCTGCCAGATTGTGGTCAGCTTTAATCTTTTTGGTCTGACTTGGCTTAGCATGTTGCACCTTTTTCTTTTGATTTTTATTTTTTTTCTTCCCTTTCTTAAAGGTACCACGACCCTTGGATGAACCTCCCACTAAAATCACCGATCCTTTTAGGAGTTGGTGATCCTTCTCAAAAGTTTGTAGTAAACCCAACAATTGGTGATAATTTACTATCAGTTTCATTATACGAAAGTTGGTGAGAAATGGGCGGTATGAACCAGGAAGAGAATTCAGTATAACATCCTTCCCAATTGATCATGTAGGGGAAATCCGAGAGTGCCTAGGCGCTCGATTAACTCAATCATGTACAATACATGATTGGTCACCGAAGCTCCATCCTTTATACGTGCACTGAAAATAGCACAACTAGTCTTGTGCCTTTCAACATCATCAGGAATACCGAATGATTCATTCAACACTTGAATGATGTCTTCCGGCTGTGCATTCTCAAAATGCCTACTAAACTCATCATTCATTGCAGCGAGCATAATACAACAGACAGTGATATGATCACTGAGCTACTTCTGATAAGTGTCTCTGACTGTACCCCGTGCATTAGCAGCGGGCTGCTTAGGTGGCGGATCCATTATCACATAAAGGATCCATTCATGCTCTAGCACAATTTTCAGTTTCCTATACCAATTATTGAAGTTGGGACCAGTCAACTTGTCATTATCCAATAATGAGCGAAGTGACAAACTTGTGGCCATTTCTGCATAAAAGAAAATTTGGCTATTGTATATGAATTGACTAAACACATTAGACTTAGACTTTAGTCTAAAGATACTCCTACTATTTTATACTAATTGGTAGCCTCTACCTCCAATTCGAAAAATTACTATTAATTCTTTAGGGGGCACTAGAACCCAATAGGTCGCATATAGGCCCGAGTTTGGCTCGGCCAACCCATATGCACCTATTGGTAGGTTCTTAACCAATTGCTTCACCAAGCAACTTCTAGTGATGATTTTGCCCTAGGTTCTTCGGCAGGCGTGTGGCGCCTCCACCGAATACCCTAGTTAGGTCCAACCATTAAATGATAGGGTTCAGTCTAATCAATTAATAGATGATCAAGCCCGAGTGTGGCTCGGCTCACCTGACCGCCTATTAAAGATACACTCAACTCATCATATATTGAATGACAATTCCAATGCTTGATAAGTACCAGGCGTGTCGCGCCTCCAATAATTATCAAAACATTGGACTCATTATCACCCAACTTAATGGAAAGCTATGGCCTAGTTATCCCCATAACTATTTCATTTTAGGAACCTAATAATTTTAGAGAATTTCATAATTAGGATAGATGAGAAGATCCGGTTAGTCTAATTTCTCCTACTGACTTCACCAAATCAGATTAGACTCAAACCGGTTAAGGAGGCACCTAAATCAGTCAAACTGATTTTTCTTAAGGCATGGGTCAACTCGAATCATTAAGTGTTCCAATCAAAATGTGATTGACCATGTCAGCCAGGTAAGTGAGATCGGTGGAAGGGATATGCCATTAACTCAACAAAGACGAATCAGTGCGAGTAGCTCCCAAGTAAAAACCACCGGTCAAGACTGCCAAACTTACCTTAGACACCGACTGGTTAATTAATTTCGATTTGATCACTCAAATGACTCAGGCTCTACCTTTGAGCCTAAATCAAGTTCCATTTTGGTCTAATCAAAGACATGGACTTGATCCATCTACAACTATTGTAAATTGACCTATAATTTCCTTGACCTAATCTAGTTACTACTTAATTAGATTTGATCAATTAATTCTATTAGTCCATGAATAATTCTAGCCTTAGGTCTAACCCAATCCTAAGAACTTGATTCAAGCTAACCTATATGCCCAAAGAATTATGCAATGTCAATTAGTTGAGTCACAATTCTATTTCATAACACTTAATTCTCAATTAAATATATACTTATGAAAGTTTTGATCATTGCATATTTCTTTTAATTACTTATTAATTACAATCTTTCAGTTCTTAAAACTCATTTTTAGATCTGAGTATTTATAATTAATCATATGTAATCAGATTTAATTTATGTTTAAGTCATTATGTTTTATGTTGATGCATCACATATACATAACTACATGAATTAATTCAAACAACATACATCTTATGTAATAATTTTTTTTTTTAATTTTTAGATCTGATTTGTTCTTTAAAATTAGAGATCAATTAAATCATAAATTTAATTTAGATCTAATCTAAATAATATTATGATTTTAGATTTATTTATGTTACAAATCTTAACTCAAATATGCATCATATGCATTCAAAATTTCAGATCTAGTTAATCATGCATAATCAGCAATTAAATCAATCATAAAAAATACTTTAGATCTAATCTAAGCATGTTCATGATTTTAGATTTAATTACAAGAATTAAAACATAAAAGTTTAAACACGAACCTGGCACTGATACCACTGTAGGGGGAGTCTCCACTCCTACATGGGTTCGGTCCTATTAAAAATAGGGTGACACCCATGTATACCTATTAGAGCATGCATCTCTATACGCTCCGGACGTAGTTCTTTTTAAGCTCCAAAAATGCAGCAGAAAAACCGAATCAAACAATTTAATTCATGCATGCTTATAAGATCAAATCTAGAAATCAGCACCTTAAGAACACACAGGATTATGCCGGAATAGTTTAAACAATTATGCTAAAACTTTCATGCATGATTAACTATCAGATCTTAAAACTTAAGAACTCCATTCCAATTAATCTCCGAATATCCATCGAATGGATTCTGGAGATATCTCCGTGAGGAGCCCCAAAGAAGGATAAAACCTCGGAAAATCGGACTAAGACCCTGACTCCAAAATAAAAGATTAATATAGAATTAATATCTTTTATGATGGAAGAAACTTGTGGATCTGATCCTTGACTTCGCAGCCATGCACATGAATGGTCTCTACGAGAAGTACATGCGAAGCCCTAGGTAGATTATCTTCTGCGGGAGTGCTAGCTCGCGCAGGAACGCTGCAATGGCTGAAGCTTTCTCCTTCTAAATACTCAACCTTTGATTATTCTTCAAGGAGATGGAGGATGGACATGAGGATGAATGAGAAGAAGGGATGGAGGCCCTCAGGAAATTTTTTCAGAATTTTTTGAAACCTCTAAATATGGTATATTTTGAACCCAAGGCATGGGGGTCTTTTATAACCAAACTACCCCCCCACGCCTCACACCTAATTTAGCCAACTAATTTGGTTGATAAAATCCCCCAAAATCAGCCGTAGATCACCTTATTTCATGTGCCATGCAATCCCTACAAATTAGGAAATTCATCTAAATCTTTTTAGGAAGATTTGAGGCACCATTTTTATAAGAAATATAGCCCCACGCCTCCTCTCTTCTAATGCTAATTTTTGGCCAAAAATAAAGAGGATAGGTATGGAAAATATTGGGGATAAATTAAGGTATTATTCTTCTCCAAGAAGATAAGGATGGGTTCCTAAAATTTAGGGATTCTTCTCCTTATCCAATTCTGATTATTTGTACTCATAATCCTTATCAAATAAGGTCTTCTAATTGATTTGGATCAAGTCCAATCCAATTGAATCAAGTTCCATCAATTGGGTCAAGCTCAATCTACTTAGGTTGAACTCAATCCAATTAGATCAAACTCTGATGCAGCCCAAATTGAATCCTATTCAATTTGGCTCAACCTAAGCCCAATTACTCAATCAAATTAAGTTCATTAGCAATCTAATTGCTAATTAATCCTTCAATAATTCAATAATTATTTTAATGCAACTTTTGCTTAGGATAATTTGTCAATCGAATTGACCAAATTACCGCTGAATGATTCTTAATCATCAATCAACCATTTGATCAACCTAGAAACTTCTATGCGTGTGACCTCATAGGTTCGAACCTAAGCCGGTAGTATAGGAACATCTTCCTATACTAATCGATGTGACCATCTAGCAATGGTACCCGACGTCCGGATAGGCCGAATATATACGAAGCAAATATTCTGGAACCCTGGACTATGGTTACTGTATAATTCAATCCCTTTGACTCCTAATGCTAGGATGACTTAGAGCTCACTGTCAACCCTATAATTAGTACATCCATTATGTGATTAACTTTAGATATCCCGTGACTCCTCACTGGGATTATCCTAGCCAAGGTTTTGCTACATTAATCACAAGACATTATCTTCTGTTTTCAGGAGGGGTCAATTCTATCTCGACTCACAACTGACTACGCAAGTACTTGACTGCACCCAGTGACCTTCTGTTACTGAATTAGAAATTCAGGTAGTCCGGTACCAAAGTACAGTGAGTTGCTTGCTAGTCATAGGTTGCGATCTCAGGTTAGAGGGCCAAACTTATACCCATATCCACTTGGAACATCTCTTGACAGTTGAGCATTCCGGAATTGGTCATGTTCAGTGAAATGTACTCCTACACTTCACCTATGTGGCATACCACTGTCTCCACACTCCTTGGTTAAGAGGACAACCTACGTATATGTCACACAACGATCTAATCTCGATAATGCTGTCATCCTGGTAACACCATATCATTTGATTGCGAACAGTTTGAAGGACTTGAAGATAAATCCTTCTTTATCATAAAATAAGTCCTAAGGACTTCATCATATAAGAGTTCATTTGAAGATGTACAATGATGAATAATGCCAAATACCACTTTATTAATTTGTCAATTCATTTACAAAATTTAATCATCAACATGCTGACGATTGACATTTAGGATACAATTCCCAACATATCCAACAATGAATGAAGTGACAAACTAATGGCCATTTCTGCATAAAAAGAAAATCGGCTATCAGTATATGAATTGACAATACCCTAAAGACTTGGATTTTAGTCTAAAGGTTCTTTCACTATTTTATACAAATTTGTAGCCTCTACCTCAAATTCGAAGAATTACACTTAAATATTTAGTGAGCACTAGAACCCAATTGATCGCATATGGGCCCGAGTGTGGCTCGGCCAACCCATATGCACCTATTGGTAGGTTCTGAACCAATTCTTTCACCAAACAATTTCTAGTGATAATTTTGCCCCAGTCTCTTTGGCAGACGTGTGGCGCCTCCACCGAAGATTCTGGTTAGGTCCAACCATTAAATGATAGAATTTCGTGTAATCAACTAATAGATGACCAAGCCCGAGTGTGGCTCGGCCTACTTGACCACTTATTGAAGGTACACTCGACTCATCATATATCAAATGACAATTCCAATGCCCGATAAGCACCAGGCGTGTGGCGCCTCCAATGATTATCGAAATATTGGACTCATTATCATCTAACTTAATAAGAGGCTATGATGTAGTTATCCCCATAACTATTTCATTTTAGGGACCTAATAATTTTAGAGGATTAAATTAGGATAGATAAGAAGATCCGGTTAACCTAAATTTTTCCACTGACTTCACCAAGTCAGATTATAAAGAATTAGATTCAAACCGGTTAAGGAGGCACCTAAATCAGTCAAACTGATTTTTCTTACAGGCATGGGTTAACTCGAATCATTAAATGATCCAATCAAAAATGATTGACCAAATCGGCCAGAAAAGTGAGATCGGTGGAAGGGATATGCCATTAACTCGACAAAGACGCATCAGTGCGAGTAGCTCCCAATTAAAAACCATCGGTCGAGTCTGCCAAACTTACCTTAGACACCGATTGGTTAATCAATTTTGATTTTGACCATCCTAATGACTTGGGCTCAACCACGGAGCCTAAATCAAGTTCCATCTTGGTCTGATCAGAGACATGAAATTGATCAATCTACAACTATTGTATTTGACCTAGAGTTTTCTTGACCTAATCTAGTTACTACTTAATTAGATTTGATCAATTAACTTTAATTGGACCATGTTTGATTCTAACCCTAGGTCTAACCCAATCTTAAGAACTTGATTTGAGCTAACCCAAATGCCCCATGAATTATGCAATGTCGTTGAATTGAGTTCACAATTCTAGATCTAGATTTTCATCATCACTTAATTCTTAATTAAGTGTAAGTTTATGAAAATTCAGATCATTGCATTATTCTTAATTACATACTAACTACAAAGTTTCAGTTCTTAAAACTTATTTTTCAGACCTGAGATTTGTAATTAATCATGTTAAAATTTAAATTTAATTCATGTTTAAATCTTAGATGATTTATGTCCATATATCACATATACAAACTCATATGAATTAACTTAAACAACATACATCATATGCATTTATTTTCAGATTTGATTTATCATACAAAATCAGAAAATAAATGATTATAAATTTTAATTTAGATCTAATCTAAACAAGTTTATGATTTCAAATTTATTCATGTTCTTTATATCACATATACATCAACATGAATTTACCTAGATCTCATGCATCACATGCATTCTATTTTTCAGATCTAATTAATCATGTAAAAACAGCAACTAAATCAATCATAAATCTCTTTTAAATCTGATCTAAACATATCCATGGTTTTAGATTTAATTACAAAGATATAAAACTACTTTTAATCTTTTTTTTGTGGTTCATCTTCAAGGATTGAATCATAGTAGCACCTCTACATGCCATAAGAGATCCCATTGAATGGCAAAAGAGGGTTATGAACCCTTCTTTCTTCTATGACCGGATGGCCTGGTGATCATTCCAATCAGATTACTTGACTACTGGGATTAGAAAACTTGTTTTAGGCATAAATGTTTAAACTACTTTGAACCTGGCTCTGCTACCACTGTTGGAAACCCTGATAGTCGCATTCATATATTTTTAAAAATTTTACAGCGAAAGTATGAATTAAACTATTTAATTTCTATGCATGCTAGAGATCATATCTCTATAATAAAAATAGATCCTGAACTTTAAACATTTATCCTAAACAAGTTGGCATGATTCTATGTCTAACATGTAGTCATGCAGAATTTCAGCAACCTAGTTGATTTTTAATTTTAATTTTTAATGAGATTAAATCTCATACCTTTTTGCTTTGAGAACTTTGATGATGCCTTGATCATCTTGTATAGCCGCACACGTATCCGGCCTCTACGGATAGTCCACGCGAAGCTCTAGGAAGATCCACAACTGCAGGAGTGCTAGCTCGTGCAGAGGTGCTGTAGTGGCTAAACTTTTCTCCCTCGTAGCACTCAACTTTTGATTCTTCTTCGAGAGGATGAAGGATGGAGATGAAGGAGAAGAAGGAGGAGAGAAGATGGCTGGCTCTCAGAATTTTTTCAGAATTTAGAACCCTTTCTAAAGACCATCTCTACAAACCCTAAGTGTGGGGGTCCTTTTATAGCCAAAAGACCCCCCACGCCTTACACCTCTTTTGGCCAACGAATTTGGCTGATAAAATTTTCAAAATTTTTTGGTGAATTGGCAGCTAAGAGATGAACAAATTTTCTTTTAATCTTATGCCAAGAATTCCTAAAAATCAGGGAGTTATTATACCCCAAACATCAGCTGCACGCCACCCTGCTTGATGCATCATGTAGTCCCTACAAATTAGGGATTTGATTCCTATCTTTTTAGGAAGATTTGAGGTGCAATATTTTTTTGGAAAATATCCCCATGCCTCCTCTTTCCTCACGCCAAAAATTGGCCAAAAATAAAGAGGATAGGCACTACTGCTTTTAGGGATAAGGATGAGGTGTCTTTCTTCTCCAAGAAAGAAAGCTAGGGTCCTAAATTTTAGGAATTCTTCTCCATAATAAATTCTAATTATTTGGACTCTTAATCCTCATCAAATAAGGACTCTTAATTGACTTGAGTCAATTTCAATCTAATTGGGTCAAGTCCGATCAATTAGGTCATGCCCAATCGGTTCGGGTCGAACCCGATCGTATTAGGTCAAACCCTAATTTAGCCCAAATTGAATCTAATTCAATTTGGCTTAATTAAAGTCCAATAATTCAATCAAGTTGAATTTATTAGTAATCCAATTACTAATTAACCCTCCAATAATTCAATAATAATTTTAATGCAACTTTTGCTTGGGATAATTTGTCAGTCGAATTGACCAAATTACCCCTGAATGATTCTTAATCATCAATCAACCATTTGATCAACCTATAAACTTCTATATGTGTGACCCTACAGGTTCAAACCTAAGTCGGTAGCACAAGAACAACTTCTTATACTAATCGAAATGACCATCTAGCAATGGTACCCGACATCCGGATAGGCCGAATGATTGCAAAGTAACATTCAAGAACCTTTGGACTATAGTTACCGTATAATTTATCCCTATGACTCCTAAATGCCAGGATGACTTCAGAGTTCTGTCAACTCTGTAATAAGTGCATCCATGATGTGATTCAACTTTAGAAATTCTGTGACTCCTCACAAGGATTATCCTGGCCAAGGTTTTGCTAAATTGAACACAAGGCATTATCTCCTGTTTTCAGGAGGGGTCAATTTCATCTTGACTCACAACTGACTACGCAAGTACTTGACTGTACCCAGTGACCTTCCATCACTGAATTAGAAATTTAGGTAGTCCGGTACCAAAGTATGATCGGTTCTTTCAATTTCAAAAATAAACCACGCAATAGCACGTATCCTGTAGGATAGTGATTACGGGTGTCGGTCCACAGGAATTGGAGACAAGTTATTTTTCTTAATTAAATAATTAATTCAAAGGGTATAAGCTAGAGTGAATGATAAAAACTAAGAATTAATATGGATGTAATAATATGAATTATCTATGGAGAGAGATGTTTAGGGTTAGAATCCACCGATGGATTCGTAAGTGTGATGCTTTCAATGACTTAGATGCGTGTATGATCTGATTGCTCTTAACTACAAGTTAGGGCAAACATATAAAAAGTTGAAATCTAACCCACAGTATGAGTCATCTAAGCCTGGTACAAACCATCTTCTCTAAGGATAGGCATGGTCTGTCCTATTTAGCATGATTCATCTGATGATTAATTTCTCAAAGATAAATCTGGTAGTTGTATTACAATCTCCTCCAAACCACAGGTATTGGACTCGATTTCGATAAACTAGATTAATTCATGCAAAGGCTTTCTACAAGATAAACATCTTGCACAAATTAAACAGGACATTTCAAGATCATAATTTCATTAAATATGCAACTGTCTTACTACGCTAAAAATCAAAGAAATGCAACATAAATACTCATCCACGGCTTTATCAAACCCCTAAACCAGGGTTTAACCACTCATGATGCTCGGCAACTTTGATCGGCTTGCTGAGATGTTCCACGCCATCCGCCTCAAGTGCTTCCCCCTTTTTCTTTCACTAATTGATCCGCTCACAGCCTCCCTCTATTTTTTTCATTTTTTTATTCTCCCTTCTATGCAAAACAGAGCATGCTCTGTTCTTATTTGAACTGTGCTCTCCCCTCTCTCCCCCCTCTCCTCCCTTCGATGGCCACCTTATATATCCAACTCTCACCCGGTGATGGATCCCCTGGGAGCGCGCTGGTGGGGATGCGGATCCGGGATGCTCGATGGGAGGAGCCGCGGGATCAATGTGATGGCTGGCTCCGGAAACTTTGTGGAATGCGTCGCGGGAGAAGAAGCGGGGGACAGATCGCGGACGGAACGACTCAAATCTGGAAGAGGGGGACGGCTAGATGCTTGGGCTCATGCCTGATCTCATGGGATGCTGGAAGTGTTGATCATGGAGGAGATTTGGTTGCAGGATGGCTAGGCGGATCGTTTCGGATGACTTCTTTCTTTGGACCGCGGAAGGAATGGATGCGGGATCGCCGGACGCCTGATGCGGAAGGATGGTTGACTCCAAGAGCGGTTGGGACGCGATGCTGGGAGGAGCGGAAGAAGAAGGTGGCTGGATCCATGGCTCCGGATGCTTCGTGGAAGGCTGGGACGTTGGATGCGGCTGCTGGAACGAGCTGATCGGAGGACGTGAATCTCGGCTGCTGGGAGGTGGAACGGGCTGATGGTGGAGGAGCGGATCTGGATGCATCACGGGCGGAAGAAGAGGCGGAGGATTTGGTCACGGGATCGACGGGAGGACGCCGTGATGCTTATAGGGAGGAAGAAGATGAACAGTGAGATGATTTTGTTTTTCGTAACACTGTTCATTTGAACAGTGTTTTCATGGAACATTGTTCATATGAATAGTAATTTCAGTAATTTCGGGAAAAGTTCTTTTTCTTGCTCTATTTAAACGTGAAAATGGGCATATATGGATT
Organism: Phoenix dactylifera; assembly: GCF_051530095.1. NCBI lineage: Eukaryota > Viridiplantae > Streptophyta > Magnoliopsida > Arecales > Arecaceae > Phoenix > Phoenix dactylifera. The sequence continues at coordinate 15,435,759 of NC_143202.1, forward strand.
TAAAACAAAGGTCTCCCCTATTTTGCTTAGTTTGGAAACGTGATGCGGAGACGGAAATTTCTGAACCGTTGGATCACTTGGGGAGCCACGGACGGTGGACAATGCTTGGGTGCATGCATGTCAGTTGGGCATTGGGCTCAAACCCAGTGTTATTGAACTGAAACGTGCCGGCTGGTACGCTCGAAAGGCGAGGACATTTGAATTATTTACTTCTTACCATATTTTAAATTTATTTCAAAGATTGTTCTATTTTGTGGTAAAATAAGTAGCTATCCATTTAAGAACATTGATAAGTACTGGAAAAAGAATATTAAATTATAGATTAATCAGCACTTATCACACCTGTTGGGAACCCGCCCATGTCGCAGAAAAATTTCAAAAATTTTAGATGCAGCGGAAGAGGCATGCGCGGGATCAACCGTTCATCGCATGAACGTTGTTTAAAACCGTTCGTAGATAGATAAGGATTAAAAACTTTTTAAAAACATTAGAAGATCAGATCTTCACCTTGTGCGGGTAGATGATCACCGCAAACTGATGATCGTGATTTTTGGATGAAGGTTCGCTTGAAGCCGTTCAAGTGCCTGGCCTCTACGGGTATCCACACGAAGCAGGAACCGATCCAAGCTCTCTATCTCCCCGGAGTGCTAGCTCCCTTGCAGAGATAACTTTGATGGCTGATCTCCTCTCTTTCTTTCAACTCTTGAATGTGCTTGAGAGGAGGAAGAAAAAGAAGCTCTTGGGAGAAGAACCAAAAGGCTTGTTGCTGCCTTTTTCCTTCCCTGCGTTGGAACAAAGGAAGAAGACCAAGATGAGGAGCTCGCCTCCTCTTTCTTTTTCCTTTTTGCTGATGGTGGCTGAAAACCAAGAGGAAGGAGGGGCATACGGCACAAGGGAGAGGAGTTTCCAATGCCCTAGGTGCTGCCCCTTGAACCCCTTAAATAGATTGTGGAGCTCCTAACTTTTAGGAGCTCCAGACTAATTTTCAAGAGGGGCGCCGGCCCCTCTTGTCTTGCCTCACCAAAGAAGAGAAGGAGGAGGGGGCGTACGACCCTCCTCTTGGTTAGCCCTAGTCCTCCTCTAAGGAGGATTAGGGGGGCCTCCTAATGACTAAGTCCTAATCTAATTAGGCTTAGTCTAACGGTGATCCAATTGGGTTTAATCTAGGTAAGTCCTAATCCAATTAGAACTCAATGAATCATGACTCAATTGAAACCTTCAATCCTAATCTAATTAGGAGTCATCCTGATTCATTAGATTAATAATTAACTTGGGACTTAAGAAATCCTAATCTAATTAGGACTTATTTAATTTTAGTCCTAATCCAATTAGGACTCTTATTTGAATTCGAAGTCCTAATCCGATCAGGACTCTAGAAATCCTACTCTAAGTAGGAATCCAAATTTAATTCAAAACTCCTAATCTAATTAGGATTATAGGAATCCTACTCCAAGTAGGAATCCTAGTCCTACTCCAAATAGGATTCCCAGTCCAAGTAGGAATCCTACTCCAAGTAGGACTCTTGTTTTAAGTCCAATTAATTAATTCCCTTTGTTCCTTCTTCAACCTATTATCAATCGAATTGATTACTTGTAATTCCTAATCACGATTCAACCATCGGATTGGTCAATGCCTCTAGTGTGTGTGACCCCATAGGTTCTACTCTGACTGGTAGTGAGATATATTGTGATCTCTATCACAATATCATTGAAAACTTCTTTCAATGGATCGGAACGATTCCAACTCTACTCATTAGGGTTAATCGATCATCGAGATAATCCCTGTGAGTCCCACCATCCACCAGTGACACCTAACAGCATGTAGTGGCCACCCAGCAGAATAGAATGATGAACCTCTAGGTGCAGTTATCATGTGATACAGTCCTTCTATCGTGGATCCCTACAAGACGGAGGTCATGGATAACTCGTCAAACCCCTTCGTCTGTCATATGTCAAGATTTATTCGACTTAAGTTCGAAAGCGGAGAACTCTTTCTCCACTGTGCAATCTGCCCCGGCCGAGGTCTTACGAACTCAGTCTTATAAATCACATAGGATCTCTCCTTATCTATCAAGGTCGATAGATTCCTTGTAGATGCATACCCTACTCCTACAGTGAACCTACTGCAGCCAATCTACACTGCATGGACCTATATGGCTAGAGACCATGTATATGTGCAGTCAAACTATAATAACCTCACTGTGAGTAGCCGAAGCATCGCAGGTCAAAGGACCAGTCATACTACTGCAACATCAAGCAAGTCACTGACGAGTGGATAGACATCCAAGTGACTTCTTGTCTTGGTCACGCTCAGTACCCTTGTTCTCTAACAAGCACCTGCACTATTACTTCAGTGTCTCTACACCGTGGACTCGAGTCTCGTCCATCCATAAGGAAAGTAATGTGTGTACTGATCTCATCGGATCGATCACCGTCCTCGTGATGATCCATCGATCAGGAGCCTTTTTAGAAATTAATCACTAATGATATATGGCTCAAATTCTTAACTCTTAAGAATACGCATCATCATCTTATTAATTCTTGGACGATTCATAGACACATAAACAATATGAATAAAAAGATGCCTTTTATTTATTCAATAATAAATAGTCAAGTACAAAATTATGTCCCTAGAATTAACAATGTGTCAGCCAGATTGGCTTCTAGGGCATACATCTAACAACACCTCCAAACCTACATTTTGCTAATCTTCGAGCAAAATAAAACTAGAAAAGGAAAATTCTAACTCACTTTCGCAGGCATCGCGATTACGTTTATCATATGCAACAAGGCTTTAAACCCCTAGGTTACCCTAGTGGACGAGTTATAGTCTCGTGAGAGTTTTTAGTGAAGATACCCACAAACTTCAATATTAAAATAAGTTCCTTTTTTTCTCTTTTTTTAAATTATTATTATTATTATTATTATTATCTAATTTAAGATACATAAATGATAAGAATTTCAAAGCATATACGGTTTTATTTACAAAGTCAGCCCAAATTCTAGGTTAGTATGCAATCTAAGTTGAAGTCATTAAGTTTCTGTTTAGGAAGTTGTATGACTTATTCATACTGGAGTGCTTGGTGAAATCTGTACCGTACACAAGCTAAGGGTTCGGATCTCTAAAATATTGCTAAGACTAGTAGTTCCCAAGGATTGGTCGAAGGGACCTGCTCACTGATTCAAAATCATCTTATCTGCAGGGTTTCGAGAGTTGTGGATGTTTACTTTAGTACCTCACGGGCTTTATCCGTAATATTTCAATTTACTCGAATTTTGACAATGACGGCTTTCACACTATTATCTTTTTTAAGGTCAATACAGAGTTTTTTTTTTCAAGATCATAAAAGATGTATAAATTGTGCACTTTTACTTTTGTCGTGATTTCTCCGTGTAACGAGCAATCAGCCGACAACTCTCACACCAGTTGGCATAAGATGTCGGGCATCAAGACTCCCCTACGGACTTATGCTCGGAGTCCTCATCACAAGCCCACTTGACCTTTGACAATAGGTAGCCCTTTTCGATGTTCCTGACTAAATCCATTTTTATTGATGATGATTTTTTTTTTTGGGGGGATTAGATAAGTATGATTCATCAGGGTCCAAGGTTGCTACTATACTATCAACATAATGTCGAGCCTAGACCTTAGAAGTGTTGGCCAGTGTGTAGTGAAATTTCAATTAATTAGCTTATAACTCACTAAGAGAGACTTAATAGAAAGAACTTAATTTTGCATTACTTTCGACTAGTGATTGGGCTTTTTAGATTGTATACACCTTGTGTGTTTATCATTCTCGCATTAATGTATAGAAATTAGGTTTTAAAACCTCCTTTTTTTAATTATTATTTTTTTATAAGAATGAAAATGAACACATTTTTTTTTTAAATTTTTTTTTTCGATAAAAATCCAGATGAAGACCCCTAAACCTAAACCTGACATTGTGAAGTGAGAACATATGCAAGAAATGCAAACAAAACAAAAATGCTTAAAAATACTTAAAAATACCCCCAAACCTAAACCTAACATTGTCCTTAATGTTAAAGAAATCTAAGAGAATTGGGTTGCCTCCCAACAAGCGTTAAGTTTATTGTCTTCAGCCAGACACAGTGCATCCTTAATTATTTTGATAAACAAGATTCGTCAAATTAAAGGATTCGATCAATTGCCCGTCGGCAACATAGTCCACATAAGGTTTTAACCTTTGGCCTTTGACTTTTAAAATATGTCCACCATTGAGGTGTTGGATCTCTATTGCACCATAAGGAGAAACCTTTTTTACTATGAATGGTCCATCCCACCAAGAACGAAGTTTACCCGGAAAGAGTCGCAACTTGGAATTGAATAGTCAAACCTTTTGACCAGGTTCGAAGGACTTACGGTTAATATTTTTATCATGAAAAGCCTTAGTCCTTGCTTTATAAATTTTAGCATTTTTATAGGCCTCATTGTGCAACTCTTCAAGTTCACTTAGTTGGAGTTTTCGGTTAGGACCAGCTGCTGCCATGTCTAAGTTAAACTTTTTGATAGCCCAGAAAGCTCTATGTTCAAGTTCTACAGGTAAGTGACAAGCTTTTCCAAAAACTAATCGGTAGGGGGACATGCCAATAGGAGTTTGGTAGGCAGTACGGTAGGCTTAGAGTGCATCATTTATCCTTTGAGACCAATCTTTCCTATCGGGACGTACCTTTTTCTCTAAGATGTGTTTTAACTCCCTATTGGACACCTCGACTTGTCCACTCGTTTGGGGATGGTATGGGGTAGCAACTTTGTGGGTCATGTTATATTTGCGAGCCAAAGCATCGAAAGATCGGTTGCAAAAATGAGATCCCCCATCACTGATGATGGCTCGGGGTGTGCCAAAACGACAAAAGATATTTTCATGTAAAAATTTAACCACAACCTTGTGGTCATTAGTTTTGGTGGCGACAGCTTCTACCCATTTTGAAACATAATCAACCTCTACCAGAATGTATTCGAAACCAAAAGATGGTGGGAAAGGGCCCATAAAGTCAATACCCCAGACATCAAAGATTTCTACAATTAAAATAGGATTGAGAGGCATCATATCTCTACGGAAGATGGTACCCATCTGTTGGCATCGTTCACAAGTTTGGCAAAAGTTATGAACATCTTTGAAAAGTATGGGCTAATAAAATCCACTCTGTAAGACTTTCGCTGCAGTTTTTCTATCCCTAAAATGTCCCCCACAAGCTTGTGAATGGCAGAATGAAAGAATACTTTGAAATTCGCATTCGGGGGCACATCGACGGATTACTTAATCGGGACAATACTTGAATAGATCGGGATCATCCTAATAATAGAACTTCACTTGTGAAAAGAATCGGTTCTTGTCTTGAGTCGAACAATCATCAGGATTTCGTCCTATGGCAAGGTAATTCACTATGTTTGCAAACCATGGCGTTTTTATTCTTTGTACCTCAAATAATTGTTCATCTGGAAAAAAATCGTGTAAGGGTGAGGTATTTTGAGAGGGCTCAAGAAGAATCCTAAATAAGTGGTCCGCTACGACATTTTACAGTACCTTTCTTGTCACGAATTTCTAGATCAAATTCTTGTAGTAAAAGAGTCCATCGAATAAGACAGGGTTTGGTGTCTTTCTTTGCAAGAAGGTGTCGAAGGGCAGCATGATCAGTGAATATGGTAACCTTGGATCCTAAAAGGTAAGATCGAAACTTGTCTAGCGCGAATACTACAACTAGTAACTCTTTCTCAGTGGTGGTGTAGTTCAATTGGGCATCTGAGAGTGCTTTACTAGCGTAGTAGATGATATGAGGTACCTTTTCTAGCCGTTGCCCTAAAACTGCCCCAATGGCATAGTCGGATGCGTCACACATTAGTTCAAATGGAAAGGTCCAATTAGGGAGCCGTATGATAGGTGCAGTGGTCAATTTTGAGCAAAGATTTTCAAATACCTCCTCGCATGTTTCATTAAAGACAAAGGGAGTGTCCTTGGCAAGAAGATTGCACAAGGGTTTGGAAATCTTACTGAAATCCTGAATGAAGCGACGGTAGAAACCAGCATGGCCAAGGAATGATCGGGTTTGTTTCACAGTTTTGGGTGAAGGGAGATTGGAAATAAGATCGACTTTGGCTTTATCTACTTCAATGCCCCTCTTGGACACAACGTGTCCCAAGACTATGCCTTCTTGAACCATGAAATGGCTCTTTTTCTAACTTAACACTAGATTGGTCTCCTTACATAAAAGATAGGCCAAAAATTGAGAAATCATCAATGAACACTTCTAGAAAGTTTTCCACCATATCTGAAAAAATGGCCATCATACATCGTTGAAAAGTTGCGGGGGCATTGCATAATCCAAAAGGTATCCTCCTATATGCAAATGTCCCAAATGGACAGGTAAAGGTGGTTTTTTCTTGATCGTCTGGGTAAACAGGTACTTGATTATATCCAGAATAACTATCTAAGAAGCAATAAAAACCTTGACCAGCCAACCGTTCCAAAATTTGATCTATGAAAGGTAGAAAAAAATGGTCCTTCCTAGTCATTGAATTGAGTTTTTTGTAGTCAATGCACACGTGCCAACCCATGGTTGTGCGCGTTTGTATCAATTCTCCTTCCGTATTTTCAACCACAGTGATACCTGATTTTTTTGGCACCACTTGTGTCGGACTTACCCACTTACTATCAGAAATTGGGTAAATGATTTCGGCATCTAATAACTTCACCACTTCTTTCTTGACTACCTCTTTTATGTTAGGATTGAGTTTTCTTTGCATTTCTCGGATGGGCTTTGCATCATCTTCGAGGTGAATTCGATGCATGCAAACGGAGGGGTCAACCCCTTTCAAATCGGCTACAGACCATCCTATGGCATGTTTATTCTCTTCTAGCATCCTTAAAAGTTTAACTTCCTGTTCTATAGATAAGTTGGCCGCGATGATTACAGGGAGGGTATCTTCTGGTCCTAGAAAAGCATATTTAAGAGTTGTCGAAAGTGGCTTCAACTCAAGTTTAGGTGGAGAATTAATGGAAGGACAAAGTGGTGTGCTAGCAATGGGGGGAAGAGGTTCAGGTCGGATCTTCCAAGGAAGGGAACTCATGGGAGATTGGTTGTCGAGTAAGAGGTTGACTTCTTCTATAGCCTTGTCTATATCAAAATTGTCAATGTCAAAATGGGCCAAGCATGCCTCTAGGGGGTCATCCGCTAAGATATAGGGAAGGGCTTCCTCTACAAGATCATCCATTTCATCAATCAGGGAACACTCGTCTTCCCTCACATGTTGGTCCGCGGCATGAAACACATTCAACTTAATTTTCATGTTCCCGAATGATATGTTCATTGCCCCAGTTTTGCAGTTGATACATGCATTGGCTGTCGCTAAAAAGGGACGACCAAGAATCACAGAAATTTGGTTTTTTAGGTTGGGCACATATTCCATATCAAGAACGATAAAATCTACTAAAAAATAGAATTTGTCTACCTTGACAAGAACATCTTCAATCATCCCCCGTGGTATCTTCACAGATCGATCAGCCAATTGTAAGGACACCAAGGTGGGTTTTAATTCACCTAACCCAAATTTCTCATAGACTGAATAGGATAGAAGATTCACACTTGCCCCCAGATCTAAAGTGCTCGGTCAATGGAGTTATCTCCTATGACACAGGAGATAGTGGGAGCGCCAGGATCTTTGAATTTTGGAGGGGTGTTGTGTTGAAGAATGAAACTTACCTGCTCAGTTAGGAGGATCTTTTTAGGCACATGTGTCCTAGATTTTCGCTTTTGGGTGCAAAGGTCTTTAAGAAATTTGGCATAGGAGGGAACTTGTTTGATGGCATCAAGGAGCGGAAGGTTGATTTTAACTTGTTTGAAGACCTCCATCATCTCTTCTAGTGAAGTTCCCTTCTTGCCAAAGGAAGAGGGTGCATTAAGTGCTTCAGGGAATGGGGCCTTTGGAATGTGGGTTGTGGCAGATGGTGGACTAGCTGAAGAAGGTTTTGGGTTTTCATGTGATACATTCCTCTCCTCTTCTTCACTTTTCTTGTTGTTATCCTCCCCAATCTTATTATCTATTACACGTCCACTCCTAAGGATAGTCAAAGCATTGGCTTGCTCATGATTTAATCGAGTTTCTTGAGCCACGTATTGTCCCCTTAGATTACTCATTGGTTGACTTGGAAGCTCGTATTCCTCTCGCTTGTTTAATGCATTAGCTAGTTGACCCATTTGGGATTCTAGCTTAGCAATTGATTGCGTGTGAGAGTGCAATAGTTGTGTGTTTGCCTCCAAACCTTGAAGGGCAGTCAACACCTTCTCCTCAAAGGTTGTATTTCTTTGGGTTGGAGGAGGAGGATGTTGAAATTGAGTTGAGGGACGGTAGAGATGAAAATTCTGAGGGTTTTGAAAATTTTGGGAGAAGGGTTGGGAGGTATTAGAAGCTTGCTGCCTCCAAGAAAAATTTGGATGATTCCGCTATCCCGGATTATATGTATTGGAAAATGGATCATTACCCGGTCTGGGCTGGGTTTGAGCAGCATTGATGTGTTCTTGCACGAGTTCGGAGAATTGGGGTGCTGAGGGGCACTCATGAATAGAATGCGTTGGGCTAGAACATATAGCACACACTTGTGCTTGGAAAGAGCTAACGACATGTCCTCCTATCATCAGTTGGTCAATCTTATAGGACAATGCATCTACCTTGCTAGACCGGTCCATAGAATGACTTATTTCACAAATGGTCCCTTTTCTTTGAGAATTCGGGGGTGCTTGTTGAGAACAGGAAGCATGGTGGAGGGAGTTTTCATTGAGATTTTCAAATAATTGCCATGCTTCATGCTCATTTTGAAGCATGAAAGTCCCCCCGCATGCGGCATCGATCATTTGACGGTTTCGTTCAGTCAATCCGTCATAGAAACATTGCACTAGCTGCCATTTAAGTATTTGATGATGTGGACATTTATGGATTAGGTCCCGAAATCTCTTACAAGTTTCATGAAATTCTTCTCCCTCAGTTTGGGAGAAGCTCGTGATGGCACGTCTAAACTGGTTCGTTCTTCCTATGAAAAAGTATTTTTTAAGGAATTCTTGTTGCATTTGATCCTAGGAACGAATCGAATTGGCTTCTAAAGAATTCAGCTATTGTTTGGCTCTATCTTTAAGGAAGAAGGGGAATAATCTAAGTTTCAGAGCATCATCAGTGAAGTTCTGAATCTTGACAGTGGTGCAAATCTCAAGAAATTCATCTAAGTGTTTATATGGGTCTTCGTTGGTGAGCCCATAAAAAGATGGGAGCATTTGGATCACACTAGACTTTATTTCATATTGTACAGCTGCTACTTCAGGTAATCGAATGCAAGATGGGGAAGTGTAAATGGTCGGAGTAAAGTACTCCCTCAGGAGTTTGGATTGTTCTTCAGCCATCTTGGGAGGTGGGGATGATTCTAATATTCTGATCTCAGCTCGAATATTCCTAAGGGTCCGTTCTATTTAGGGTCAAAAGGTAATAGGTCACGTACTCTAGAACGACTCCCTTGCATACACTAGTACTTGATTAGTCAAACATGCAATAAAAGAAAAACACATCAATCCTTGTATTTGCCCTAAAATCACTAGATAGCTTCTAACTGGTTTGAAGAGGGCACCTAAACCTCCAATCCGGTCTAATGAACCAAGTTGACCAGGTAAGCTCCCAGGTAAGTGGAGGGGTCACGATGCGTTCGGAAAGGTCCCACTTAAAAACCACTTGCCTCGAACAGATGAACTGTCTTCCTTATAGGGACAAAGCTTGCCTGGACATCAACTAAGCCACAGAGCGAAATTGGTGCAACTTTTGGTGATCTTCGTCCTATTGAGCTCGAATGTCCCTAGGAGCCAACGTCTAATTGATTTTAATTAAGCTGACACTATGTGAGATTGAGTTCACCTAAGTTGGGCAAGAGTCCGGTGATGAAATCCGGCTCTTATCTTGTTGGGGTGATTGCCCTTACTATGTGCGGATTAATTGGTGTATGTGTATCAAGCATGCATTCATATTTTTGTTGAAATTAAAATCAAACAATCACCACAAAATTTTAAGGTATTTGGGAATCAATTTAAACAAGAAAGGTTTAGAGGTTACCAAAGAGAATTTGCCCAGCATTTTTTTTTAAAAGCAAATCTCTACAGCATTCCTTTTTTTGCAGTCCTCTTTTTGATCGTCCCAGATTTTCTCTTCGATTCCTGATCAAATAATTGAAAGTTATTCCTAGGTTCTTCGGTGTTTAGCATGCTGAATTTTTTTTTTTTTTTGAAAATCATGGCTGAACCTGATCGGGTTGCCTATGTACCTCTTCACAAGGGAAATCAAGCTATACGTAGTTCTTTTAAAGTTTCAAAAATACAGCGGAAAAATGAATCAAACAATTTAATTCATGCATGCTTACAAGATCAAATCTAGAAATCAGCACATTAAGAATACATAGGATTATGCCGGAATCGTTTAAACAATTATGCTAAAACTTTTATGCATGATTAACTATCAGATCTGAAACTTAAGAACTCTATTCCAATTAATCTCCGAATATCTATCGAATGAATTCTGGAGATATCTCCGTGAGGAGCCCCAAAAGAGGGTAAAACCTCGGAGAATCGGACCTAGACCTTGACACCATAATAAATGATTAATGCTAGATTAATACCTTTTATGATGGATGAAAGTTGTGAATCTGATTCTTGACTTCGCAGCCACGCACACGAATGGCCTCTACGAGAAGTACATGTGAAGTCCTGAAGGATCTTCTTCCGCAACAGTGCTAGCAGCTGCAGAACACTTGAAAGCTGAAATCTGCCCGCCGGGATTCAATCAACTCTTGATCAATCATCTTGAAGCAGATAGAGATGAGGTTTGTAAGGAAAGTAGAGGACTCAGATCTGATCTTGAATCTTCTAGATATTCACCTTGAAAATCCTATCTAAAATGGAGAAGAAGAGGAGGAGGCGGGTGAGGAAGAAGGCTGCAATAGATGTGCTTTCGGTGCCCATGTTTGACCCCTTTTAATAGCCTCCGAATTTTCATTCAAAATTTGAAATTTATTTTCAGAAAACCTCCTTTAGTTGGCACATGCAAAGGAATAGGAACAACCCAAATCAGATCTCAACCAAATCTGATTTAAATTCAAATTTTAAACACATGTGCAAGAGGGGAGAAATTTGAAATCCATGCAGCAGAATTTTCCTACCTCTTGTCGCATATATTTCATTTGAATTTTGAATTTAAATGATTCAGAGGTTCACACGCCAGCTAGGGAAGTTATTTGATGCATGAAATCATTTAATATATTGCTTAATGTTTGAATTCAAATTCAAACAACAAACAATGTCGCCATGTGTCAAGCAATGGGTCCATGCGCTATGCAATAATTTTGGTTTATTTAAAATTCATGAAATCCAATTCCATGTCACCACTAATTGCCACATCATCTGAGCCTAATCCTCTTGGGTTGCACCTAATCAAATTTGGTCAAACCCGGATTAAAACAAAGCAATTTGGTTGAACCCAATCTAATCAGGTCAGACCCTAGTTGAGCTCAAATAGAATCCAATTCAATTTTTGGCTCATCCAAACTCAATCAAATTGAATTAATTACTTTGTATTGGACCTAATCCAATTATGTCAATCCCCAATCAAGAACAAATTAATTTAAAATTAATTTGATCAGCTTAAGTCCTTTTTGGTTCTGCCTAATCCAATCAGGTCAAAACCCTGATTGAGCCCAAACTTGAATCCAATTCAATTTGGCTCATCCTTAGCACAATTACTCAATCAAATTGAGTTTATTAGTAATTTAATTACTAATTAATCCTTCAATAATTACTTTAATTATTTTATAAGATAATTTGCTAATCAAATTGACCAAATTATCCCTGAATGATTCTTAATCATTCATGAGCTTTCTTGATCAATCAGGAATCTTCTATGCGTGTGACCTCATAGGTTCGAACTTAAGCCGGTAGTATAGGAACAATTTCCTACACTAATCGATGTGACCATCTAGCAATGGTACCCGACGTCCGGATAGGCAGAATATATGCGAAGCAAATATTCTGGAACCATGAACCATGGTTACTGTATAATTCAATCCCTTTGACTCCTAATGCCAGGATGACTTAGAGCTCACTGTCAACCCTATAATTAGTATATCCATTATGTGATTAACTTTAGATATCCCGTGACTCCTCATTGGGATTACCCTGGCCAAGGTTTTGCTAAATTAATCACAAGACATTATCTTCTGTTTTCAGGAGGGGTCAATTCCATCTTTACTCACAACTGACTACGCAAGTACTTGACTGCACCCAGTGACCTTCCGTCACTGAATTAGAAATTCAGGTAGTCCGGTACCAAAGTACAGTGAGTTGCTTGCTAGTCACAGGTTGCGGTCTCAGGTCAGAGGGCCAAACTTATACCCATATCCACTCGGAACATCTCTCGACAGTAGAGCGTTCCAGAATTGGTCACGTTCAGTGAAATGTACTCCTACACTTCACCTGTGTGGCATACCAGTGTCTCCACACTCCTTGGTTAAGAGGACAACCAACGTATATGTCACACAACGACCTAATCTCGATAATGCTGTCGTCCTAGTAACAACATATCATTTGGTCGCGAACAAGTTTAAGGACTCAAAGATAAATCCTCCTTTATCATAACATAAGTCCTAAGGACTTCATCATATAAGAGTTCATTTGAAGATGAAATGATGAATAATGCCAAATAACACTTTATTAATTTGTCAATTCATTTACAAAATTCAATCATCAATATGCTGACGATTGACATTTAGGATACAATTCCCAAACTCCCACTTAGCCTAATGCCAATCGGCACAGTATCTAATACCCATCTTCGACTTGTGTTCGTTGAACTCTTTGATGCCGAAGACTTTGGTAAATGGGTCAGCTAGATTTTCTTTTGTGTCGATCTTCTGAAGATCAATATTACGTCGTTCGACGATTTCTTGAACCAAATGGTAGCGACGTAGAATATGCTTGGTCCGCTGATGTGCTTTGGGTTCTCTTGCTTGAGCTATGGCTCCAGTATTGTCACAATATATAGATACTGGACCATCAATGGAGGGTGTCACTCCAAGCTCGGTGATGAACTTTCGCAACCATACAGCTTCCTTGGCGGCATCAGATGCTGCGATATATTCTGCTTCACATGTAGAATCTGCCACTGTATGCTGCTTGGAACTCTTCCAGCAGATGGCCCCATCCTTAAGAGTGAAGATATATCCTGACACGCTCTTGCTATTATCTTGATCTGACTGAAAACTTGAATCAGTATATCCCTCAAGTTTTAAGTCAGAATCACCATAGACAAGCCACTGATCTATAGTATTTCTCAAATACTTAAGGATGGTTTTTACAACCTTCCAGTGGTTGCTACCTGGATCAGACTGGTATCTGCTCACTACTCCTAGTGAGTATGCCACGTCTGGTCTAGTACATGTCATGGCATATATTATAGATCCCACTGCCGAAGCATATGGAATTCTATCCATACTCTCTCTTTCTTGAGGGGTTGTCGGACAATCTCTTTTAGAGAGGTTAATTCCATGGTCCATCAAAAGATAGCCTTTCTTGGAATTAATCATACTGAACCTCTTCAGTATAGTATCAATGTATGTGGATTGGGATAATCCAAGCAATCTTCTAGATCTATCTCTATAGATCTTCATCCCTAGTGATGCAAAAATAAAATTGTTCTCCCAAGTGCAGGAGAATTGTACAAGTAGTAAAATCTCGGAAGTCCGAGGTCGAATCCTCAGGGAACGAAATATATTTAAGATTATTTAATATAATTTTAGATTAATTAATTCAATAAATTTGTGGATTAAGATGATGTTTTGATTTTCAGAAATTAAAAACAGAGAATAATAGATCAAGGAACAAAGTTCAATCAAATAGAAATGGTTAGGGATCCGGAATCCTCCTTGATAATATTGCATTCAAGAATAAATCCTGCGATTCTTGATTAAGGATGTAAAAGTAGAATAGATCAAAACATGGAATATATTTTATGAACATATGAACTCTATTTCTAAGCATTCATCGTGCCTATTACATCAACGACAAATCAAATACTAAAACAGTCCATGTGCCAATAAACATAAACCATTAAAAATCTATCTATGAAATAGTTATGCAAGAGCCCATAACACATCAAAAATATAAATCAATAAGAGCAAAGGTTCAGAATTTACTTCAAAGAAAGCAATACATCAAAGGTTCCTCCATCACCCTTCACCTAAGGAATCAGCTACTCATTTTACACATTAGTCCTCCTTCCATTTTTTCCTTTTCTTTGGCCCGAAACAGAGTATCCCTTCTCTGTTTTTTTTTTCTTTTCTAATGGCTCATACTCTGTTTCTTCCGAATGAGGGATCTCTTCCCCCTCCTCCCCGGCCGAGCGAGAGATATCAAGCTGGCCTTTTATCCCCTTCTCGCACGCGGTGGAGACGGACGGATAGGATTCTGATGCCCCCGGATGAAGATGCTTGGATGGCTGAAATGAAATTGAGACGCGGACGGGAATGGATTGCGGATGCTGGGATCACAGAAGAAGTTTGAGGTGCGGAAACGGACGATTGCAGGGAATTGGATGCGGGAGAATCGCCACGGACGGCTGGATGAGGCTGTGGCTCGTAAGGCGAACGGGATGAGCAGACGAGGAGTGCGTTCGTGAGGAGCATCCTAGCCAGCTGCGAGATACCCGGACGCGGACGCTGAGGATTGTGAGACGCACTGGAAGGGGAAGGAAATCATGAGAGCTGGACGTGGAAGCTTGGATGCGGACGGATGAGACTTGGGAGGAGCAGACGGACGCATGGGATCGCACGAGATTGTCGACGAAGAAGCCTGCCGCGGGATCTTTGGCATGCATTGCGAGAGGGTCGTGGACGGCTGGGAAAGGGAATGCTCAATCTGGAAAGTCCTTGATTTGGAATCAGGAAGCTGACTGCAGATGGCTGCATTGGGGGCTTGGACAGTTGAAGATGAAGCATGGGATAGCCCGCCAATACTCGGAATAATTCCCCAATTACACGTGATCTTTCTTTATTTTGATCTCCAATGTGCTCAAGAAGCTGTGGCATGTAGGCTTGTGTAGCTCCGGTGCAAGTGTGCTTGACCAGGTTCAATTATGCTCCTAACATCATCAGGCTTGGAGCCATGCCTTATCCCAAACTATACAAAATGCGTATTTAAACTCTAATTTACGATAACCTGTGCCAACAAAAATATAATATTAAATCAGCCATATTATCATTGTCTTGTTAGCAATTATACTAATTTAAGTAGTATATAGATCGCACTTTTGTGCTCTCATCATACCCCCCAACTAGCTTATTGCTAGTCTCTAGCAATTCAGAGTAAACAATAACATGAGAGTACAAAAAGTGTTGGTTGATCCTTTGATGTTTTATTAGAACTAATTGCATAAAATTAAGATAAGTACTCACTTTCGTAGGAATCACGATTGCACTTAGCACGTGCAACAAGCCGTTAAACCCCTAGGTTACCCTAGTGGACGAGTGTTGTCTCGTGAGGGTTTTCAGGGATGTTACCCACAAACATCATGAATTATATGGCATGAGATGAGATCCTAATAAAAATGTGAAATAATTTCTAAGCTAATACACATGTAATTAATTGATATATATTTTCAAGCATGGCAACTGTCAAAGCAAGGAAATATAAAAGTGTAGTGTGCATCAAATCGCATGACTTTCTCAGAGTACTAATACCTCCACCACAATCGGGCACCGGTTGAGTTTTAGGTGCACTACTCAAGTTCACAAGTGTTTTCTACAATTTATTAGAACCCGATCCATCAAATTTTCAGAATATCACATGTTGTCTAAAATTGTCAAGAATGGTTCGCATGTAAAGAAAGAGCTATCAATCCCAACTAAACAACCCGAGTACACAGAGGTCCAACATAATGGAGTCAAACCAGTCATTACCACATGTCACTAGGTTCAGTCCGACCAACCCTATTCATGCTTATTTTTATTATTATTATTTTTTTAATACCCATGACGACTACAGCTATCCAACCCCATTAGGCTCTAGTAAGGTCCATGTAGCGAGCTTTCAGCCAATGACCCCCGATCCAGTTGGCTCAAGACATTAGGTGAAATACCCCTCGGACTTAATTACTCGAACCAAACTACGCCACGAGGCCAGACTTGTCATCATAAGGATTTTTTTTTTTGTTTAATTATGCAAGAAAAGAGAAGATAGACTGAACCATATAGGTATTTTTTTTATTATATATGTGACTGCATCGTGACTATAGGTCAACCAAGGTCGGATCATAAGGCACCTAAGTAATCTAACTGGGATATTCAACCTCTATCTTTATGTGAAAACCAAATCATGAACCTTATGGTACGAACAAGGATACTCGTACTTCTTTTACGGATAAAGCTAACAAAAATGCAGTTAACAAATGTGAACTCGTGAGGCTTTTCTATTGTCATTAAGTACACGTGTGGGGATCTAATAATAGGTCTCTGATCAATCATAGTATGCATGTGTTCCTTGCCTTAATAGTTGCACAAACTCAATATGAAAATACATGTGCATTTGCTCAGAAAAGAAAGTAATAAAGCAAATGAAAAAAACAATTTTTTTTTGTTGTTTTTTTTTTAAATCAAAATATTTCCCTCCCCCCAACTTAAACATTGCATTGTCCTCAATGTAAAAAAATGCAAGAAAACTATATATGAGAGACAATAGAGAAAATAATAGAGAGAAGAAGAATACCTTGAGTTGTTGATTTTCAGAAAAGAAGACCTACAAAATAAGAAGAAAACTAGAAATAAAAGAAAAAATTGAATTCTAACTGATATACACATACCTTGGTCGTCATGCTCAGTTGTAAGAAGGCTCCCCCAAGGAAAAGGAGTCCTCTTCATATGCAAAATTCTGAAGAAAAGGTTTTAATCTGTGTCCATTTACCTTAAGAATTGTGCCATCCTGTGGATTCTCAATTTCAACTGCCCCGTGTGGAAAAACAGTTTTTACAATGAAAGGACCTGTCCATCTTGATCGTAACTTTCCAGAAAACAGATGTAAGCAAGAGTCATAACAAAGAACTTTTTGTGCAGGTTTAAAAGATTTTCTTAGAATTGATTTATCATGCCTAATTTTCATTCATTCTTTACAAAGCCTAGCATTGTCATACGCATCCCGTCGAATTTCATTCAACTCACTTAGTTGTATTTCTCTGGCTAAACTAGCATCTGACAGTTCAAAGTTTAATTTTCTAATGGCCCAATACGATTTATGCTCTATTTCAACAGGTAAATGACATGCTTTTCCATAGACTAGCCGATACGGGGACATACCAAGAATAGTTTTATAAGCAGTACGGTAAGCCCACAATGCGTCAGAAAGTTTTAAAGACCAGTCTTTGCATGATGGATTTACTGTTTTCTCTAAAATTTGTTTAATCTCCCGATTGGCTAACTCTACTTGGCCACTAGTCTGCGGGTGATAAGGGGTTGCAATTCTATGGGTGATACCGTACTCTCGTAACAGAATCTCAAAAGGTTTATTACAGAAATGTTTTCCCCCATCACTAATGATAATCTTGGGCATCCAAAATCGTGAAAAAATGTTTTCTTTCAGAAATTTCAAAACAGGTTTGTGATCATTAGTTCTACAGGCAACAGCTTCTACCCATTTTGACACATACTCAACACCAACTAAAATATACTCATGGCCAAAAGATGGTGGAAATGGACCCATGAAATCAATGCCCCACATGTCAAAAATTTCAATAGCAGTAATGGGCTGAAGAGGCATCATTTGCCTACGAGTTAGACTTCCAACACGTTGACATGGGTCACATGTCCTACACAACTCGTGGGCATCTTTAAATAGTGTAGGCCAATAAAAACCACATTGTAACACCTTAGCTGCTGTTTTCTTAGATGCAAAGTGTCCTCCACAAGCACTGGCATGACAAAAAGAGAGTACACTTTGTATCTCATGATCCGGAATGCATCTTCTAAAGATTTGATCATTGCAATACTTGAACAAATAGGGGGCATCATAATAATAACTTCTTACTTTACGCAAGAAATTATTCTTATCATTCGATCCCCAATGCCCCGGCATCCGGTTCGTGACAAGAAAGTTTACAATATCAGCATACCATGGCATAGTAGAAAGTGTAAACAATTGCTCTTCAGGGAACGAGTCCTTGATGGGCAACTGTGGCACCAAATCATGAACAACTAGCCATGATAAATGGTCAGCAACCACATTCTCTACTCCCTTTTTATCTTTGATAGTGATGTCAAATTCTTGGAGTAGAAGTATTGTCACGACCCCCGCCCCATTCCCGGCGGGCCGCCACGACGGTCCTAGGGTGCGGGTAGGCATAAGGCCACCAGCCACCGCGTAGAACCCTACTACCTATCAATCATCAATAAATCTTGAAAAAATTTGGCATGATGCATGCACAAAATGATCACTTTTCCTATAGTGACCTGTCAGGATTATCTCAATACATAAAACACACTACCTGTCAGAGCAGCAATCACATAATCTGTCACATATAAACCTGGACAATATATAGCAATACATTATCACAGGCACACAACTGATCTGCACACATATATATACCTGCTTCCCAATCCATCCATGGTCAAACCTATATCCACAACAGGATCTATGACTGTAACTATGCACTATATATAATAGAAAGTTTATAATACACCAAAAGGGGATAAACCTCTATCTACATTATACTATACTATGGAGCGGCACAGCTAGCAGGCAACCACTAATCCTGCTCCTCTCTATACAATACCTGCCCTGCAATCAAAAATATCAAACTGGGGAGTGAGTATATAAATACTCAGTGAGTGGAGTAGAGAGTACTATGCACATGAGACAAGATATAATCATGGCTCGAGGTAAAATCTCAAGATCAATAACAAGATGAACATGAACTCAACATAAAGAATATGGAGTAAATCATCAATATCACCACAATCAATATCAACTCATCTGAAGCATATATGAAATAATCAAGTAAACATATATGCTACTCATGAATATGCTCAACAGGTCATAGTACTGAATCATATAAATCAGGCGTCAATAGGCTGAATCATCAACAAGACAGCTATCGGGAGGTGGGTTTTACGCCCCAGGCGAACCAGCAACAACTCCCTACTGCCATATGCATACATCGAATATGACACCACACCAATATGTAAATCACCACTAGACAGCTGTCGGGAGGTGGGTTTTACGCCCCAGGCGAACCAGCAACAACTCCCTACTGTCACATGCATATGCAGGATAAGACACCATACTAATAATGTAAATGCTAGACAGCTGTCGGGAGGTGGGTTTTACGCCCCAGGCGAACCAGCAACAACTCCCCACTGTCACATGCATATGCAGGATAAGACACCATATTGATCATATAAATGCAGGCCAGTATCCAGAACAGAAATCCATCTCACATCTACATACTAAACGGCACCTCGCGGGAATTCTACATCCGCGGAAAGCCATACTGCACCTCGCGGGGTCTTACTATGCCCGGCGGCAAGCAGAATATAAGTCGTAGGACCGGCCGATCCTACGCCTAGGGCCGTGTCCCCCCCTAGGAAGGGACTGGGCTCCGCCCACCCAGAAGGCTACTATGTGCACAAAGGCCGATGTTCAACCCCATCGACTATAGGTGTCCTGCAGATACTGCCAAGCCATGCATAAATGCCATAATGCACCCTCCCAATACTCTACTAAAAAGGAGTATGATCAAGACTACCGCTCACTCGACTCCGACCCAATCATAAACTAACATCAGGGTTGGGAGTGAGGGGTCAAGGATGTACAATGCAACTCAATATACCACTGAAATGGGCTCTACAAATCTTTGAAATAGAGGAAATGAAATCAATTTACAAAAGAAATCATTTCACAATTCGGAATCAATTTGATTACTCATCAACCCCTCGTAATTCCTCTCAATGTTCCCTCAAATGCATGTACAGAATAATCAAGCATGGAGAATCAAGATTATAGAGGAATCTACTACAATATTAATCAATATGCTCAAGTGGAATTAATTCACACTTGGCGACATTCATGAAAATGAATTAAGGATGCTCATAGTGCAAAGTACATGACTCCCACTCACAAGTCTTTGAAATAGATGAAATGAAATCACTTTACAAAAGATGTCATTTCCCAATTCAGATCCATCGTAATTCCTCTCAATGTTCCCTCGAATGCATGTACAGAATAATCAAGTATGGAGAACAAAATATAGAGGAATCTACAACAACAATTAATCAATAGGCTCAGGTGGAATCAAGTCACACTTGGCAACATTCATGAAAATGAATAAGGAATGCTCATGGTGCAAAGTACATGACTCCCACTCACCTGCCAATCCGGCACGGCCTCGATACGCCTCTAGAATTCTACAGCAGGCAGTGGAAAACTTCTTCCTCCTGTTCCCTAGCTTCTTGCCCAACTGTGACATGCATTTACAATACATTTAGTCTTGTATCAAGGGCTATAATCTACGTGCCAATTATAACATAGGGAACTTTAATTGATTCAACTTCCCCGTTCCCTAAATCTTTTCTTTTCTTTCTCTTTTTCTTTTTCTATTAATTAACTCATCATTTATGTGTATTAGGGACTCCCTTGCACGAGTACAAGGTCTCCCTTAGCCTAATCTAGGCTTAATACCCTATTTTGGCATAAAATTTCTTATTTTTCCACCCGGATGAACAGTAACCCGGACTGACAGCCGGTTACTTCATCCCGGGTTTGATCCACTTTCCAAACTCCAAATTTGATGAAATTTTTACCTAACATTCTACACTCATAGGAAATTCTAAAGAGGTAACATGCATTGCTATCGGAGGTCGTTTGACCCCCTAAATAATTCGCCGAATTTGGGACTTCGACACAGTTTTTCCGTAGTGCCAGAAAAATTTGTCGAAATCCGATTCTTTCTCTTTTAACCACCTCTACAACCCTTATCTGACTCCTCTAGACTACATCCACCCTTTGTATAGCCTAATGTCACCAAAAGACTAGATAGGGACGGATATTTACCTTTTTCTTTTTGGAAATCGAGGTCCTTGCGTAGAGGGGAAGGAGATCTATACTTTTTCCTTCAGCTAGAAGCGCAACCGGAGCTTCCTTGCACCTCGAATCCCCTCCCTCTTTCTTCTTCTTCTTCTTCTCTTTTTCCCTCTCTCTGTGTTTCCACGCCTGAGACCTCCTCTCCCTCTCTGTCTCAATTCCCTCTTCTCAGCCAACCCACCGCCAGACAACCCCCATTTAAGTCAAATCAAACTCTAAAATTTCCCATTTTGCCCTTACCACTTCAACGGATCTACAACTATGCCATTATCTTTTGATTCCTTCCAATTTTACCCCTTATATTAATTGAAAAGGACTATTCTATCCCTTTTTATATAAAAAAAAATATTTTGGGGTTATTACATCCTCCCCCCCTTATATAAAATTCGTCCTCGAATTTAAAAGAGTAAATTACCTGATTACTCAAAGGGGTGAGTGTATCTGCTTTTCATATTCTGCTCGATATGGTATTGGAAATCAAATCAATTAGAAGTATTTTACCTTCTATCTCTACCACACAGGTAATATACACATACTTCGCTTTTATACTATCCCCTACAGATGTACTAATAGCTAAGGGAATATGCATTAATATCTTATCCTTAGCTAACTTCTTAGCAAAATAAGGGGACACAAATGAATGGGTAGCTCCAAAATCAAACAACACTCTAGCTTTAATCTTATCAATGAGGAGCATACCTGTCACAGCTGCATTCGATGCCTGTGCCTCTTGTGGATTTACCGTAAACACCCTTCCTTGCCCTCTGCCTGCTGGAGCTAATGGCTGAGATGGTCCGGCACTCTGCTGTGACGCTGGTGTCTGACCTCTGCCTCTGCCTACAGGCCCCCTACTACTAGGCCTGTCCATCTGCACAGAAGGGTAGGATGTTAAAGGCACAAACTGCTGGGTGGCACCCTGCGGGCATTCTCTGACAAAATGACCCGGCTGTCCACATCTGTAGCACACTCCCTGACCCATTCTGCATCTGCCAGGGTGCTGCTTCCACATATGCCACACACTGGCCATGATTGAAACTTAGATTCAGTTCTGGCCATAGTGACCGGAGGACGAGGTACTGATGGTAGAAAAGTATCTTGTGATTGACCTCTTTCCCTCCATTTCCTCTTACGTGGGGCAGGTGGAGTTGAGCATACAGACTGCTCCGTCGGGCCCTCCGAGAGATCTACTCCCTCAGATCTACCTCTTCTGCTTTGCTCCTTCCCCACACTCATTTTTCTCTGTTCTCTTTCAGCTCTTTCCTCTTTCCAGGACGAGTAGGTCCTCTCCTTGGAGGTATTCTTTATATCTCTCTAAAAAAGTCAAAAAGAGAGGATGGTCGTTACACACTGAGTCATGATATATTTTACTGAGTTGTAAATGACTCATAAAATAACATACAGAAAAATCCTATGCTCCATAGTATAATCCTATACTTAATCCTGACTCATCCTATTGCTCTGACAGGACTTTTCTTAACCTTTGCTCTGATACCAAGCTTTGTCACGACCCCCGCCCCATTCCCGGCGGGCCGCCACGACGGTCCTAGGGTGCGGGTAGGCATAAGGCCACCAGCCACCGCGTAGAACCCTACTACCTATCAATCATCAATAAATCTTGAAAAAATTTGGCATGATGCATGCACAAAATGATCACTTTTCCTATAGTGACCTGTCAGGATTATCTCAATACATAAAACACACTACCTGTCAGAGCAGCAATCACATAATCTGTCACATATAAACCTGGACAATATATAGCAATACATTATCACAGGCACACAACTGATCTGCACACATATATATACCTGCTTCCCAATCCATCCATGGTCAAACCCATATCCACAACAGGATCTATGACTGTAACTATGCACTATATATAATAGAAGGTTTATAATACACCAAAAGGGGATAAACCTCTATCTACATTATACTATACTATGGAGCGGCACAGCTAGCAGGCAACCACTAATCCTGCTCCTCTCTATACAATACCTGCCCTGCAATCAAAAATATCAAACTGGGGAGTGAGTATATAAATACTCAGTGAGTGGAGTAGAGAGTACTATGCACATGAGACAAGATATAATCATGGCTCGAGGTAAAATCTCAAGATCAATAACAAGATGAACATGAACTCAACATAAAGAATATGGAGTAAATCATCAATATCACCACAATCAATATCAACTCATCTGAAGCATATATGAAATAATCAAGTAAACATATATGCTACTCATGAATATGCTCAACAGGTCATAGTACTGAATCATATAAATCAGGCGTCAATAGGCTGAATCATCAACAAGACAGCTATCGGGAGGTGGGTTTTACGCCCCAGGCGAACCAGCAACAACTCCCTACTGCCATATGCATACATCGAATATGACACCACACCAATATGTAAATCACCACTAGACAGCTGTCGGGAGGTGGGTTTTACGCCCCAGGCGAACCAGCAACAACTCCCTACTGTCACATGCATATGCAGGATAAGACACCATACTAATAATGTAAATGCTAGACAGCTGTCGGGAGGTGGGTTTTACGCCCCAGGCGAACCAGCAACAACTCCCCACTGTCACATGCATATGCAGGATAAGACACCACATTGATCATATAAATGCAGGCCAGTATCCAGAACAGAAATCCATCTCACATCTACATACTAAACGGCACCTCGCGGGAATTCTACATCCGCGGAAAGCCATACTGCACCTCGCGGGGTCTTACTATGCCCGGCGGCAAGCAGAATATAAGTCG
This sequence comes from Phoenix dactylifera, assembly GCF_051530095.1. NCBI lineage: Eukaryota > Viridiplantae > Streptophyta > Magnoliopsida > Arecales > Arecaceae > Phoenix > Phoenix dactylifera. The sequence goes on from NC_143202.1 coordinate 15,459,677, forward strand.
TAGGACCGGCCGATCCTACGCCTAGGGCCGTGTCCCCCCCTAGGAAGGGACTGGGCTCCGCCCACCCAGAAGGCTACTATGTGCACAAAGGCCGATGTTCAACCCCATCGACTATAGGTGTCCTGCAGATACTGCCAAGCCATGCATAAATGCCATAATGCACCCTCCCAATACTCTACTAAAAAGGAGTATGATCAAGACTACCGCTCACTCGACTCCGACCCAATCATAAACTAACATCAGGGTTGGGAGTGAGGGGTCAAGGATGTACAATGCAACTCAATATACCACTGAAATGGGCTCTACAAATCTTTGAAATAGAGGAAATGAAATCAATTTACAAAAGAAATCATTTCACAATTCGGAATCAATTTGATTACTCATCAACCCCTCGTAATTCCTCTCAATGTTCCCTCAAATGCATGTACAGAATAATCAAGCATGGAGAATCAAGATTATAGAGGAATCTACTACAATATTAATCAATATGCTCAAGTGGAATCAATTCACACTTGGCGACATTCATGAAAATGAATTAAGGATGCTCATAGTGCAAAGTACATGACTCCCACTCACAAGTCTTTGAAATAGATGAAATGAAATCACTTTACAAAAGATGTCATTTCCCAATTCAGATCCATCGTAATTCCTCTCAATGTTCCCTCGAATGCATGTACAGAATAATCAAGTATGGAGAACAAAATATAGAGGAATCTACAACAACAATTAATCAATAGGCTCAGGTGGAATCAAGTCACACTTGGCAACATTCATGAAAATGAATAAGGAATGCTCATGGTGCAAAGTACATGACTCCCACTCACCTGCCAATCCGGCACGGCCTCGATACGCCTCTAGAATTCTACAGCAGGCAGTGGAAAACTTCTTCCTCCTGTTCCCTAGCTTCTTGCCCAACTGTGATATGCATTTACAATACATTTAGTCTTGTATCAAGGGCTATAATCTACGTGCTAATTATAACATAGGGAACTTTAATTGATTCAACTTCCCCGTTCCCTAAATCTTTTCTTTTCTTTCTCTTTTTCTTTTTTTATTAATTAACTCATCATTTATGTGTATTAGGGACTCCCTTGCACGAGTACAAGGTCTCCCTTAGCCTAATCTAGGCTTAATACCCTATTTTGGCATAAAATTTCTTATTTTCCCACCTGGATGAACAGTAACCCGGACTGACAGCCGGTTACTTCATCCCGGGTTTGATCCACTTTCCAAACTCCAAATTTGATGAAATTTTTACCTAACATTCTACACTCATAGGGAATTCTAAAGAGGTAACATGCATTGCTATCGGAGGTCGTTTGACCCCCTAAATAATTCGCCGAATTTGGGACTTCGACACAGTTTTTCCGTAGTGCCAGAAAAATTTGTCGAAATCCGATTCTTTCTCTTTTAACCACCTCTACAACCCTTATCTGACTCCTCTAGACTACATCCACCCTTTGTATAGCCTAATGTCACCAAAAGACTAGATAGGGACGGATATTTACCTTTTTCTTTTTGGAAATCGAGGTCCTTGCGTAGAGGGGAAGGAGATCTATACTTTTTCCTTCAGCTAGAAGCGCAACCGGAGCTTCCTTGCACCTCGAATCCCCTCCCTCTTTCTTCTTCTTCTTCTCTTTTTCCCTCTCTCTGTGTTTCCACGCCTGAGACCTCCTCTCCCTCTCTGTCTCAATTCCCTCTTCTCAGCCAACCCACCGCCAGACAACCCCCATTTAAGTCAAATCAAACTCTAAAATTTCCCATTTTGCCCTTACCACTTCAACGGATCTACAACTATGCCATTATCTTTTGATTCCTTCCAATTTTACCCCTTATATTAATTGAAAAGGACTATTCTATCCCTTTTTATATAAAAAAAAATATTTTGGGGTTATTACAAGTATCCATCGTATTAAGCATGGTTTGGCCTCTTTCTTATCCAGTAAATATTTTAGCGCTGTATGGTCCGTGAAGATAACAATAGGAGCACCAAGAATATAAGAGCGAAATTTGTCTAATGCAAATACTACTGCAAGCAATTCCTTCTCGGTGGTGGTGTAATTCATTTGAGCATCGTTCAAGATTTTGCTTGCATAGTAAATGATATATGGCTTATTATCCTTGCGTTGTCCCAGGACAGCTCCTATCGCATAGTCACTAGCGTCGCACATGATCTCAAAAGGTAATGACCAATCAGGTGGTCGCACGATGGGTGCAGTGCTAAGCATAGACTTCAGCTTTTCAAATGCCTCTTGACAGGTTTCAATCCAATTGAACGGTGTATCAAGGGATAGGAGGTTACATAATGGTCGAGCTATGACACTAAAGTCCTTGATGAACCTCCTATAAAATCCTGCGTGACCCAAAAATGATCTAATATCTCTAACCGTCTTGGGTGCAGGTAGCTTGACGATTAGGTCAATCTTAGCTCGATCAACTTCCATGCCCTTCGATGAAACAATATGTCCTAGAACAATTCCCTTTGGCACCATGAAGTGGCATTTCTCCCAATTCAGTATCAGTTTCTTTTCTATACACCTAGCTAAGACAGCTTGTAAATGTAATAAACAATCATCAAAAGAATCGCCAAAAATAGAGAAATCATCCATAAACACTTCTAAAAATTTCTCATTCATGTCTTCAAAAATACTGAGCATGCATCTTTGGAATGTTGCAGGTGCATTACACAACCCGAATGGCATCCGGCGGAAAGCAAATGTGCCAAAAGGACAAGTGAAGGTAGTCTTCTCTTGATCCTCAGGTGAAATTTCGATTTGGTAGTACCCGGAATAGCCATCGAGAAAACAATAGAATTTGTGTCCTGCAACTCTTTCCAAAACTTGGTCTAGGAAGGATAGGAGAAAGTGATCCTTCCTAGTGACTAAATTCAATTTTCGGTAGTCAACACATATGCACCAACTCGTCGTGCTTTCTTGGGCACGACTTGAGTAGGACTCACCCACTTGCTATCGAAAATTGGGTAAATAATACCCACGTCAAGCAACTTGAGGACTTCTGCTTTAACCACATCTCTCATCGTAGGATTCAACCTGCGTTGCATTTGCCTTGTGGTTTTGGCATTGTCCTCCAAATATATCCGGTGCGTACAAATTAAAGGGCTAATCCCCTTCAAGTCGGCAATAGACCACCCTAGAGCTCCTTTATGATTCTTTAGAACACTAAGTAATTTTCTTTCTTGGGCATGATCAAGATCAGATGAGATGATTATAGGAAAAGTGTCCTCGGGTCCAAGAAAGGCATACTTGAGTTCCGTCGGTAAAGGTTTCAACTCGAGCTTAGGTGCTTGTTCATGGGATGGTACTATCTTTGCTTCTCGAGGTGGCAATTATTCAAATTCCCCTATTCTCGGTCTCCACCCATTGACCATCATAACATCCGAATTATCTAAACCAGGTGGGACCACATTATTAGCAGTACCTTCAGAACACCAATCTATTAAACCATTGTCGGCCGATTCAGTAAATGTTTCTTTTAACAAATATTCTTCCGCAATGGTTTCAACCCATTCAACTTCTTTACTTTCTTCATGATCACTGGGTTGTTTACCTATACTAAAGACGTTCAGTTCCAAGGTCATATTGCCAAAAGAAAGCTTCATGACACCATTCCTACAATTGATCAATGAATTAGAAATTGCAAGGAATGGACGTCCTAAGATGACCGGAATCTGAGATGGTGAATTGAAAGCAGGATGTGTGTCCAGTACGATAAAGTCAACAGGAAAATAGAACTTGTCTACTTGGACCAACACATCTTCAATAATCCCTCTAGGGACTTTCATTGACCTGTCAGCTAATTGTAAGGTCACAGTTGTTGGCTTCAACTCACCCAAACCGAGTTGCTCATATACCGTATATGGCAATAAATTCACACTCGCTCCTAAATCTAGCAATGCTCGCTCAATCCTAAAATTGCCAATGATGCACGAGATAGTTGGGCAACCTGGATCCTTATATTTAGGAAGAATGTTATGCTGTAAAATTGCACTCACATTTTCAGCCAGAAATGCCTTCTTCTTGACATTTAAACGACGCTTGACAGTGCACAAATCTTTTAAAAATTTTGCATAGGAAGGCACTTGTTTGATTGCATCAAGAAGAGGTACATTGATTATTTCAGAGTTTGGTTCAAGCTTTTGCAAGGGCTTTAATCTTTGTGGAAATGGTGCAGGAAAAGGACATTCAATTTTTTCAGTAGATGTTGGTGCTTCAGTTTGTTCGTTATCCTTTTCTTTTATCTTGGGAGGGTTGGAATCAGGTATGACTTGTGTTTGTTCTGGGACTGGTCGGTCAATAACCTTTCCACTTCGCAAAGTTATTATACTCTTCGCTTGTTCTTTATGCGAAGTTGAAGATGATGCATTGCTACTGCCGTAGACTTGAGGATTAGGTTGTGGTTGAGCTGGTAGCTTACCTTTCTCTTGAGCACTTAAAGCAGTGGTCAGCGTTGTCAGTTGATTTCTTAATTCATCATTGATTTTAGCTTGACCTTGCATGAAAGATTGCAAAGTTTCTTCGAGACTGGGTTTTTGAGGGGGTGCGTGTGCATAATGAGGTTGCGGAGGTGGAGGAGTTGGGTTATATACTTGTTGAGGTTGGTCATTCCTCCACCTGAAATTTGGATGATTCTTCCATCCAGGATTGTAAGTACCCGAAAAAGGATTATTGAAAGATTTTTGATAGGTATTTATAACATTGGCCTGATCGTGCAAGAGTTCTTTGAATGCGGGTATTGTAGGGCAATCAGTGATGAGATGGCCAGGCATCTCGCAAATCCTACAACACTCGCTGTTATGTTCTACGGTCTTGACGGATTCAATCCTTCTAAGTTCAATTTCCTCTATCTTCCTAGTAAGGGCTGCCATTTTAGCCTGAATATCATCCTGAGTACTAAGGTTGTAAAGGCCCCCGTATGGAATGCTAGTAGGCTTAGGCAAAGGTTTATTCACTCTATCCCCTGTATCCCATAATTGTGCAGTCTCTACGAGAGAGTCTAAATAGTCCCATGCCTCATCGGGTTGCTTTTCCAGAAATAGACCATTGCACATAGTCTCTATAAATTGTTTCAACTGTGGAGACAACCCTTCGTAAAAGAAACTAATGGTTCTCCATGTTTCAAACCCATGATGAGGATAAGAGAGAAGCAAATCTTTAAATCTCTCCCAGCATTCATAAAATGTTTCATGGTCTTTTTGTTGGAAATTGCTAATGTGCCTTTTCAAAAAGTTAGTCCTTTGTGCGGGAAAGAATTTTTTCAAGAATTCTCTTTGCATATCATGCCATGTTCCTAGCGATCTAGGTCTCAAGGAGTTCAGCCATGTTTTGGCTTTATCCTTTAAGGAACAAGGAAACAAGGTCAATTTAAGGACATCTTCCGATACATTTGGCACTCTAAATGTGATGCTAATTTCTTCAAAATCCTTAAGGTGAAGATAAGGGTTCTCGGATTCCATTCCATGATACTTTGGCAGCAATTGAATTACTCCTGGTTTGATTTCAAAGTATCCTACATTTTCAGAAATAATCATGCATGAAGGTTGACTAGTCCTAGTGGGATGTAAATATTGTTGAAGTGTCATAACTGGGGGTCTACCTTCATCACCATGGTGACTTCCTACATCATCAGAAAAATTTCCCATCTCACAAGGTGTGAGATACTGCGAAGGAATTTCAAGGATGTGTCCTAAAGGATGATCTAAAGTTGTACGACTTAATCGACCGGTGTCGTCCCTATTCCAACCTAGCATACAAAATTTAATTATTTTTTTTATATTTTTTTTAAAAAAATAAATATAAATATAAGTACCAACTAAAGATACCCTAAAACTACACCCTAAAACAAAAATCTATTCACAATCAAACATGCAACTAAACATTACACCTCAATTTCTAATATTTTTCTTAAATTTCTAGACAGCTCCTAACTGGTTTGAAGAGGGCACCTAAGCCTCCAATCCGGTCTAATGAACCGAGTTGACCAGGTAAGTGGAGGGGTCACGATGCGTTCGCAAAGGTCCCACTTAAAACCCACTTGCCTCGAACAGATGAACTGTCTCCCTTATAGGGACAAAGCTTGCCTAGACATCAACTAAGCCACAGAGCGAAATTGGTGCAACTTTCGGTGGTCTTCGTCCTATTGAGCTTGAATGTCCTTGGGGGCCAACGTCTAGTTGATTTTAATTAAGCTTAGGATATTTATGCAATGGGGTGATTTTTGGGCTAAGAACGAGTGATGAAATCCTGATCTTATCTTTTTAAATGGGTTCAGCCCTTAGAATATTTTATGCTGATGCCTTATACTATATGCAACAATCAAGTGATTTTTTTTTTAATATTTTATGACATGACATTAAATTTCATTGAATAGGTGATCAAACAAATTATTTATTTTTTTTAAATTTTATGAATTGAAGTTTGGAATTTGAATTCTGAAATTTGAAATTTGAAATTTTAGGTTTTTCTCCCTTTTTTTAATAATAATCACCCTTGATCTTTTCTTAAAGTTTTTTTTTTTCCTTAAATTTTCAATTAGCAACAAGGGTTAATGAGATATGATAACAATAAAATTCTGATTCTAAAACAATTAAATGCAGAAAATTCAAAACAGACAACAGCAAGTTTTCGTATTAATCTGATAGTCTTAAAAGTTTCAGAATGTCAATCAGACCGTTCAGATGAAAGAAACACAGGTCCTACACCTGAAAACCAAATTTGAGTTCAATCAGACGGTTAATTACGTTGATATCAGAGTTTGCTGCAGACTGTGCAGGGAATAAAAAACAGCAATAAAGATTTTTTTTTCGAAAGAAAAAGATTAACTACTAAAGTACTAATTAAATCTAAAATTATACTAATAAATCAGCCGTTCCCCGGCAACGGCGCCAAAAACTTGATGCAAAAATAAAATTGTTCTCCCAAGTGCAGGAGAATCGTACAAGTAGTAAAATCTCGGGAGTCCGAGGTCGAATCCTCAGGGAACAAAATATATTTAAGATTATTTAATATAATTTTAGATTAATTAATTCAATAAATTTGTGGATTAAGATGATGTTTTGATTTTCAAAAATTAAAAACAGAGAATAATAGATTAATGAACAAAGTTCAATTAAATAGAAATGGTTAGGGATCCGGAATCCCCCTTGATAATATTGCATTCAAGAATAAATCCTGCGATTCTTGATTAAGGATGTAAAAGTAGAATAGATCAAAACATGGAATATATTTTATGAACATATGAACTCTATTTCTAAGCATTCATCGTGCCTATTACGTCAAGGACAAATCAAATACTAAAACAGTCCATGTGCCAATAAACATAAACCATTAAAAATCTATCTATGAAATAGTTATGCAAGAGCCCATAACACATCAAAAATATAAATCAATAAGAGCAAAGGTTCAGAATTTACTTCAAAGAAAGCAATACATCAAAGGTTCCTCCATCACCCTTCACCTAAGGAATCAGCTACTCATTTTACACATTAGTCCTCCTTCCATTTTTTCCTTTTCTTTGGCCCAAAACAGAGTATCCCTTCTCTGTTTTTTTTTTCTTTTCTAATGGCTCATCCTCTGTTTCTTCCGAATGAGGGATCTCTTCCCCCTCCTCCCCGGCCGAGCGAGAGATATCAAGCTGGCCTTTTATCCCCTTCTCGCACGCGGTGGAGACGGACGGATAGAATTCTGATGCCCCCGGATGAAGACGCTTGGATGGCTGAAATGAAACTGAGACGCAGACGGGAATGGATTGCGGATGCTGGGATCACGGAAGAAGTTTGAGGTGCGGAAACGGACGATTGCAGGGAATTGGACGCGGGAGAATCGCCACGGACGGCTGGATGAGGCTGTGGCTCGTAAGGCGAATGGGATGAGCGGACGAGGAGTGCGTTCGTGAGGAGCATCCTAGCCAGCTGTGAGATACCCGGACGCAGACGCTGAGGATTGTGAGACGCGCTGGATGGGGAAGGAAATCATGAGAGCTGGACGTGGAAGCTTGGATGCGGACGGATGAGACTTGGGAGGAGCGGACGGACGCATGGGATCGCACGAGATTGTCGACGAAGAAGCCTGCCGCGGGATCTTTGGCATGCATTGCGAGAGGGTCGTGGACGGCTGGGAAAGGGAATGCTCAATCTGGGAAGTCCTTGATTTGGAATCAGGAAGCTGACTGCAGATGGCTGCATTGGGGGCTTGGACAGTTGAAGATGAAGCGTGGGATAGCCCGCCAATACTCGGAATAATTCCCCAATTACACGTGATCTTTCTTTATTTTGATCCCCAATGTGCTCAAGAAGCTGTGGCATGTAGGCTTGTGTAGCTCCGGTGCAAGTGTGCTTGACCAGGTTCAATTACGCTCCTAACATCATCAGGCTTGGAGCCATGCCTTATCCCAAACTATACAAAATGCGAATTTAAACTCTAATTTACGATAACCTGTGCCAACAAAAATATAATATTAAATCAGCCATATTATCATTGTCTTGTTAGCAATAATACTAATTTAAGTGGTATGTAGATCGCACTTTTGTGCTCTACCATACCTAGAAAGGTCGTCTGTAAACGTAATGAAATATGAATACCCACCTCTAGCATCTGTGCTCATTGGCCCACATACATCAGAATGTACAAGGGTCAATAAATCACTGGCTCGTTCACCTTTTCCGGTAAAAGGTGATTTGGTCATTTTACCAAGAAGACATGATTCACAGGTTGTCAATGATTCACAATCATTAACATCAAGGATTCCCTCTTTACTTAACCTGTTCATCCTATTCTTGTTAATATGACCTAGCCTATGATGCCAAGGATAGTGTTGCCCAGATAGACAACCCAAGAGGGGGGGTGAATTGGGTTTTTAAAATAATTTGCAACTAAAATATTTGTGGAAGACTAATTAAGACTTTAGCAAGATGATTAGTTAGTTGCTATGTGCTGTGAGTGAGATGAGAGTAAGAGAAAGGAACAAACAATCACAAACACAAGGTATTTATAGTGGTTCGGAGCTAACCCTTGCTCCTACGTCCACTCTCCAAGTCTCACTTGGGAATTCACTATAACCCCCTGGATTACAGTCGGTTGTTTTACAAGCTCACAACCAAACTTGTTGTTTTACGAGCTCACAACGAAATCGGTCGGTTTTTCCTGGCTTACCGACTAGAACCACCCCGATTGTTTTCCCGGGATCACAATCGAACCCTTACACGTTGGTTTTAACCTAGGCTCACCAACCAACCTCTACACCCTTGATTCAATCCCCCGATTGAACCAAGCTAAGACAATATGCTAATAATGAGGACAAACAGAAAAACAGAGCTTCTCAAAAGCAAATATACAGCAATATTAATAAAAGCAAAGTTAAGAGCCCTCAAACGCGTTTAAGTTGGAGAAGAGAAAGGGCTTCTTGAACTTCGGGTCTCCTCTTGAAATTCTGGACGACTTGAAGGCAGGAGGAGATCTCTTTCAATGTTGGGAAGATGTGGTTGGAAGGAGTTAATGGCGCTCTTCCCTCTTTTCGTTGAAAAACCACTTGCAGAGAATGAATGCTTGATCTTTTTGAATGGAATGGTAGTTCTCTGTCTTGCTACAGTCCTCTGTGGCTATTTAACCCATCCCCCACGGAAACTAGCCGTTAGACACCTTTTTCTGCCCGTTCTGCACACTCTGCACAACCTGACAATATGTCCGTTGGGGGTCGGAGTCGACTCGCGCGATCTGGAGTCGACTCGGCTGTAGCGGGAGTCGACTCATGCTTTTCTGGAGTCGGCTCGGCAACTGTTCCGGATTTGAATTAAAGTGACCTCCTCGACTGGGAGTCGACTCGACTTAACCTGGAGTCGACTCGCCAACTTCTGGAGCTGACTTGGCATTCTCGGAGTCGGCTCATCCCATGAAGTCCATGGAGCTAATTTTCAACTTAGCCCACTCGAGTCGACTCGACAGTCCTGGGAGTCGACTCGGCGCTCAGAGCCCAAACTCCCGATCTTCTGTCATTCGCCTCGTCCAGTCTTGGAGTCGACTCGGACTGTTCCGGAGTCGACTCGGCTCTCAGTTTTCGAAACATACCCTTCTGCCTTGGAGTCGACTCAAGCTGTCTGGGAGTCGACTCGGCTCTCAGAGACAATAATTTGGTCTTCTGTCTTTTTGGGATCGCGCTGTCTCGGAGTCGACTCGCGCATTGCGGGAGTCGACTCGAATCTCAGAGTCCGAAAACTGCTCTCTGACTTTTGCCTTGTGAACCACTGAGAGTCGACTCTCGCTTTCTTTGGAGTCGACCTACCAACCATCGGAGTCGACTCGCGTTCCACAGGAGTCGACTCGAATCTCAGGGTCGAAAATCGCTCTCTGACTTTTCTGTCTGTAACTCCTTGGAGTCGACTCATATTACTCCGGAGTCGACTCGGTAAGCATCGGAGTCGACTCGCGCACTTCAGGAGTCGACTCGCTGACAGATTTTGAGTTGATGCTTTCTGTTCGTCTGTCTGTTCTCAGTCGGAGTCGACTCGTAATGATCCGGAGTCGACTCGAGCCCGTGCCAGTGATTCTGATACGCTTGGAGTCGACTCGTAATATTCTGGAGTCGACTCGAGTCTCAGACTTTGGTTCAAATTGACTTCTTAACTTATCCAAACTATCTTGAACCAAATCTAGAGACACTTAGACAAGATTTTCACTGAAACACTCAATTGAATTCATTAGTAAACAAAAGATATACTCAAATGCTTTGAGCTCATCAAAATCAAATAGGGTTTTAATCAATCACTCCACAATCTCTCCCTTTTTGATGATGACAAAACATTGAGTATATGTAAAGTGAATTGCTCAATAAACAGGAAAATAAAATTCATAAATGAATTCAAGTGTCTGGTTATTTAATTTATCCAAGCTTGAAAGGTGTGAAACAATAAATTTTGGAGTTAAAGCTCTCCCTTTCATTTGGAATTATATAAGCCTTCATATCATGCAAACAATTGTTTGGCTTATATATATTTAATGATTTAGCTTTCTTAAGAAAATTCAGATTCTCCCCCTCAACATATGCATTCATCTTTATTTTGGTTCTCTGAATTTCCTTTTAATGCATTGAAGTTTTTGGACTGAAATTTTTGGTTTTTAGAGGAAAAATCTATCAATTTGTTCTTGAGTTGGATTCAACTAATCTCCGAATATCCCTTGAATAGATTCTGGAGATTACTCCATTAGGAGCCCCAACAGAGAGATAATGAGCCTCGAGGCACCAAATCCACTAAGAACAAATTTCATTTTGATTATTTTTATGTTGATTCCATTTACATATCTATTAAGTATTTCTCTCCCTTTTTGTCATCGTATCAAAAAGGAGGTAAGCAGAACACACAATCAATCATAGATCAAATTGCACAGAATTGAAGAGAATATGTCTACTCATTGTATTGATTTGTATGTAAAGACATTTTAGAATACAATAAGTAAAACAAAAAAAAACATGTCAAAATAACACAAAATGATCTAAGGCTTCCTCGAGGAGGATGCGGGTCCCCGAGGCATGCGCTCTGCAAGTAGTGTGACTGCATTGGTGACGTGCTCGAGCTGTCGGATAATGGCCGAGGTGGCCCTGCTATGTGTCGTATCGAGCTCGGTCACCGACTTCTGAAGTGTGTCCAGCTTGTCGATGAGCACATTCGCCAAGCACTCGGCCCCCTGGGTAGTGGTGCCCATATCCTGTCGGACGTTATCACGCATCTTCCGAGTGGTGCTCGAGACTTCGCTCATGCTATGGAACTGGGCTTGGACCAGGAACCTTACATTGTCGATCTCTTCCCGCACATGGGCCGTCATCTCAGCCACGGCGGACAGGGAAGGGACCAACGCTGAAGAAGGTGCAGGAGAAGGAGCAGGCACTGAACCCCGGAGCTCCCTAAGTAGGTCGTCCCGGAGATCTCTAACTATCTCCTGCCGCAACTCCCGGAGCTGCTCAGGAGCGATCCGGACCTCCATGGGCTGAGTAGGTGGAGCTGAGGAGGAGGGTCCGGCTGAGGTGGAGGGTACTGGAGTGGAAGGCTGAGTGGGATAATCAGAATCAGGGTCTGGACTAGAAAAATGTCTGGTGGTATGTGTGGAGGTAGAAGACTTCCTAACCCATGTCCCCTCTACCTTCCGAAAGCCCATCCTGTGCAGGGTTCCCGTTCGCGTGCGATCTGTCCATCGCAATGCACGAGAGGGTTCTCCCTCAGGAATAGGGATCTCGGCCTCCCTAAACAACAGGGTGAACATCATGCCGTAGGGGAGGGTGAGCCTAGGTCTATCTAGTGGCTCACATAGATATCTATAAATAAGTTTTGGAAAGTTGACTGGGGTGTCCTGGAGAATATAGAACATAAGGGCGAGGTCCCTCTCAGAAACAAAATCGAAGCGGCCAGTCTTCGGAAAGAGGGACCTAGATAGGATGCTCAGGAGGATCCGCACCTCAACTGGAAGTGAGCTAGCGGATACCTCAACTAAGGGGGACTGAGGTGGATAACCTAGAATGGCCGTAAGGGCCTCAGTCCCATCCTCGGGGTGTGTGGGAGCCACCCCTACTTGTGGAAGGTGGAGGATTTGGGCAATGATATCCTCCGAGACGAACAAAGGGACACCGGCTACCGTGCCCTCTATACCCCCATCTCTCCTATGGACGGTACCATAAAACTCTCTAACTAGTTTAGGGTATGTGGGGAGATCTAGGGTAAGGAAATACTCTAGTCCCTGGACTCGCAACCTCTCTCCTATCGTAAAGCCCTCCCGGGAGAGATAGTCGAAATCGACGTATCTCCCGGTGGAGACCGCCTTCCCGGCACACGGCCTCGAGGGAACGGCCCTCGGCGGGGAACGAGCCGGAGATTGTGGCCTCACGGGGTCGTTCCGGGCCTTGGAACGCCGCTCGGCACCGGTCGCAGAATGGGGCCTCTTCTGGCTTGGGATAGTGGTTTTGCGAGGCATGGTTGACCTAGAACGGGATGAAAACCTAATGGACGATGAAAAATCGACGGGAAAAGGACCTAGAGGCGGCCGGAGACGTTCTAGGAGTCGACTCTAGGGTTTTAAACAGTGGCGGCGGTGAAAAGATGTGTTTTCTAAACGATGGAGTTAGGGTTAAAAAGTCGGATCCCGACTGCGAGTCGACTCCACTGAGTCGCGAGTCGACTCGACCTCGAGTCGACTCCAAAATATGCACGAGTCGACTCTCCTTATGCGCCTGTTTACCTCGAGTCGACTCTCGACTGTATGCGAGTCGACTCCTCCTCTGCTGCCATCGTTCTCGAGTCGACTCCCGTAAATGTGCGAGTCGACTCCCCCTTACGAGCCGACTCTGAAACTTGCTTGAGTCGTCTCGAACTCTGGCACGCACCTAAAAATCATGCTATGTTCGTGCCGAATGAGGAAAAATCACTAAGTTATGATTTGATTTGATGATCATTGTAAAGAAACTCTAAATTAACCATGATCTAATCATCAAAATCAATGAACTAGTGGAAAATACCACTAGGATGGATCAATCACTCCTAATCCCCTCCTAAGCATACTAAATCTCTCTTCACTTAGGAGTTTTGTAAAAATGTCAGCTAATTGATCATCAGTGCAAACAAATTGTAGTGTCACATCACCATTCAGTACATAATCTCTTATGAAGTGATGTCTTATCTCAATATGTTTAGTTCTTGAATGCTGAATTGGATTTTTAGTTAGATTAATGGCACTTGTATTATCACAATTAATGGGTATTTTATCTTGTTTAATGCCATAATCTTCTAATTGTTGTTTGATCTACAAGATTTGAGCACAACAACTCCCGGCTGCAACATATTCAGCTTCAGCAGTAGATAATGCAACCGAGTTTTGTTTCTTGCTAAACCATGATATTAAGTTTTCTCATAGGAATTGACATGACCCGCTGGTGCTTTTTCTATCAAGTTTACATCCAGCAAAGTCTGAATCTGTATATCCTATTAAGATCAGGCTAGATTCTTTAGAATACCATAAACCTATATTCTTAGTTCCTATTAGGTATTTAAAGATTGTCTTAACTGCAATTAGATGTGATTCCTTAGGATTAGACTGATATCTAGCACACATGCAAACACTAAACATGATATCAGGTCTACTTGCAGTAAGATACAATAAAGATCCTATCATACCTCTATATAGTTTCTGATCTACAGATTTACCTGATTCATCTTGGTCTAATTTGCATGAAGAGCTCATGGGGGTGCTGATTGACTTGTTCCCCTCCATATCAAACTTTTTAAGTATCTCCTTGATATATTTGGCTTGATTGATGAAGATGCCTCCTTCAGACTGTTTGATTTGAAGCCCGAGAAAGTAGTTCAGCTCTCCCATCATGCTCATCTCAAATTCACTCTGCATCAAATCAGCAAATTCTTCGCAGAGGCGATTGTTAGTAGCACCGAAAATAATATCATCAACGTAAATCTGCACTAATAACATATCTTTGTTTTGCTTTTTCAGAAATAGTGTTGTATCTACATTATCCCTAGAGAACTCATGTTCTAATAGGAATTTGCTAAGCCTCTCATACCATGCTCTAGGTGCTTGTTTCAAACCATAAAGTGCTTTGTTCAATTTATATACATGATTAGGGTATGGATGATTTTCAAAACCAGGAGGTTGTTCTACATATACCTCCTCATTAATATACCCATTTAAAAATGCACTTTTTACATCCATTTGAAATAGTTTGAAGTCCTTAGAGCATGCATATGCTAATAATAATCTAATAGCCTCAAGTCTAGCTACAGGAGCAAAGGTTTCATCAAAATCTATACCTTCTTCTTGATTATAGCCCTTTGCTACTAGTCTAGCCTTATTCCTTATGACAATTTCATTTTCATCAAGTTTATTTTTATAAATCCATTTGGTACCTATAATTGGATATTCAGAAGGTCTTTCAACTAGATTCCATACTTTGTTTCTAGTAAATTGGTTTAATTCTTCTTGCATTGCATTTATCCAATTTACATCTTTTTCAGCTTCTTCTATGCGTTTAGGCTCAAAATGTGAAACGAAAGCTAGATGATTGTTTAAGTTCCTAAGGGATGCTCTAGTCCTAATAGGTTGAGACGGATCATCTAGAATTAATTCCTTAAGATGCCCGTGAGCATACCTCCAAGCTTTGGTTAGCCCATGATCTACTATAGTCTCTTGGCTTGATGATGCATCTTCAATTAATTTTTGACTGTTATCTTGTAATGTCATCTCGTCAATCTTTTCTTCAAGAATTTTCGTATCATCATCAAAATTAACTCTCTTACTAGAAGAGATATCACTAGAATCATCGAAGACAACATATATGGATTCTTCTATAACTAGGGTTCTTTTATTAAAGACTCTATATGCTTTACTAGTTGTAGAGTACCCTAAGAATATGCCCTCATCAGATTTAGAATCAAATTTTCCTAGATTATCTTCCCATTATTATGAAAAAAATACCTACATCCAAAGATATGAAAATAGTTTACCTTTGGTTTTCTGTTTTTCCAAAGTTCATAAGGTGTTTTCTTTATAATAGGTCTCAATAAAACTCTATTTAATATATGACAAGAAGTATTAATGGCTTCTCTCCAAAAGTACTTAGGGAGGTTACTTTCACATAACATAGTTCTAGCCATTTTCTCTAGAGTTCTATTTTTTCTCTCCACAACTCAATTTTGTTGTGGTGTCCTAGGTGCAGAAAAATTGTGTGTTATCCCCCTTTTTACTACAAAACTCATCAAATAAATGATTTTCAAATTCGGTACCATGGTCACTTCTAATAGCTACTACTAAAGTATCTCTAGCATTGGTTACTTCTTTATGAAATTTCTTGAAAACTAAAAAAGCTTGATCCTTATGAGCTAAGAACATGACCCAAGTGTATCTAGAATAATCATCTACAATAACTAGACCATATTTATTTCCACCTAGGCTTGTTGTTCTAGTTGGTCCGAATAGGTCCATGTGTAGTAGTTCTAGAGGTCTAGAGGTAGAGACACAATTTATAGATTTAAAGGAGTTCCTTGATTGTTTGCCAAATTGACATGCTTCACATATTTTATTCTTTTCAAACTTTAATTTTGGCAAACCTATCACAGAATCTCTTTTAACTAGTTTAGATATTGTGTCCATGCTTGCATGACCTAACTTACGGTGCCATAACCAACTAGCATCATTATCCTTAGTTTCATTAACAACTAAACACGGGTTGTGTTTGGCAAGCTCCTCAAGGTCTACAACATACACATTTCCACGTCTTATTCCTTTAAAAACTAAGCTATTGTCATTTGGGTTTATTATGATGCATAGTGATGGTTTAAACATAACATTATAACCTCTATCACATAATTGACTAATGCTTAATAAATTATGCTTAAGACCATCAACATATCGAACATTATCAATAAAAGTAGAAGGGGTAATTTGAACTTTACCTATACCAATGATGTGACCTTGGTTATTGTCTCCAAAAGTCACAGCACCTCCCTTCTTAGCTTCAAGGGTGAAGAATTGATCCTTGTCACCCGTCATGTGTCTTGAGCAGCCACTATCCAAGTACCAGCAATTTTTGTTGACCTTGGCTGCAAGACAGTCCTACACAAGCAAATCATATAATCTTAAGTACCCAAGTTTTCTTGGGTCCTTCATGGTTAGTCATGTTGGATCCTTTTGGAGCCCATACCCTTTTAATTTTTCTTTTTGTTTTTTCTTTTCTATAATTGCACACATTTGCTTTATATCCTAAAGTTCCACAACAAAAACAGGTTATTTTCTTAGTTTTGCTTTCTCCTGCTTTAACAAAGAAGTTACTAAGAAGTTTTTGCTTATTTTTTGGTTTATATCCTAAACCTGCTCTATTGAATACCGCTCGTTGACTATTAAGTATCATATTCAATTTTTCTAAACTATATGTAAATTTTTCAACCAAGGGTTTGTATTTTTCAAGTTCTTTAGTTAGTGTTTGTTTTTCTGCTTTTAGATCATTTAGTTCTTTTGTGATACTCTCATTTATATGTTTATTATTTTTGGGTTCTAATGTTTCTTTGTTCAGCCTTTCATTTTCTTTAGTTAAGGTATTATTCTTTTGTACCAAGATTTGGTTGCTTGTTTTAAGTTCTGCATTCTCTTTGATAAGAACATCTTTATCCTTAACTAATGAATCATACTTACGGAGATGAGTTTGGTTAGTTACTTTTAGTTCTTTGTTTTTAACGTTTATTGTTTTGTATTCATTCATTAATTCATTGAAAGCATCATATAGTTCATCGAAAGTAAAATCTAAATGTGGTGCGGATGTTACCTCATTGTCATTGGCCATGAAGTAGAAATTGGCCTTTTCTTCTAGTTCCTCATCCGATGATGACGATGATGCGTCGGAGTCCGATAGGGTGGTGACAAGAGCTTTCTTCTTCTTGTACTTGCTCCCCTTCTTCAGTAGGGGACACTCAGCTCTGATGTGCCCCGGCTTCTTGCACTCATAACACCCAATCCCCTCATTTTCCCTTTTCTTACCTTTATCCTTGCGATAGGAATTTGAGGGGCCTCTCCTTTGATGAAAGGTCTTCTTTTGGTTGATGAATTTTCTGAATTTGCGCACGAGAAGAGCCTCATCATCATCTCCCTCATGATCCTCTTCTTCACTGCTGCTACTGCAAGACAAGTCTTTATTAGTTGAAGTAGATTTAAGAGCTATTACCTTTTTCTTATGGGAGGACTCTTCTTCGTTGTGTTGCTTCATGGTTAGCTCGTGCGTCATTAGAGATCCAAGAAGCTCCTCAAGAGGAAGCTTGTTCAAATCCTTTGCTTCTTGGATTGCCGTCACTTTGGCTTCCCATGACCTTGGTAAGCAGCGAAGAATCTTCCTGACAAGATCACTGTTAGTATAGTTTTTGCCAAGGCTTTTTAGGCCATTAACAATATCAGTAAATCTAGTGAACATGCATGTGATTGTTTCATTAGAATCCATCTTAAATAGTTCATACTTATGAACCAATATATTTATTTTGGATTCTTTGACTTGATTTGTGCCCTCATGGGTCACTTCAAGTCTATCCCAAATCTCTTTTGCAGAATTGCAAGTAGAGACTCTATTGAATTCATTCCTATCTAGTGCCCAATAGAGCACATTCATTGCTTTGGCATTGAGTTGTGCCTTCCTAAAGTCATGGTCATCCCAATCCTTTTCTAGTTTGGGTACTGTGACACCCTCTACATGGATGGATGGGATGTATGGTCCATTCAATATGATGGTCCACATCTCATAATCTTGGGCTTGGATAAATATCCTCATCCTAGCCTTCCAATATGAGTAGTCGGATCCATTAAAGAATGGGGGTCTTTGGGTGGACTGACCCTCGATGTGGGAAGATCCAAATGGGGTTGTCATTTTGATCTTTGACTCTTAGGGTAGAAGAGTTTAGGCTCTGATACCACTTGTTGCCCAGATAGATAACCCAAGAGGGGGGGTGAATTGGGTTTTTAAAATAATTTGCAACTAAAATATTTGTGGAAGACTAATTAAGACTTTAGCAAGATGATTAGTTAGTTGCTATGTGCTGTGAGTGAGATGAGAGTAAGAGAAAGGAACAAACAATCACAAACACAAGGTTTTTATAGTGGTTCGGAGCTAACCCTTGCTCCTACATCCACTCCCCAAGTCTCACTTGGGAATTCACTATAACCCCCTGGATTACAGTCGGTTGTTTTACAAGCTCACAACCAAACTTGTTGTTTTACGAGCTCACAACGAACTCGGTCGGTTTTCCCTGGCTCACCGACTAGAACCACCCTGATTGTTTTCTCGGGATCACAATCGAACCCTTACACGTTGGTTTTAACCTAGGCTCACCAACCAACCTCTACACCCTTGATTCAATCCCCCGATTGAACCAAGCTAAGACAATATGCTAATAATGAGGACAAACAGAAAAACAGAGCTTCTCAAAAGCAAATATACAGCAATATTAATAAAAGCAAAGTTAAGAGCCCTCAAACGCGTTTAAGTTGGAGAAGAAAAAGGGCTTCTTGAACTTCGGGTCTCCTCTTGAAATTCTGGACGACTTGAAGGCAGGAGGAGATCTCTTTCAATGTTGGGAAGATGTGGTTGGAAGGAGTTAATGGCGCTCTTCCCTCTTTTCGTTGAAAAACCACTTGCAGAGAATGAATGCTTGATCTTTTTGAATGGAATGGTAGTTCTCTGCCTTGCTACAGTCCTCTGTGGCTATTTAACCCATCCCCCATGGAAACTAGCCGTTAGACACCTTTTTCTGCTCGTTCTGCACACTCTGCACAACCTGACAATATGTCCGTTGGGGGTCGGAGTCGACTCGCGCGATCTGGAGTCGACTCGGCTGTAGCGGGAGTCGACTCATGCTTTTCTGGAGTCGGCTCGGCAACTGTTCCGAATTTGAATTAAAGTGACCTCCTCGACTGGGAGTCGACTCGACTTAACCTGGAGTCGACTCGCCAACTTCTGGAGCTGACTTGGCATTCTCGGAGTCGGCTCATCCCATGAAGTCCATGGAGCTAATTTTCAACTTGGCCCACTCGAGTCGACTCGACAGTCTTGGGAGTCGACTCGGCACTCAGAGCCCGAACTCCCGATCTTCTGTCATTCGCCTCGTCCAGTCTTGGAGTCGACTCGGACTGTTCCGGAGTCGACTCGGCTCTCAGTTTCCGAAACATACCCTTCTGCCTTGGAGTCGACTCGAGCTGTCTGGGGTCGACTCGGCTCTCAGAGACAATAATTTGGTCTTCCGTCTTTTTGGGATCGCGCTGTCTCGGAGTCGACTCGCGCATTGCGGGAGTCGACTCGAATCTCAGAGTCCGAAAACTGCTCTCTGACTTTTGCCTTGTGAACCACTGAGAGTCGACTCTCGCTTTCTTTGGAGTCGACCTGCCAACCATCGGAGTCGACTCGCGTTCCACAGGAGTCGACTCGAATCTCAGGGTCGAAAATCGCTCTCTGACTTTTCTGTCTGTAACTCCTTGGAGTCGACTCATATTACTCCAGAGTTGACTCGGTAAGCATCGGAGTCGACTCGCGCACTTCAGGAGTCGACTCGCTGACAGATTTTGAGTTGATGCTTTCTGTTCGTCTGTCTGTTCTCAGTCGGAGTCGACTCGTAATGATCCGGAGTCGACTCGAGCCCGTGCCAGTGATTCTGATATGCTTGGAGTCGACTCGTAATATTCTGGAGTCGACTCGAGTCTCAGACTTTGGTTCAAATTGACTTCTTAACTTATCCAAACTATCTTGAACCAAATTTAGAGACACTTAGACAAGATTTTCACTGAAACACTCAATTGAATTCATTAGTAAACAAAAGATATACTCAAATGCTTTGAGCTCATCAAAATCAAATAGGATTTTAAT
Source organism: Phoenix dactylifera (assembly GCF_051530095.1). Taxonomy (NCBI): domain Eukaryota; kingdom Viridiplantae; phylum Streptophyta; class Magnoliopsida; order Arecales; family Arecaceae; genus Phoenix; species Phoenix dactylifera. The sequence continues at coordinate 15,480,074 of NC_143202.1, forward strand.
CAATCACTCCACAGATAGACATCCGTGACATTATCTATTCTAGGGCGCTTATTGGATTTATACATTACATGAACAGGCTGTGACAAAATGTAAATGCCATTACTCAGAATTCCATTCATTACAACAACACCATTCCAAATGACATTGTAATAATCCTTTTTTATTGATATTTCATAAATGATATTCAATAGAAAACTTGGACAATAGTGATAATCACTAAGGACATTTACATAAGAGCTGAATTCAAGTTTAAGAATTCCTAAAGCTAGAACTGGAACTGGTCTTCCATCTCCAATATTCAGGAACCTTTCTCCTTCTTCAAACCTCTTACTGACTTGTAGCCCCTGCAATGAATTGCAAATATTAAAAGGACTACCGGTATCCAATACCTAGGTCGAATTATCACAAATAGAAAAATTGCAAGGTGTTATCATATAAGTACCTTGATTGGCAACTGATTGCCCACTTTTCTTAGGCCGGTTCAGATCGAGGGATGCAATGTAAAGAGGACAGTTCCTCTTCCAATGTCCTTACTTCTTGCAGAAGAAGCACTCCGCCTTGCTCTGATCAGCCTTTTTATTCTTTTTCTGACTAGGCTGAGCATGGTGCACAACTAGTTTTGTGCCTCTCAACGTCGTTAGGAACGCCGAATGATTCATTCAACACTTGAATGATATCTTCCGGCTGCGTATTCTCAAAATGCCTACTAAACTCATCACTCATTGCTGCCAACATGATGCATCGAACAGTGATCCGGTCACTGAGCCACTTCTGATAAGTGTCTCTGACCGATCTTGATGCATTAGCAGCGGGCTGCTCAGGTGCTTGATCCGTTATCACATAAAGGATCCTCTCATGCTCTAGCACTATTTTCAGTTTTCTATGCCAATTATTAAAATTTGGACCAGTTAACTTGTCATTGTCCAACAATGAGCGAAGTGACAAATTAGTGGCCATTTCTGCATAAAAATTTTTTTTGGCTATTAGTATATGAATTGACTAAACTCAATAGACTTGGACTTTAGTCTAAAGGTATTCCCACTATTTTATACAAATAGGTAGCCTCTACCTCTAATTCGAAAAATTACTCCTAATTCTTTAGTGGGCACTAGAACCCAATAGATCACATATAGGCCCGAGTGTGGCTCGGCCAACCCATATGCACATATTGGTAGGTTCTTAACCAATTGCTTCACCAAGCAACTTCTAGTGATGATTTTGCCTTAGGTTTTTCGGCAGGCATGTGGCGCCTCCACCGAATACCCTAGTCAGGTCCAACCATTAAATGATGGGGTTAAGTCTAATCAACTAATAGACGACCAAGCCCGAGTGTGGCTCGGCTCACCTGACCGCCTATTGAAGGTACACTTAACTCATCATATATTGAATGACAATTCCGATGCTTGATAAGTACCAGGCGTGTGGTGCCTCCAATAATTATCAAAACATTGGACCCATTATCACCCAACTTAATGGGAGGCTATGACCTAGTTATCCCCATAACCATTTCATTTTAAGGACCTAATAATTTTAGAGAATTTTATAATTAGGATAGATGAGAAGATCCGATTAGTCTAATTTCTCCCACTGACTTTACCAAATCAGATTAGACTCAAACCGGTTAAGGAGACACCTAAATCAGTCATACTGATTTTTCTAAAGGCATGGGCTAACTCGAATCATTAAGTGATCCAATCAAAATGTGATTAACCATGTCGGCCAGGTAAGTGAGATCAGTGGAAGGGATATGCCATTAACTCGACAAAGACGAATCAGTGCGAGTAGCTTCCAATTAAAAACCACCGGTCAAAACTGCCAAACTTACCTTAGACACCGACTGGTTAATCAATTTCGATTTGATTACTCAAATGACTCGGGCTACACCTATGAGCCTAAATCAAGTTCCATCTTGGTCTAATCAAAGACATGGAATTGATCAATCTACAACTATTATATTTAACCTAGAGTTTTCTTGACCTAATCTAGTTACTACTTAATTAGATTTGATCAATTAACTCTAATTAGACCATGTTTGATTCTAACTTTAGGTCTAACCCAATCCTAAGAACTTGATTCAAGCTAATCCATATGCCCAAAAAATTATGCAATGTCAATTAATTGAGTTACAATTCTATTTCATAATACTTAATTCTCAATTAAGTTTAGACTTATGAAAGTTTTGATCATTGCATATTTCTTTTTAATTACATATTAATTACAATCTTTCAGTTCTTAAAACACATTTTTAGATCTGAGTTTTTGTAATTAATCACATGTAATCAGATTTAATTCATGTTTAAGTCATTATGTTTTATGTTCATGCATCACATATACATAACAGCATGAATTAATACAAACAACATACATCTTATGTATTTGTTTTTTCATTTTTATTTTCAGATCTGATTTGTTCATTAAAATCAGAGATCATATGAATCATAAACTTTATTTAGATCTAATCTAAACAATATTATGATTTCAGATTTATTCATGTTACTAATCCTAACACAAACATGCATTATATGCATCCAAAATTTCAGATCTACTTTATCATGTATAATCAGCAATTAAATCAATCATAAAAAGCACTTTAGATCTAATCTAAACATGTTAATGATTTCAGATTTAATTGCAAGAATTAAAACATAAAAGTTTAAACATAAATCTGGCTCTGATACCACTGAAAGTTATTCCTAGGTTCTTTGGTGTTTAGCATGCTGAATTTTTTTTTTTTAGAAAACCAGGGCTGAACCTGATCGGGTTGCCTACGTACCCCTTCACAAGAGAAATCAAGCCACACGTAGTTCTTTTAAAGTTTCAAAAATACAGCAAAAAAATGAATCAAACAATTTAATTCATGCATGCTTACAAGATCAAATCTAGAAATCAGCACATTAAGAACATCCTGAAGGATCTTCTTCCGCAACAGTGCTAGCAGCTGCAGAACACTTGAAAGCTGAAATCTGCCCGCCTGGATTCAATCAACTCTTGATCAATCGTCTTGAAGCAGATAGAGATGAGGTTTGTAAGAAAAGTAAAGGACTCAGATCTGATCTTGAATCTTCTAGATATTCATCCTGAAAATCCTATCTAAAATGGAGAAGAAGAGGAGGAGGAGGCGGGTGAGGAAGAAGGCTGCAATAGATGTGCTTTCGGTGCCCATGTTTGACCCCTTTTAATGGCCTCCGAATTTTCATTCAAAATTCGAAATTTATTTTCAGAAAACCTCCTTTAGTTGGCACATGCAAAGGAATAGGAACAATCCAAATCAGATCTCAACCAAATCTGATTTAAATTCAAATTTTAAACACATGTGCAAGAGGGGAGGAATTTGAAATCCATGCAGCAGAATTTTCCTACCTCTTGTCGCATGTATTTCATTTAAATTTCGAATTTAAATGATTCAGAGGTTCACACGCCAGCTAGGGAAGTTATTTGATGTATGAAATCATTTAACATATTGCTTAATGTTTGAATTCAAATTCAAACAACAAATAATGTCGCCATGTGTCAAGCAATGGGTCCATGCGCCATGCAATAATTTTGGTTTATTTAAAATTCATGAAATCCAATTCCATGTCACCACTAATTGCCACATCATCTGAGCCTAATCCTCTTGGGTTGCACCTAATCAAATTTGGTCAAACCCGAATTAAAACAAAGCAATTTGGTTGAACCCAATCTAATCAGGTCAGACCCTGATTGAGCTCAAATTGAATCCAATTCAATTTTTGGCTCATCCAAACTCAATCAAATTGAATTAATTTCTTTGTGTTGGACCTAATCCAATTAGGTCAATCCCCAATCAAGAACAAATTAATTTAAAATTAATTTGATCAGCTTAAGTCCTTTGTGGTTCTGACCTAATCCAATTAGGTCAAAACCCTGATTGAGCCCAAACTTGAATCCAATTCAATTTGGCTCATCCTTAGCACAATTACTCAATCAAATTAAGTTTATTAGTAATTTAATTACTAATTAATCCTTCAATAATTACTTTAATTATTTTATAAGATAATTTACCAATCAAATTGACCAAATTATACCTGAATGATTCTTAATCATTCATCAGCTTTCTGGATCAATCAGGAATCTTCTATGCGTGTGACCTCATAGGTTCGAACCTAAGCCGGTAGTATAGGAACAATTTCCTACACTAATCGATGTGACCATCTAGCAATAGTACCCAATGTCCGGATAGGCCGAATATATGCGAAGCAAATATTCTGGAACCCTGAACTATGGTTACTGTATAATTCAATCCCTTTGACTCCTAATGCCAGGATGACTTAGAGCTCACTGTCAACCCTATAATTAGTACATCCATTATATGATTAACTTTAGATATCCCGTGACTCCTCACTGGGATTATCCTGGCCAAGGTTTTGCTAAATTAATCACAAAACATTATCTTCTGTTTTCAGGAGGGGTCAATTCCATCTTGACTCACAACTGACTACGCAAGTACTTGACTGCACCTAGTGACCTTCTGTCACTGAATTAGAAATTCAGGTAGTCCGGTACCAAAGTACAGTGAGTTGCTTGCTAGTCACAGGTTGCGGTCTCAGGTCAGAGGGCCAAACTTATACCCATATCCACTCGGAACATCTCTCGACAGTAGAGCGTTTCAGAATTGGTCACATTCAGTGAAATGTACTCCTACACTTCACCTGTGTGGTATATCAGTGTCTCCACACTCCTTGGTTAAGAGGACAACCAACGTATATGTCACACAACGACCTAATCTCGATAATGCTGTCGTCCTAGTAACAACATATCATTTGGTCGCAAACAAGTTTAAGGACTCAAAGATAAATCCTCCTTTATCATAACGTAAGTCCTAAGGACTTCATCATATAAGAGTTCATTTGAAGATGAAATAATGAATAATGCCAAATAACACTTTATTAATTTGTCAATTTATTTACAAAATTCAATCATCAATATGCTGACGATTGACATTTAGGATACAAATCCCAACAATAATATCAAAAAAAAAATTAAAAATTAGTAAGAGAGAAAAAGAAGATAAGAAAAGTAACAACAATAGAAAATATTTTTATTTTAGATATATATATATTTTCTTTAAAGTTTTTTTTTATGAAAAGAAAAACAATTATGCTAGCAATCCTCGGCAATGACGCCAAAAATTGATCGGTTCTTTCAATTTCAAAAATAAATCTGAGGATGATAGTGGTATTTTGATGATTAACACAACCATTGAAGGAATATCTAATTGAATATTACATGGTAATATGATACATCATTGATAAATGACACACCCTCGATACATTTACGATACATTAAGAATATATGGTCAAAACCACTCTCAAGAATTGATAACGAGATATAATTTGTAATAGAGAATGGTAGAAAGCTCAAGAATCCATTTTGGCAAAGTTTCACGTTAAAAATACTTAAAAGGGCAATTTGGCAATTTCTACTATTAAGGGTATGAAACTCTATTGTGCCATGCATCGTAATTTGCTTGGAATATGATATTGTTGTTTCAATGTGCATAACTAACTTTCAAAGTGCAGAAAAATATGGTTAGAGTCGACCCCAATTAGTTTGGAGTCGACCCCGATACATTTGGCACGCCTTGGAACGAAGTGGCACGCCTTTGGAACACTTGGCACAGAGTAGGAGTCGACCCTAGAAGAGACGGAGTCGACCCTGGCACGTTTTAGAAATATTCTGGCACATTCTAGCACTTATGGGATGGATTAACAGTACTTGGGTCAACCCAAGTGAAAGTTGAGTCGACCCCATCTTCAAGCCTCAAGAAAACAGTTCTCTGAAATCCCTGAGAGGGTCGACCCAAATGGAACTTGAGTCGACCCAACCTTGAGTCAACCCCAACTGAACATGAGTCGACCCAAAGGCTATGTCATTCAAAAATCGGTTCTCTGGAATCCCTGAGAGGGTCGACCCAAGTGGAATTTGAGTCGACCCAACTGAACCTTGAGTCGACCCAAAAAGAGTTGAGTCGACCCAAGTGAAGGAAGGCTGAAATACAAGGTTCTATGTTTCCTGAGAGGGTCGACCCCAATGTTGCATGAGTTGACCCAAGTGAAAGTTGGGTCGACCCCAGTGAAAGTTGAGTCGACCCCAAGTCTGATAAATAGTGGTTTGAGTCGACCCCAGGAAAGATTGGGTTGACCCAAGCACGGGCAGAAGCATAACGGCTAGTTCTGCAGAAGTATTTTTTGTCCTCCCAACAGCAAGTAACGGCTAGTTTTTGAAATCTGACCAATGGGGGGTGTCCAATGGATGAGGAAAACTATTTAAAGGGATACTATTCATCAGAGAAAATATCCTTTTGCAAAATATCAAAGCTTACACAAGAAAGACAAGTGCCCTAATCTTCTTCATCCAAGTGCTTCACTCAAGAGTCAAAAGGAGGTGGTAAAGCAGATTCTAAGCAACATTAAGAGCTCCATCAACCCTTGAAGAGTGAAGCATTCTTGACAAAGAAGAGAGAAGTCTCATCAAGCGATAACTATATTCTAAACTCTTTTTTGTAGCTTATAATTGTTATAGTTGCTCATCTAGGAGTTTCAACTTTCTTCTCCTTTTAATCACATTATAAAGGTTTGTTGGTGAGCCCGTAAAACCAACGGTGTAGGTTTGTTGGTGAGCCCGTAAAACCAATTGTAAAAGTTCGTTGGTGAGCCCGTAAAACCAATATAGGTTTTTGGTGATCCCGAAAAATCAAAGTGTAAAGGTTTCTGGATTGTGAGCCCGAAAAACAATCCAACTGTAATTCGTGGGATTATAGTGAATTTCCAAGGGGTCGCTTGGGAAGTGGACGTAGGTGCTTAGGAGAGCACCGAACCACTATACTTCTTGTGTGTTTGTATTGCGTATTAGTTTAATTTCACTCACTCATCAATTGACTAAAGTAAGATAGCAAAAATTTAGAAAAACCAATTCACCCCTCCCTCTTGGCTTGTCACCTTGGGCAACAAGTGGTATCAGAGCAAGGTGCTCACATAGTATTTTATTGATCTTACAATCAAGAAACAAAGATCATGACAATCCAAGTAGGATGTTCTATGAGTGAGGGTCAATCCACAAATAGACCTCCTCTATTTAATGGCACTAATTACACATACTGAAAAGCTAGGATGAGGATATTCATTCAAGCTCTGGACTATGAATTGTGGTATATTATAACTAGAGGACCTCACACACCCACAATTAGTATAGAGGGCACAATCATTCCCAAACCAGAAATGGATTGGAATGAGAGTGATAGAAGACTAGCACAACTAAATGCTAAAGCAATTAATATGCTTTACTGTTCACTAGATGTAAGTGAATTTAATAGAATATCTACATGCATCTCCGCAAAAGAAATTTGGGATAAACTGGAGGTCACACATGAAGGAACTAATCAAGTTAAGGAGTCAAAAATAAACATATTAGTACATAAGTATGAATTGTTTAAAATGGAATCCACTGAGTCCATAACTGAAATGTTTACTTGTTTCACGAAAATCATAAATGAGCTAAAGGGTTTAGGAAAGTCTTATACTAACTCTGAATTGGTCCGAAAAATTCTCAGATCTCTACCAAGAGTTTGGAAGGCCAAGGTAACAGCAATTCAGGAAGCAAAGGACCTCAATACACTGCAATTGGAGGAACTTCTAGGATCACTCATGATCCATGAGTTGACCATGAGGCAAAATTCAGAAGATGAGGTCAAGAGAAGAAAGACCATTGCATTAAAGACTACCACTCCAAAACACGAAACTGAATCGGAGGAATCTGATGATGAGGAGGAATTTGATGAAGAAGGAATGGCTATGCTTGGAAGAAAATTCAGAAAATTTATGAGAGGAAAGAAGAAATTTCATAAAAAGAAGCCCTTCTTCAAAGGTAGCTCAAGCAAAGAAAAGGGTAAGGACAAAGAAAAGGAAAAGGAAACACCAATTTATTATGAGTGTAACAAGCCCGGGCATTTCAAGATAGATTGTCCGGAATTGAAGTGGATGGCAAGAAAACTTAAGAAGAAGAACTTCATGGCTGAATGGAGTGAAAGTGAGGCGTCAAGTTCGAAAGAGAAAGATCAACAAGAGACGGCCCAAATCTGCCATATGGCTAATGACGATGAGGTAGATTCTGAACTTGAATGTGATTTTACTGTTGAAGAATTACATGATGCATTTTTAGAACTCATGGAGGAACACAAAAAACTAATCAATAAAAATAAAGTTCTAAAAGATGAAAATCAGTCTCTTATCAAAGATAAGCTGAAACTATCTAATAACTATGAAACATTAAGTAGGAGATTCACAAATGAAATCGAGAATATAATTGCTGAAAATGTCAAGTTAAAAGAAGATGCTGAAAAATACAAATCCTTAGTAGATAAGTTTACACTTAGCTCAACCAAATTAAGTATGATTCTTGATAGTCAAAAAGCCGTATATGATAAAGCTGGATTAGGATATAAAACAAATAGGAAACAAAAATACTTAAAGAACATATTTGTGAAAGCCAAAAATGAAAATATAACTTGTCATTGCTGCAATAAATTAGGACATAAAGCATATGAATGTAACTATAGAAAGTCTAGCAACAACAAATTGAGTAATAATCATAAGCTTAAATTCAAGAAAGTATGGGTTCCAAAAGGAACATCAAGTACTAACCCTAAAGGATCCAACATAGTTTGGGTACCTAAATCTTATTCTTGATCTTGATTGCAGGGGTGTCTTGCAGCTAATAAGATGGATAAACGATGGTATCTAGATAGTGGCAGTTCAAGACATATGACAGGTGACGTAGAACAATTTGTCATCTTGGAATCTAAGAAGGGTGGAGTAGTAACCTATGGAGACAATGGAAAAGGGTATATCATTGAAAAAGGGTAAAATTTTTATTACTCCATCTACCTTTATAGAAAATGTCTTATTAGTTAATGGTTTGAAACATAACCTACTTAGCATAAGTCAATTTTGTGATAAAGGTTTTAAAGTTGAAGCCTCAGTATGCATAATCACAAATTCTAAAGATAATAGCATTGTACTTATAGGACAAAGGCAAAGAAATATTTACATGGTAGATCTTCATGAATTAGGTAAGAAAAATGGATTATGTTTAATTATTAATGAGGAAAAGAAAAATGAAACAAGTTGGCTTTAGCATCGTAGACTATGACATGCGAGTATGGACTTAATATCAAAACTAGTCAAAAAGGAATTAATAAAAGATATGCCAAAATTGACCTTTGAAAAAGACAAAATCTGTGGACCATGCTCATTAGGAAAGCAAACAAAATCATCCTTCAAAGCAAAGAATATAGTATCGACTACTAAGCCCTTTGAACTCATACATATGGATCTATTTGGACCCACTAGAACCGCGAGTCTAGGAGGGAAGAAATATGGACTAGTTATAGTAGATGATTTTTCAAGGTATACATGGGTTTCATTTCTTACACATAAGAATGAAGCATTTTCAGCATTCTTTAAATATTATAAAAATATCATAAATAAAAAGAAGCTTACCTTAATAACAATTCGAAGTGATCATGGAACTGAATTTGAAAATCAACAGTTTGAAGAATTTTATAATGAAAATGGTATCTCACATCAATTTTCAGCACCTAGAACGCTACAATAAAATAGGATTGTTGAAAGAAAAAATAGGAACTTGGCAGAAATGGCACGCACAATGTTGTGCGAGTCAAATCTTCCAAAGTACTTTTGGGCTGAAGCTATAAGTACCGCTTGCCATATTTTAAATCGGGTTTTAATACGACCAATAACCAAGAAAATTCCTTATGAACTTTGGAAGAATAAAAAACCAACTGCTAAATATCTTAGAGTATTTGGATGTAGATGTTTCATTTTAAACAATGGCAAGGAGAATCTAAGTAAATTTGATGCCAAGTCAGATGAAGGTATCTTCTTAGGATACTCTATATCTAGCAGGGCATACAAAGTGCTCAATAAAAGAACTCTTGTTGTTGTAGAGTCAGTTAATATCATTTTTGATGAGTCTGATAGTGATTCTCCTAGGAGAGAAAATATTCTTGATGATGATGCAGGAATTATTGACTTTGAAAAATTGAATCTTGATGACGTGCCAAATCAAGATAAAGAAAATGATTGCATGCTACCACAATCTCAAGACTTGCCAAAGGAATGGAGGTATGCACATGGACACCCCAAAGACTTAATTATTGGGGATCCATCTCAAGGGGTAAGAACTCGATCTTCTCTTAGAAATTTAAATGATTATCTTGCTTTTGTTTCACAATTAGAACCTAAGACTTATGAAGAAGCTGAAAAAGACACCAATTGGATAAATGCTATGCAAGAAGAATTAAATCAATTCAAAAGAAGTAATGTATGGACATTAACTGAGAGACCAAAACATAACTCTGTAATTGGAACAAAATAGATCTTTAAAAATAAATTAGATAAAAATGGGGTAGTTATAAGAAATAAAGCTAGACTTGTGGCTAAGGGATACAATCAAGAAGAAGGGATAGATTTTGAGAAAACATTTGCTCCCGTGGCCAGATTAGAAGCTATTAGATTACTTCTAGCTTTTGCATGTTTCATGGATTTCAAATTGTATCAAATGGATGTAAAAAGTGCCTTCTTAAACAGTTTTATAGAGGAAGAAGTATATGTAAAACAACCTCCTGGTTTTGAGAATCATGAATTGCCAAATCATGTGTTTAAATTACATAAGGCATTATATGGATTAAAACAAGCACCTAGAGCTTAGTATGATCGACTAAGCAAATTTCTACTGAATAATGATTTCAGTAGAGAAAATGTAGATAAAACACTTTTTCTCAAAAGGAAAGACAAAAATCTGCTAGTGGTACAAATATATGTATATGACATAATCTTTGGTGCCAGAAATGATAATTTTTGCAAAGAGTTTGCTAATTTAATGCAAGGAGAATTCGAGATGAGTATGATGGAAGAACTAAACTTCTTTCTCGGATTACAAATCAAGCAAACTAAGAAAGGTATCTTCATTCATCAAACTAAATACAGAAAGGAAATATTAAAGAAGTTTGGGAATGAAAATCACAAGGGAATAGGCACCCTAATGAATCCCACTAATAAACTAGACAAAGATGAAAAAGGGAAAAGTATAGATATGAAGCTTTATAGAGGCTTAATTGGATCCTTGCTTTATCTTACTGCTAGTAGGCCAGACATAGTGTTTAGTGTGGGAATTTATGCCAGATACCAATTAGATCCTAAGGAGTCACATCTAAGTGCTGTTAAAAGAATCCTTAGATATTTGAAAGGAACTACAAACATAGGATTATGGTACTCAAGAGACTCCTGTCTAGATTTGCTTGCATACTCTGATGCAGATTTTGCTGGTTGCAAATTAGATAGGAAAAGCACTAGTGGAACATGTTAATTTTTAGGAAATAACTTAGTATCTTGGTTTAGCAAAAAACAGAATTCAGTAGCATTGTCAACAGCTGAAGCCGAATATATAGCTGCTGGCAGTTGCTGTGCTCAAGTACTTTGGCTCAAGCAACAACTAGAGGACTATGGAATTAAACTAGATAACATTCCTATTAAGTGTGATAACACTAGTGCTATTAACCTTACCAAGAATCCAGTTCAGCACTCTAAAGCCAAACATATTGAAATAAGATATCATTTCATTAGAGATCATGTACAAAATGGGAACATATGTATTGAGCATATTTGTACTGAAAAACAATTAGCTGACATATTCACAAAACCTTTGAGTGAAGATAGATTCTGTATGCTTAGGAGGGAATTAGGCATATGTGATCCTTTTGATTAAGGAGATATAAAAAGGAGTAAGTTGTCTCATGATACTCTCCTCCCATTTCAAAAAACCCATGAAATATTAGTCAAACTAGTTATCTATAGATTCTTTACTAATGTATCATTGTCCCAGTAAGAATTTGTTAGGTTTGGAGGAAAGGAAGAATTTTTTTTTAAAAAAAAGGGAGAAAAGGAAGAGAAAGAAAAATTTCTGAACTAGGGTCGACCCAAGCCAGAATGGGGTCGACCCAACGTTGAGTCGATCCAAGAAAAATCTGGAGTCGACCCAACGACGGGACCCCACTTTTAAAAGAGGACCCGTGAGCATTCTAGGGCACTGTTTCATCTTCCAAAAACCCTATTTTCCACTCTAAAAACTCTCCCAATCATCTCCAAACAGTAGAAGGAAGCTTCCCCAGGACGTTAGATCAAGATCTTGAAGGAATGGTGATCGGTTCTTTCAATTTTGAAAATAAACCATGCAATAGCACGTACCCTGTAGGATAGTGATTACGGGTGTCGGTCCATAGGGATTGTAGAATAAGTTATTTTTCTTTTAAAAATAAATCAAGAAGAAGAATTTGCTAACTTAATTTAACTAAATTAAACTATGAGTGCGAATTAGAATTTATCAGAATAAATGGATCTAGGATTTGGAGTCCACCACATAGCATTGTATCAGGGTTTGTGTTCTTTATTTTTTTATCTTTTGGAGGGGCATGCAATATTGGCTACAAGCCTTTTAAAATAAAAGCATAAATAGTGTTAGGAAGATCCATCTTCGGTGTAGCATGAAGTGTCTGTTGGATTGCCCCACAGCGGCGCGACGTTCGCGGCGGAATCCGCATGCCGGGCCCGGTGCATCGCATACGCCGGAACAGGATCGGGTAGATTTCAAAATTTTTCTGAATCAAAGTGATTCAGAACCCTTTTGAATTAAGATGGGGACTAAACTAAGATCTAATAATTAATTATGAATTGTTAAACTACCAGAAAATTAGAAATATAAAAGTTCAAATAAAGATCTCATCTTCACCTTTGTGCGGGTAGAAGAACACCGCAACCGATGATCGTGGTTTGGTTCCTTGTAGCCGCACAAACGTCCGGCCTCTACAAGTATCCACACGAGGTTGCTGAAGATCAGAGATGGGGCTTCACCGGGGTGCTAGCTCCTTGCAAAAGCCTCTCTTGGATGTCGAAGAAGAAGGAAGAAGAAATCACAAGGATCCCATCTTGTGCAGCCTTCAAAAGGAAGAAGAAAATCCTTCACTGTTTTGATTCTTTTCTCTCCCTTTTTGCTGATTTAAAAATCCCCAAAAACATAGCCTTGCTGCCTCACGCCTGGGAGAAGAGCTCTAATTTTTCTTGGGGCGTGGGGCTCCCTTTTTATGGGGTTCAAAACCCTATGCGCCAGGAAACCTAGGGCTAAGCCTAATTGGATTAGGGCTTGACCATATTAGGGCATCCAAAACCTTACTTAATGAGGATTAGGGCAACACAAGAGGAGGGGCTCACGCCCTTCCCCTTTTTCTCCTCCTTGGTGCGGCATGAAGAGAGGGGCCGGCGCCCCTCTTATGGAAGAGTGTCAAAGGGCTCCTAACTTGTAGGAGCCCTAGATGCTATTTAAGAGGAGGCCTTGGGGGCTGACCTAATTTGAGTGAATCCCTCTTCTCCTCAGCCGTGGCCTCCTCCTTCTTCTCCTTGGTTTTCAGCCGCAAGCAAGGGAAGCAAAAGACAAGGTGTTGGTGGTCCCCTTCTTCCTCCTCCTTGGTTCCAATGCAGGAAAAAGGAAGTGGGCTGCAGGGGCTTCGTTCCTCTTCTTTTCTTCATCCTTCTTCTTCCTCCTCTCAAGCATATTCAAGAGTTGAAAGAAAGAGAGGAGATCAGCCATCAAAAGTGATCTCTGCAAGGGAGCTAGCACCCCGAGGAGATAGAAAGCTTGGATCGGTTCTCTGCTTCGTGTGGATATCCGTAGAGGCCGGGCACTTGAACGGCTTCAAGCGAACCTCCATCCTAAACCACGAACTTCAGTTTGCGGTGATCATCTACCCGCACAAGGTGAAGATCTGATCTTCTAAAGGTTTTAAAAGTTTTTAATCCTTATCTATCTACGAACGGTTCATGAAACAACGTTCATGCGATGAATGTCGATCCCGCACATGCCTCTTCCGCTGCCATCTGATTTTTTTTTTGAAATATCAGCGGCATGATCGGGGTTTTCTAACATATACGTGGATGATATACTCCTAATTAGGAATGATATTCCCATGCTCACATCGGTCAAGTTATGGCTGTCTAAGAAGTTTTCCATGAAAGACCTAGGTGAAGCATCTTATATTTTGAGAATTAAGGTCTATAGAGATAGATCTAAGAGGATGCTTGGCCTATCACAGAAAATGTACATAGAGGAAGTGCTGAAGAGGTTCAGCATGGAAAACTCTAAAAGGGGATTGTTACCCCTAAGGCATTGGATAAATCTCTCCAAGAAGATGTGTCCCAAAACATCTGAAGAGATTCAGCGCATGAGTAGGATCCCTTATGCATCGGCAATAGAGAGCCTCATGTACGCCATGCTATGTACTCGACCTGATATAGCACATGCTGTGAGTGTCATGAGCAGATATCAATCGAATCTAGACGAGGAGCACTGGATAGCTGTGAAAAATATCCTTAAGTACTTGAGAAGGACTAAGGATATATTTTTGGTCTTTGGGGGAGGCATAGAGTTAAAGGTAGAAGGATATACTGATTCAGACTTTATAACTGACCCTGATGATAGAAAGTCTACATTAGGATATGTATTCTTATGCAATAAAGGATCGGTAAATTGGAGGAGTTCCAGGCAACCGATTATTGCAGATTCTACCATGGAAGCAGAGTACATTGCTGCATCGGATGCTGCGAAGGAAGCGTTCAGGTACAAGAAGTTTGTCAAAGAGCTAGAAGTGTCATCAGATGCCATAACCCTTTTCTGCGACAACAACGGTGCCATAGCACTGGCTAAGGAGCCGAGGTCTCACCAGAAGTTCAAGCACATAAAGCGGCGATTTCATCTAATTCGCGACTACCTCGAAAAGAAGTATGTAGAGGTACAGAGAGTAGACTCCACTGATAACATGGCGGACCCATTCACTAAGCAGCTGAGTCAGAAGAAATTAGAAGTCCATCTTGAAAAAATGGGACTTAAATACATGTCTGATTGGCTTTAGTGCAAGTGGAAGATTGTTAGAAGTATGCCCTAGAAGCCAACGTGGCTGACGCATATTTGTAATCTGGGGCACAAATTTGTAATTTGACTCTTATTAATAAATAAGATTGGGCAATTTATTTTTCATTCATGTTTTGTATGTGTCCATGAATCGTCCAAGAAATTAATAGATGATGACACATATTCTCAAAGGAGTTGAGAATTTGAGGCATGTGTCCTTAAGGATTAATTTCTAAACGCTCCTGATCGATGGATCCATCACGAGGGACGGTGATCGATCCGTTGAGATTAGTGCACAGATCACTTAGTCAGATGGACGAGTCTCGAGTCCACGGTGTAGAGACACTGGAGTGTTATGCAAGTACTTGTTAGAGAACAAAGTACTAAGCGTGACCAAAGATACTAGTCACATGGATGTCTATCACTCGTTAGTGACTACTTATGTTGCAGTTGTATGACTGGTCCTTTGACCTGCGATGCCTTAGCTATTCGTTGTGAGGTTGCTGTAGTTTGACGAGCATGTGAACTTGGGCCCTAGCCATTTGGATCCTTGTAGTGTGGATTGGCTACAGTAGGTTCATTTTGGAATAGGGTTGTATCTAGATGGGATCTATCGATCTTGATAGATTAGGAGTGATCCTATGTGATTTATGAGACTGAGTTTGATAAATTTCTGACCAGATATTTTGAAAAAAGAGTTTTCCATATCTCGAACTGGAAGTCGTATAATTTGACATATGATGGACGATGGGGTTTGACGAGATATCCATAACCTCCGTCACGTCGGGATCCATGATAGAGGAACTGTATCATACGCTAACTGCACCTAGAGGTTCAGACATTCCATTCTGCTGGGTTGCCACCATATACTGCTAGGTGTCACTAGTGGATTGTGAGACTCGAAGGCATTCACTTGGTGATCAGTGAACCCTAAGAGTAGAACTGAAATCGTTTCAGTCCACTGAAAGGAGTTTCAGTGATATTGAGATGGAGATCTCAATATGTCTCACTACCAGTCAAAATAGAACCTACGGGATCACACACATAGAAGATTTAATTAGTCAGACTATCATAATTATGATTTGGAATCACAATAGAAATCGATCATCAATATAATTGGTGATTGAATTAATCTACTAAATGTTAGTAAGTTAATGGAAGAAGAATTAAGTGGAATTGATTGCAATTGGATTACAATTGGGCTGATTTAATAAGCCAAATCAAATTGGGTTCGACCCAAATTGATTTGGGTTCATGATTGAGTCAATTTGATTAAACCAAGGTTTGTGCGGATTTTAAATACCACATGTCATCGTAGGATGAATATGACTTAAGTCATATTCACACTATGCGGATTTGAAAGACCACATGTCGTCGTAGGATGAATATGACTTAAGTCATGTTCACACTATGCGGACTTTAAAGTCCACATGGCGTCGTAGGATGCATGCTCCCAAATCAATTAATTCTTCTAATGAGATTAGGAATCCTAATGTGATTAGGAAATTAATCAGTTGATTAAGTGGGCACATGTCATGCATCTCTGAGCACAAGAATTGGACACTTGGCATTAATCCAAGGGTGGGTTATAGTCCCATACTCCTAATAAAATTAGGAGAGGCCCTAAACCCAATCTATAAAAGGGTAGCAATGGAGACATTATGAATCAATTCTCTCCTCTTCCTCTCCATGCCTCCTCTTCTTTCTTCCTCCTTCTCCACGGCAGCAAGGGGTCTTCATCCTCCTCTTCTTCCACGGTAGCAAGGCAAGGAAGATCCACGTGCAAGGTTCCTCCTTCCTCTTCCTCCATCGCGAGCAAGGTTGAAGAAGAAAGGTTCTTCGTCAAAGAGGTAAGTTGCAGATTCTTATTACAACTTATGATAGTCATGAGAGGTCTTTGCAAGGAGCTAGCACTCTGATAAGACCTATTCTCAGATGATTAGATCCTCGTGTGGATACTTGTAGAGGCCGAACAATTGTGCGGCTCAAACAGAAATCTAGAATAGATCATCAGGCTGCGATATTCTACACCTGCAGAATTTTTGAAGATGAGATCTTCAAATCTAATAACTTCTGATTTTGTTTCAGTTTTATAAATCTTAATCAACCATCCTCAGATCCTAATCTTACATTCCTAATGAGTTCAAAGATCTTTTGGATTTGGATTTATTAAGAAAATTTTTAAAATCCCTAGCTTCCGCTGCCCATTATGACATGCTAGAACCCTACATAAAGCCAATCGCCCTTATATTTCATCCCCATACAATCGAGATGGCGATCGAACTGCTGTTGTGGTAGAGCTTTAGTGAACGGGTCTGCTAAGTTGTTCTTTGTGTCTACTCATTCAATGACTATGTCTTGTCTCTCGACGATCTCTCGAACGAGGTGGAAGCGTCTTAGAATGTGCTTGGATTTGTGATGAGACCTTGGTTCCTTTGCTTGAGCAACAGCTCCAGTGTTGTCACAATAAACTGGAACTGGTCTAGTAATCTCAGGAACTACTCCCAACTCAGAGATGAACTTCTTCATCCAGACAGCTTCCTTAACGGCTTCACTTACAGCGATGTATTCTGCCTCAGTAGTTGAGTCAGCTACAGTTTGTTGCTTGGAACTCTTCTAGCTCACTGCACCACCATTTAGGATAAAGACATACCGTGAAGTGGACTTGCTATCATCTGGGTCTGATTGAAAACTTGAATTAGAAAATCCTTCTAGTTTCAACTCAGATCCTCCATAAACTAGAAAAATATCTTTAGTCCTTCTTAAGTACTTAAGAATATTTTTCACAGCTATCCAATGATTCTCTCCTGGATCAGCCTGGAATCTGCTTGTTATGCCTAAGGCATAAGCAACATCAGGCCTAGTACATAGCATAGCATACATAATTGATCCTACTACCGAAGCATAGGGAATAGAATTCATTCTATTCCTCTCTTCAGATGTCTTAGGAGACATCTTCTTAGAGAGACGTATGCCATGACTCATGGGTAAGTAACCTCTTTTACTTCCTTCCATGCTGAATCTTTTCAGCACACGATCTATGTACTTAGACTGGGACAAGCCTAGCATCCTTTTAGATCTATCCCTATAGATCTTTATACCAAGTATATAGGATGCTTCTCCCAAGTCTTTCATGGAAAAACTTTTTGATAGCCAAGTCTTGACCGATTGTAACATTGGAATATCATTTCCAATGATTAGTATGTCATCTACATACAATATTAAGAAGACAACGGCACTCCCACTAGTCTTCTTGTACACACATGGTTCATCCACATTTTTGATAAAACCAAACTCTTTGACTGTTGTATCAAAACGGATGTTCCAACTCCTCGATGCTTGCTTTAATCCATAAATGGATCTCTTAAGCTTGCATACTTGATTTGCTCTCCTACTTGAGACAAATCCTTCTGGCTGTGTCATGTAAATCTCTTCCTCAAAATAACCATTAAGGAAGGCAGTTTTGACATCCATCTGCCAAATTTCATAATCATAGTATGCAGCTATTGCAAGCAAAATCCGAATAGATTTAAGCATGGCAACTGGTGAAAAAGTTTCATCATAGTCAATTTCTTGCTTTTGCCTGAAACCTTTTGCCACCAATCTAGCCTTGTAGGTTTCTACTTGGCCATATGCTCCAATCTTCTTCTTATAGACCCATTTGCAACCTATAGGGTTTACACCTTCTGGTGCATCAACCAAAGTCCATACTTGGTTGGTATACATAGAGTCTATTTCGGATTTCATAGCTTCTAACCATTTGTTAGAGTCATTACTCATGATAGCTTCCGAATAGGTCAGAGGATCATTATTTTGAACAATGTGGGCTTCATCATTCTCAATGATAAACTCATACCTCTCAGGTGCATTTCGCACTCTATCTGACCTTTGGAGAGGAGATGTGTGTTGTGGTTGTACTTTATCAATGGGTACATCTGGTTGAGGAATATCTTGTGTTTCCATTTGTAGGTCTTGAACTTCTTCAAGTTCTATTTTTCTATCCTTGCCCTTTTCTAAGATAAACTCTTTTTCTAAGAAAATGGCATGCCTACCTACAAAAACTTTTTGTTCGGTAGGATGATAGAAGATGTATCCTATACTATCTTTAGGATAACCTACAAAAATACATTTATCTGATCTAGCACTTAGCTTATGTTCAAAATTTCTTTTGACACTTTTTGTTCGGTAGGATGATAGAAGATGTATCCTATACTATCTTTAGGATAACCTACAAAAATACATTTATCTGATCTAGCACTTAGCTTATGTCCAAAATTTCTTTTGACATAAGCTTTACAGCCCCATATCTTAAGATACTTAAGATTAGGCTTCTTTTCTCTCCATATCTCATATGGAGTACTAGATACAGATTTTGATGGTACCCTATTTAATATAAATGCAGCAGTTTCTAGGGCAAAACCCCAGAAGAAAATAGAAAGATCTATAAAGCACATTATGGATCGTACCATATCTAATAGAGTACGATTCCTCCTTTCAGCTATACTATTTAATTATGGCATATACGGAGGTGTCCATTCAGAGAGAATGCCCTTTTCTTTAAGATGATTTAAAAACTCACTAGAAAGGTATTCACCTCCTCCATCAGATCGAAGGATTTTAATACATTTTTCAGTTTGTTTTTCAACCATACTTTGATACTCTTTTAAATTTATCAAAGGCTTCGGATTTATGTTTCATAAGATACACATATCCGAACCTTGATAAATCATCAGTAAATGTGATGAAATAAAAGTATCCACCTCTAGCGGGAGTTGTCATAGGACCACATACATCTGTATGCACAAGTCCTAATAACTCTCTTGCCCTTTCTCAATGTCCAATGAATGGAGACTTAGTCATTTTACCCATAAGACAAGATTCACAAGTTCCTAATGATTCATAATCATAAGGATCAAAGAACTCTTCTTTGTACAACTTGTTGATTCTTGATTCGCTTATGTGACCAAGTCGGCAATGCTAAAGAAGGGTGTTATTTACTTCTTCTCTCTTTCTTTTATTGCTTTTATCAATTTGAAAGACATTGTCATTAAGTAATAGAACAAGAAGACCATTTTCCATAATGCCATTGCAATAGACTTTATTAGAAAAAGAAATTAAGCAACCATTGCTCTTTATATTAATTTCATATCCTTTCTTTAACAACAAAGGAACGAAAATTACATTTCTAATAATTTTGGGCATATAATAACAATCTTCTAATTCCAAGAGCTCTTCCGAAGGCAACTCCAAATGGTAGGTTCCAACAGCTTCAGCCTGGATGGACTCTCCTCTAGCGCCATACAGCTCGAAGTCATCTTTCTTCAAAATTCTAATTTTCTGTAGTCCATTCAAAGATTTGCAAATATGAGAACCACAGCCGGTATCCAATACCCATGAATTTGAATTTGAAGAACTTAATGATAAGTTGGCATGTAACATAAACATACCTTTTGATGCAACTCTTGCATCGGTCTTCATACTTGCAAGAAAACTCTTGCAATTTCTCTTCCAGTGGCCTTCCTTGCCGCAGTGGAAACAGGTACTGGGTTTGGAGTTTTTCTTTCCTTTCTTCTTCTTGATCTTGCTACTATTAGGGTTCAACCTTTTCTTAAAATCCTTATTGCCTGATTTCTTCCTTGAGCCCCTATCAACAAGAAGGATCGGACCCTTTTCCTTTTTGATATGGGTTTCAGCTGTCTTTAACATATTTAACAGCTCAGGCAGTGAGACATTCAGCTTGTTCATGTGAAAATTCACAACAAACTGAGAGAATGACTCAGGTAGTGATTGCAGAATCAAATCCTGACTGAGCTCACTATCCATAGCAAAACCTAATTGACTTAATCTGGTGATCAAGTCTATAACCATAAGACAATGGTTTTGCACGGACGTTCCTTCATTCATTCTAGCATGGAACAATTGCTTAGATATCTCATATGTAGCAGTTCTACTCTGCTCTCCATACAACTCCTTTAAATTAAGAAGTATGGATTGAGTGTCCATGTTCTCATGTTGTCTCTGTAGCTCATTGCTCATGGAGGCAAGAATGATACATTTGACAGTTAAACTATCATTCTTCCACATCTTATGTGTGGCTACCTCCTCTTCTATAGCATCATCCCCTAGATCTCCAAGATCAGGGGTTTCAAGAATATAGAAAATTTTCTCCTGAGTGAGTACAATCTTAAGATTCCTCAACCAGTCTACATAGTTTGGACCGGTCAACTTGTTGGCATCCAAGATGCCTCTTAGTGATAGTAAAGATGCCATTTAATTCAGAATTAATTCTACATAAGCAAAGAACAAAACTATCATAAACAAACCAATCATGATGACATATATACAATTAGACAAGGACTTTATCTAATTGTTACTCCCACTATTTTATCGAATATCATAGCCCTCTTCTATGATAAACGAGAAAATCTAATTTTTCTTAGTAGAGTTGAGATCCTAATTCATCATAAAAGCCTTGTGGTTGCACAACAAACTTTTATGAGTTCAAAGGTAGGAAACTCTTTCCAATTGCATCTCATGCAATTCTCAACTTTATCCTATCCTCTTAAAACACTTATAGCCTTGTGGTTGCACAACAAACTATAATGTTTTAGTTAAGTCAAACGCTTCATTTCCATATAGTCATATTCAAATAATATTGCCCTTGTGGTTGCACAACAAAGCAACATATTAAAATATGCCATCAGAATCTCTATGCACCAAGACAGTATAACATCAGTCCTCATTGCAAGTCTTGTGGTTGCACAACAAACTAGCATGGATCTTGACATAATAATGTCGAGGCATGAAGGAAGAATATCAGTAGTGTTTTATCAACATTAAGCTTATCCATAATAGGCAATCAAACAATTGGTCAGGTAAGCAGGTGGGAGGCTCCCCTTACTCAGAGAGTAAGGTCCTAATTAAGTAATCACCTTTAGTGCTTTCCATAGACACCAATTAGATTAATTGTTCTAGAATGGGTCAGCTCAAAGTTTTTCAATACTATGACTTAATATAATGTTATTGAGGGCTTACTGGTCTCATGCACATTCTATAATTATAACATATTGAACATATGTCTTTGTATATGCTATAATAAATTATATATCTATCTCATAGTATATATAAATCAAAACAACTATCATGCATCATAGCTATCTCATAGCATGTATAAATTATTACCAATTAACTAAATCAATTAACATATCTTCATATGACAATTCATATCATGAAATTTATAACATAATACTATCTCATAGTATATATATATCATGGCTATCTCATAGCATGTACAAATTATTACCAATTGATTGGATCAATTAATATGCTTCAACATATCTTCTTATAAAAAAATTCATATCATGACATTTTATTATATATCATATCATGTATGAATCATATAATTCAACATTCCTCTAAACATATGATATTACTATCTCATAGTAATTTAACAATCATACATCAAGCATAATCATATGATTAAACCAATTAAGGGTGGCTCTAATACCACTGAAAGGATTTTAGCATGCTATAATGGGCAGCGGAAGCTAGGAATTTTAAAAATTTCTTGATAAAGTTCCTTAACATAAAACCCTTATAAGCCAAGATCACCTTAATGGAAGCAATCAAATAATATAATATAAATGCAGAAATAGAAGAATACCTCTAACGCTAATCCAATATGCAAAATTTCCACTAGATGCCCAAGTGTTCACCCTCCAACGTTGATCCACATGAAAACTTGATTTAAGTCTTAAGCTCCAAAGACTTTGATCCTTAATGCAGAATTCTTCTAAAGAACTCTAATGGCTTGCTTTCCTTTCTTTCTATTTTTCTTTAACCTTCTAAAATCACTTCTAATCCTTTTGTCCTAAAGAAGACCACCTTATCTTGGCTTAGGACACACTAGAAGCAATGCTAGAAAGAAAGAAACTAATGTAAGAAAGAAAGAAGAGAGGAGTGGGGTGGAGTTGGAATGATGAAACCCATGGTGTGCTAGCCTATTTATAATAGGTGTAGGGATGCATCTCCAAGGGATGCATCCCATCCACACATCCTCTCATGAAAGGGCATCATCTAAAGGGCCATATCAAATAAGAGGAGGTGCAGATCAAGTGAGGAGGTGTATCAAATGATATGTCCTTTCATGTGGTGCCATATTTTGACCAAGTCAACATCACATGCTAATCACATGTCCATCATGCCTCACCTCTTGATCTTTCATGATGATGATCCAAGGGCTCCAATGCAAGGCGCCATTCACTTGACCTATTATGTCTTCATCCAATGGTGGGATTAAGATCCAATGGTCAATTATGATAGCCATCCTCTAATCCAAACCAATTGGGTTAAACCAACTCTCCATTATATCTTCATCCAACGGTAGATCAAGATCTAACGGTCTAGATTGAATGATTTATTAAATCTAATTCAATTAGACTCAAACCAAGCCAATTAGGTGCCAACTCTTGGCTAACCCATATTAGAACATGATCTAATCAAATTAGATCAATTAAGAATCGGATTCAAATCCAATTCGAATCAAGAGCTAAGGGTTTGCAACACCTGCTAGGATGTCTATCTTGCAAACATGATCTAATCCAATTAGACCCTTAATAAGTTTTCTTGTGTGTAACCCATTGGGTTCCATACTTAGCCAGCAATAGGTGTGAGTGCGAGTTGACCCAACTTGATTAGAACTCTTCTAATCGATTTAAGTCCAAACTGCGCGAATCCGAACTTAACAATTAGAATCCTTTCTAATTGGTGATCGAATCAAACTCTTTAATTCGATCAAACCTATAAGACAAGATTGACGTCTAGCAACGTGTCATGTCTATCCGAAAAATATGAAATTTGGTGGAAATACCAAAAATATCCTTCAGTGGCAAGTTACCATGCAATTCAATCCTTTAAACAAACTGCATCCCGAATATGTATATGAGTATGAATATATGTCAAACTCAATTTCATATTCATATATTTCTCAATCTTCTAATGATAATTCGAATAATAAAACATTAGAAACTCTTTCTAATTTTCATTGTGCTTTGATCAAAGGCTTTCTGAATTATCATATGATTAGAATAAATAGGATGCGATCTTCTCTTACTAGAAGTGATTAATTCCTTGTTGACCTACTCATAACCTTCGTACACAATCCACCATATCCAGAAGACTTCGTACATAACTTATTGTCATGAATGAGTGGAAACCAAAATATGGATTTATGTGCACAAGATACTATGGTGATCTCAGGTCAAAGGATCAGTTGCACAACTCCCATTAAGAGAATCATCTTTTGACATGTAAGTAAGCCTTCATAAGATTTTTCTTTGTAGGTCAATTCAGTGAACTCATTTCTCTAATGAGCACCCACATCTCTGTATTAGTGTCTCCACACAAGTGATTGTGAGATCAATCACCCTCTGCATCGAGCATACATAAGATGTGCCAGTCTTTTCGGTAAACATTGATCTCCGACTCAATGTACCAATGACTGGAAATATTTAAGATTAGGGTTTTAGGATTTTAGGTCTCACTAGTATGATCTCATTATAGCCTCAAAATCGTTGCCTTAATCTAAGGGGTTCATCACAAATATAATCAACAGCATATGATGAAACACAATGCCTTTATTTATATTAAATGTCATGTACATGATTTGGAAAATCAAAAGAAAATCCTTCACAATACATATTGCGATTGGCTTGTAGGGCATCTACTCTTTCATGTAAAGCCAAAGTCACGGCAATCCAAGAAGCAAGGGACTTGAACAAGCTGCCACTCGAGGAGATTCTTGGATCTCTAATGACGCATGAGCTCACAATGAAACAACACAGCGAAGAAAAATCCTCTCATAAGAAAAAGGTAATGGCCCTCAAATCTACTTCTTCTAATAAGGATCTATCTTGCAGTAGCAGCAGCGAAGAAGAAGATAATAAGGGAGATGAAGATGAGGCTCTTCTCGTGCGAAAGTTCAGAAGATTCATCAACCAGAAGAAGTCCTTTCATCAGAAGAGAGATTCCTCAAATTCCTACAACAAGGATAAAGGTAAGGAAAGGGAAAGTGAGGATATCGGATGCTATGAATGCAAGGAGCCGGGATATTTCAGAGTCGATTGTCCCTTGCTGAAGAAGGACAGCAAATACAAGAAAAAGAAAGCTCTTGTCTCCACTTTGACAGACTCCGATCAATCATCATCATCATCGGATGAAGAACAAGAGAAAAAGGCCAATCTTTGCTTTATGGCAAATGAAAATGAGGTAACATCTGAAACTCATTTGGATTTTACTTTTGAAGAATTGTATGATGCCTTTAATGAGCTAATGGATGAGTATAAATCAATAAATCTTAAAAACAAAGATTTGAGGCTAACTAATCAATCCTACAGTCATAAAAATGACAATCTAATTATGGAAAAGGATACCATTGTTAAGGAGAACTTAGAACTTAAAACAAGCAACCAATTGCTAACTCAAAAGAACTGTACCCTAATTAAAAAACAAAGAAAGACTAACTAAAGAAATTTCAGAACTTAAAAATAATAATCAAACTCTAAAAGATAACCTTACTAAAAACAGAAAAACTGAACTTAACAAAAGAACTTGAAAAATATAAACCTATTGTTGAGAAGTTCACTTATAGCTCTGAAAAATTAGAAATGATTCTTAATAATCAAAGAGCTGTGTTTAATAGAGCTGGTTTAGGGTATAAGCCAAAGAATAAGCAAAAATTTCTTAAATTTTTTTTTGTAAAAGCCGAAGAAAGTAAAACTAAAAATATAACTTGTTTCTGTTGTGGAAAAGTAGGACATAAAGCTAATGTGTGTGACCATAGAAAAATAAAAGCTAAAAGAAAAATTAAAAAGGTTTGGATTCCAAAAGAAACCAACAAAGCTAACCTTGAAGGATCCAAGAAAACTTGGGTACCTAAGACTTTATGATTTCCTTGTGTAGGAGTGTCTTGCAGCCAAGCCCAATAAAAACTGTTGGTACTTGGATAGTGGCTGCTCAAGACATATGACGGGTGACAAGGAGCAATTCTTCACCCTAGAACCCAAGAAAGAAAGTGTGGTGACTTTTGGAGATGATAACCAAGGTCACATCATGGGTATTAGTAAGATACAAATCACACCTTCAACCTTTATTGATAATATTCGGTTTGTAGAGTCTTAAGCACAATTTACTTAGCATTAGTCAACTATGTGATAAAGGTTTTGATGTATTGTTTAAGCCATCTATGTGCATCATAACCAACTCAACTAACAATAGTTTAGTTTTCAGAGAACTAAGATGTGGCAATGTTTATGTAGTAGATCTTGATGATCTTGCTAAAAACAGCCACTGCTTAGTAGCTAATGATACTAAGCTTAGTGAGACAAGTTGGTTATGGCATTGTAAATTAGGTCATGCAAGTATGGACACATTATTTAAATTAGTTAAAAGAGATTTCGTGATTGGTTTGCCAAAGCTGAAATTTGAGAAAAACAAAATCTGTAAAGTATGTCAATTTGGCAAACAATCTAGAAGCTCTTTTAAGTCCATAAATTGTGTCTCTACAACTAGACCCCTTGAGCTACTTCACATGGACCTTTTTGGACCAACTAGGACCACAAGCCTAGATGGAAACAAGTATGGATTTGTCATAGTTGATGATTTTTCTAGATACACATGGGTCATATTTTTAGCTCATAAGGATGAAGCATTTTCTGTTTTTAAGAAATTCCACAAGAAGGTAACAAATACAAAAAATAGTTCAGTTATAGCAATTAGGAGTGATCATGGAACGGAATTTGAAAATCATCTAGTTCACTATTATCTCATATTTATTAAAAAAAAAGAGGTGAATTTAGTCAGGTACATCGAAAAGGGCTACCTATTGTCAAAGGTCAGCGGGCTTGTGATGATGAACCCGAGCATAGGTCCATAGGGGAGTCTTGATGCCCAACACTTTATGCCATCTGGTGTAGGAGTTGTTGACTGAATGCTCGCTACACGGAGGAATCATTACAAGAGTAAAAGTGTATAATTATTTATAAATATTAAAAAAATAGAGAAAATAATATTGACCTTGAAAAAGATGATAGTGTGAAAGCCGTCGTTGTAAAAATTTGAGTAAACTGGAATATTACAGATAAAAGCCCATGAGGTATTAAAGTAAACATCCACAACTCTCGAAATCCTACAAGATAGGATGATTTTGAATCAGTGATTAGGTCTTATCTGACCAATTCTTGGAAACTACTAGCTTTAGCAGTATTTTGAGGGATCTAAAGCCTTAGCTTGTGTACGGTCCAGATATCACCGAGCAGCCAAGTATAAATAAATCTTACAACTCCCTAACGGAAACTTAATTATCCGGATAAATAGGATCCATCAAATCAAGGGATTCAATCAACTGTCCATCTGCAACACACTCTATGTAAGGTTTCAATCTTTGACCATTGACGTTCAGGATACGACCATCACTGATGTTCGGAATTTCTACCGCACCATGAGGAAAAAGCTTCCTAACTACAAAGAGACCATCCCACCTAGAGCGAAGTTTACCAGGGAAGAGACGCAATTTAGAATTGAATAGCCAAACCTTTTGATTAGGCTCGAAAGACTTACGGTCAATGGATTTGTCATGAAAAGCCTTAGTCCTTGCCTTGTAAATTTTGGCATTTTCATATGCTTCATTGCGTAACTCTTCAAGCTCGTTGAGTTGAAGTTTCCGATTAGAACCAGCTGCTGCCATATCAAAGTTAAACTTTTTAATGGCCCAAAAAGCTCTATTCTCAAGTTCTACGGGTAAGTGGCAAGCTTTTCCAAAAATCAGTCGATAAGAAGATATGCCAATAGGAGTCTTATAGGCAGTACGATAAGCCCAGAGAGAATCGTTTAATCTTTGAGACCAATCTTTCCTATCAGGGCGTATTGTTTTCTCTAAGATGTGTTTTATCTCCCTATTGGAAACTTCAACTTGTCCGCTTGTTTGGGGATGGTACGGGATGGCAACTTTGTGGGTGATTGAATATTTACGAACTAAAGCTTCAAAAGATCGGTTGCACAAATGTGATCCCCCATCACTAATAATAGCCCGGGGTGTGCCAAAGCGACTAAATATATTTGTTTGTAAAAACTTAACAACAACCTTATGATCATTAGTCCTAGTGGCAACTGCTTCTACCCACTTCGAGACATAGTCTACCCCGACAAGAATGTATTCAAAACCAAAAGAACGCGGAAAAGGACCCATGAAGTCAATACCTCAGACATCAAAAATTTCTATAATTAAAATAAGGTTAAGTGGTATCATAACTCTATGAGTGATTGTACCCATTCACTGGCATCGCTCACAAGTCCGACAAAAATTGTGAGCTTCTTTGAACAAGGAGGGCCAATAGAATCCACTTTGTAAGACTTTAGCTGCAGTTTTTCTACCCCCAAAATGTCCTCCGCAGGCTTGGGTATGACAGTAATCAAGAATACTCTGAAATTCACATTCAGGCACACATCGACGGATTACTTGATCAGGGACAGTACTTGAACAGATTAGGGTCATCCCAAAAGTAGAACTTAACTTGCAAAAAGAATCGATCCTTGTCTTGCTTGGACCAATGATCGGAAATTTGTCTTATGGCAAGATAGTGTTAGGGATTCAACCCTACGATTGCGGAATATAAGAAATAGTAGGAGAAAAAAGAACACGGCAAGAAACAATAACAAACGCACAAGACACCCAAGTTTATGTGGTTCGGAGTCCCTTGCTCCTACGTCCACAGCCGCACAGATCAATACTTCACTATATAATCAAAGAAAGTTACAGAGATTCAAGAGAAGAGAACAAACTCTCATTCTTACAGCAAAACAATCTCTCTCAAGACGAGCAACGCGTCGTCTTCCTGATGCACACAAAGGATCTCCTTTTGGAAACTTCTCGTTGATGAGTTCTAGGGTTTCTCAAGGTTGCCACACACCTCTCGTGTCCCACAAGAAGTCTATATATACCTCCTAATCTCTTACTTTGATTAGGGCTTCAAAAAACCTTGGCTTGAACCCGGTTCATAACTCAGCCTCGCGTGAAAATCGTGCTCGAGTCGACTCCCGCAATTCTGCGAGTCGACTCGGCCACAGTCCACAGAAAAAGCCTCTCTGTCTGCCTGTGGGAGTTGACTCCTGGAGTTCTCGAGTCGACTCCAACACTGGGGAGTCGACTCCTATGGATCTGGAGTCGACTCCAAGACTGTGCCAAGTCTGCCTGCGTGCTAGAGTCGACTCCAAGTCTGCTGGAGTCGACTCCGGACCTTGCTGAAATTTTTTCTTTGCTGATTCAACTCTGAATCTTTTCGAACTCTTTCCGGCTTGTCTTCCCTTGATCCTCCACCACCATAGTGTACATAGGGGTCTTGAAAAAAGGGAATGGATCAGGCTCCACAACCCAACAACTCTCCCACTTGGAGACTGATACATCCAATTGTGCATCTCTCTGAAAAATAAACAAACTTCTATATCTTGATCTGTATTCTCTGTGCGGCACCTCCATTCAACTAGCTTTGGAGGCCAATTGAGGCCATGCATAGCCTCAATTTCTCTGTAGTGACTGTCTTAGTCAATATATCCGCTGAATTCTTTGCTCCTTGAATCTTCTCAAGTAACAAACTGCCATCTTCTAGCAACTTCCTGATGAAGTGATATCTCAGCTGTATGTGCTTCGTTCTCGCATGAAACATTGGGTTCTTAGCTAAGTGAATAGCACTCTGACTGTCGCAGAATAGTACACTACAGTTCTGTTCTCTGCCCAGCTCTTTCAGAAGGTTTTGTAGCCAAATCATCTCCTTACTGGCTTCTGTAATGGCAACATATTCTGCCTCTGTTGTCGAAAGAGCAACGATCTTTTGCAATTGTGAGAACCAGCTCACTGCTGTTCTGCCTATGGAATAAACATACCCTGTGGTGCTTCTTCTAGTGTCAGTATCACCTCCCAGGTCTGCATCCACAAAACCTTGTAGTGTTTGACTGCCTTTTCTATAACACAAGCCTACATTTTTAGTACCTTTCAAATATCTTAGGATCCACTTGATAGCCTCCCAATGTTGTCTACCCGGATTGGCCATGTATCTGCTCACAGCTCCCACTGCATGTGCAATGTCGGGTCTCGTGCATATCATAGCATACATCAAGCTGCCTACAGCTGAAGCATATGGTACCCTTGACATCTTCTTCAGCTCCTCTTCATCCTTGGGTGATTGCTCTTTTGAAAGTTTGAAATGGCTCGCTAAAGGTGTCTTCACAGAATCTGCATCTGTCATATTGAATCTATTCAACACCTTATCAATGTAGTTAGCTTGAGAAAGCTTCAGTGTGCCAGCCACCTTATCCCTTTCAATCCTCAGCCCAAGCATCTGTTTTGCTGCACCCATGTCTTTCATTGCAAACTTCCTTGATAGCTCTTTCTTCCATCTTTCAATCTCTTATAGGTTCGGTCCGGCTATCAACATGTCGTCAACATACAAAAGTAAGATGATAAAACTGCCATCAAGTACCTTAAGATAACAGCAATGACCTTCTTGACATCTTACAAAACCATTGTTGATCATGAATCCATCGAACTTTTTGTACCACAACCTCGGGGCCTGTTTCAAACCATACAAACTTCTCTTCAGCTTGCATACAAGGTTCTCCTTGCTAGGGACTGCAAAGCCGATAGGTTGCTGCATGTAGATGTCTTCATCAATTTCTCCATGGAGAAATGGAGTCGTAACATCCAACTGCTCCAAATATAGATTTTCTGCTGCCACAATACTCAGAATCACTCTGATTGTTGAATATTTGACTACCGGAGAGAAAATCTCAGTGTAGTCGATACCTTCCTTCTGTTGGAAGCCTTTCACAACCAACCTTGCTTTGTACCTTTTGCTGCCATCATGTTCCTCTTTAACTTTGTAGACCCACTTGTTCTGTAAAGCCTTCTTGCCTTCTGGTAGTGAACTGAGTTCCCAAGTTTGATTTCTATCCAAGGACTTCATCTCGTCCTTCATGGCTAACTCTCACTTCACCGAATCTTCACTTTCCATGGCTTCTTCATAACACTCGGGTTCACCTCCATCTGTCAATAGCAGATAATGTAAAGAGGATGAATATCTATTCGGTTGTCTCGAGATTCTTGTTGATCTTCTCAGCTGTGGTATACTTGGTTGAGGTTGTGCCACAACAGTTTCTGAATTTTCAGGATTTTTCTGAAAACTTTTGGCAACATCTTCTTCTGTAATCTCTTGCAGCTCAACTTGCTGTTTTTCCTTGCTTTGCTCCCCTGCACTCTCAAGATCTGAAGTATTCTTGTCCTTATAGAGAACTCGCTCATTGAATATCACATCCTTGCTTCTGATGACCTTCTGGTTCTGTGCATCCCAGAACTTGTAACCAAAATCATCTGTACCATATCCAATGAAGAAACACTTTCTGGACTTTGCATCTAGCTTGTCCCTTTTCTCTGCATTAATGTGCACAAAGGAGACACACCCAAAGACCCTCAAGTGTGACAAATTTACTATTTTTCCTGTCCACTCTTCTTCAGGCAATTTGCAATCTAGGGGAACCGACGGGCCTCTGTTTATTAGATACGCTGCGGTGTTGACTGCCTCAGCCCAAAACATCTTGGGCAAACCAGCATGGATCCTCATACTATTGGCTCTCTCGTTCAGGGTTCTGTTCATTCGCTCAGCCACCCCATTTTGCTGCGGTGTGCTCGGTATTGTCTTCTCCATTCGGATTCCATTCACTGCGCAGAATTCCTTGAACTCACTGCTGTCATACTCACCGCCATTGTCAGACCTTAGTCGTTTTACCTTTGCACTAGATTCATTCTCCACCAGACTTTTTCACTTTTTGAAGGTGACAAATACCTCTGATTTGTGCTTCATGAAATAAATCCAAACCTTTCTGGTAGAGTCGTCAATGAACGTGACATAATAGTGTGAGCCTCCAAGAGATGCAACCGGTGAAGGCCCCCACACATCTGTGTGTACAAGCTCTAGCTTTTCTGTCTTCGGTGTTCTTCCACCCTTTGAGAAACTAACCTTTTTCTGCTTCCCAAATATGCAGTCTTCACAGAGACCTACATCAACAGTTTTCAGATCTGCTAGCTTGTTCTTCTTCACCATCATCTTCATACCTTTCTCACTCATATGTCCAAGTCTGCGATGCCAAAGACAACTATCTGCACCTGTTTCTGTTAATGCCACCGTATCCTTGGTGTCATTGGTCATGTAGAGAGTCCCCAACTTGTTCCCACGTGCTATCACCATAGCTCCTTTGGTGATTTTCCATAAACCACCTACGAAGGTAGTAACATACCCTTCGCTGTCAAGCTGCCCAACAGAAATCAAGTTTCTCTTCAAGCCTGGGATATGCCTCACATTCTTCAGTTTCCACACTGACTGATTCATCATCCTGATATGAACTTCACCTGTCCCTACAATATCTAAAGGCTCATCATCAGCGAGATAAACCTTTCCGAAGTCTCCTACAGTGTAGTTTAGTATACACTCCTTCCGTGAGGTAGAATGAAACGAAGCTCCAGAGTCTAGTATCCACGATTCCATAGGGCTGTCCACGCTGAGAATCAAAGCATCGTTGGCTTCATCTGTGGTTGCATTCACGGACACCTCGTTCTGCCCCTTGCTTGGATTCTTCTTTCTAAGCCAACAATTCTTCCTCGTGTGGCCCATCTTGCCACAATGCCAGCAGCCATCGCCTTTCGATCTAGACTTGCTCCTCCTCTTAGACTTCGATCTGCCACGGTTTTCACTGCGTTGCACAGTTCTTCCTCTGCCTTCAGATGTGTTCAGAATCGAACCAGATTTCACACCAGACTCCCTCCTTCTGATATCTTCACTGAGTATCAGATTTCGGACCTCCTCAAACTTCAGTTTGTTTGAGCCGCAGGAACTGCTTACAGCTGTCACCGTTGCACCCCAACTTTCTGGCAAGGAGGATAGAAGAATTAGGGCACGAACTTCATCTTCAAAACTGATTTCCACCGAACTCAACTGGCTTGTAATCAGATTGAACTCATTGATGTGATCAGTAACAGAGGAACCCTCACTCATCTTCAGATTGAATAAACGGCACATCAGGTACACCTTGTTGGAGGCCGAGGGTTTTTCATACATATTTGACAATGCTCTCAGCAAACCTGCTGTTGTCTTCTCTTCCAAAACGTTGAACGCAACGTTTCGAGCCAACGTCAAGCGAACAACTCCCAAAGCCTGACGATCCATTAAATCCCAGTCGGCCTGTGACATATCTGTCGGTTTCATACCTTCAAGAGGTAGATGAAGTTTCTTCTGATATAAATAATCTTCGATCTGCATCTTCCAGAAACCAAAGTCTTTGCCGTCAAATCTGTCAATCTTGACCTTGCCTTCTTCAGCCGCCATTGCTCCCACTTTTTCCTTTGAACCAGATGGCTCTGATACCAGTTGTTAGGGATTCAACCCTACGATTGCGGAATATAAGAAATAGTAGGAGAAAAAAGAACACGGCAAGAAATAATAACAAACGCACAAGACACCCAAGTTTATGTGGTTCGGAGTCCCTTGCTCCTACGTCCACAGCCGCACAGATCAATACTTCACTATATAATCAAAGAAAGTTACAGAGATTCAAGAGAAGAGAACAAACTCTCTTTCTTACAGCAAAACAATCTCTCTCAAGACGAGCAACGCGTCGTCTTCCTGATGCACACAAAGGATCTCCTTTTGGAAACTTTTCGTTGATGAGTTCTAGGGTTTCTCAAGGTTGCCACACACCTCTCGTGTCCCACAAGAAGTCTATATATACCTCCCAATCTCTTACTTTGATTAGGGCTTCAAAAAACCTTGGCTTGAACCCGGTTCATAACTCAGCCTCGCGTGAAAATCGTGCTCGAGTCGACTCCCGCAATTCTGCGAGTCGACTCGGCCACAGTCCACAGAAAAAGCCTCTCTGTCTGCCTGTGGGAGTTGACTCCTGAAGTTCTCGAGTCGACTCCAACACTGGGGAGTCGACTCCTATGGATCTGGAGTCGACTCCAAGACTGTGCCAAGTCTGCCTGCGTGCTAGAGTCGACTCCAAGTCTGCTGGAGTCGACTCCGGACCTTGCTGAAATTTTTTCTTTGCTGATTCAACTCTGAATCTTTTCGAACTCTTTCCGGCTTGTCTTCCCTTGATCCTCCACCACCATAGTGCACATAGGGGTCTTGAAAAAAGGGAATGGATCAGGCTCCACAACCCAACAGATAGTTTACTATGTTGGCAAACCATGGTGTTTTTTCTTGT